>NW_028186654.1:58081-136193 GCF_003343005.1 Rhea americana
CCCCCCATGGCCCGGGCAGCCCCCCCGGGGCTGGAGCAGCCCCCYAGGGCCRGGGCAGYCCYYCWKGGSCYGGGSMRSCCCCCYRGGGCYRGGGCAGCCCCCCATGGCCCGGGCAGCCCCCCCTGGAGTCGGGGCAGCCCCCCAGGGCCATGGCAGCCCCCCGAGCCCCGCAGCGACACCAAAGCGGTTAAGGATGGCTCTGAACCCCGACAAAAGTGAGCGCCGTGCGGAAGATTCGCTCTGGTTAGATGAACCGTTTAATTTGCTTTCACTCTGAGCGGACTAAATAAGTCATCTAATAGTCAGCATTCTCTTTGCGTGTCATATACTTTTACATCTCTTAATATTGCTAGGAACAAAAAATACAAACCTTGAGATTACATGATTGCTGTTGCTGTTCTTCAAACTGATTGGGTTTTTTTGACTAATGAATCACATTAGGTTAAAATTTAAGAGCCAAGACATGCTGTGCTGAGCACGTGCTACTGCAGGAGGGAGAGGGAGCCTTCAAACCCGCAGGAATTAGGTTGAATTGTCTTCAGCAGAACGGCAGATTTCTGTTTTAAGACTGTTTTTTGATACAGGCGTTTGAACAGCCCCCGACAGCCCGCTGAACAACCAGGCCCCACCGCCGAGCCGTTCCCTCCCGCGCTCGTCCGGCAACCCCAGCCGCCCTCCCGCCTTCCTTCTCGCAGCTCTGCTCGTCCTCCCCCTCCTCCGCGGCCACGGCCCTCCGCCGAGCAAGCGCTGGGCAAAGCAAAGCACCTTCGCCACGCGACCGCGACAGCCGAGGCTCACGCCGATGCCGGGGGCGGCCGGACAGACGCCGGGGCTGGGCCGGCGCCCTGAGCTCACAGCAGCAGGGAAATTCATCTTAAACAGGTGCCGCTGGGCCAGAGAGCAGCGGTGCATCATGGTGGCCTCTGTGGCTCCCATCGAATGATGAACTTGCCCGACCTGGCCCCAATTTTTATGAACGAGGGAGAGGAGCAAGGCCTCTTGGAGGTCTGTTTTCCATCCAGATGTTGCACGCGGAGGAGAGGCCACAACAGCGGTGGCCACGGTGCCGCTGCCGCAAGCAGCAGGGCTGAGAGCGGATCCACGTCCCTCCGCAGCCGCTGCCTCGGATTAGAGTGTCGGGGCCAAAAAGGCCAAAACAAGCTTAAACTGGACGACAGCAGGGGAGACAACACAGGAGGAGAAGTAATGTATTGCAACAGCCAGGAGAGAGAACAGTTAATGATGCAGCCTGTGCCCATCTCTGAATAAGCGTGGAGAAAAACACAGACTGTGTCTGCCAGCAGGAGAGTCGTGGTGTGAGCTAGGGGTGCTGAGTCCGCCGGGGAAGAGGCCAGTCCTCAGTGACTTTTATTGATAGAGCCAGGCCCCAAGAGCCAAAGCAACCTGGCTTCCAAAACAATGCTTTAAATGCAGCAGCTCCTCTGCCTGCTGTGAGCTGACATGTTCATAACTGATGTGCCGAAGCGCCGCACTTTCAACATGGTGAATAATTGGACTTGGCACAGCTCTCGCAAACCTCACACCAAAATTAATAGAAATTTTATTTCTGCCTTAGAAGACAGGCCTCTGCTTCCCTAAATTCACTGTATCAAATCTTCCTAGATGTGTCAGTAGCTGCTTTAATAAAGCAATAGCTGCAGCAGTGTATTAAGCTACAGAGCCCTGCCCCACGTGCAAAATGCCAGAAGAAATCCTTCCTTCTTAGAGACTCGCTGCACCTTCCGACACAGTCATGAGGACACCCTCCGCACGCAGAAGCCTTGGGAGCTGCTCTGTATTTTTAACACATTCACCTGTGGGTCCAGTTATGTGGGCAAGTATGTAAATGTCACCTGCAGAAGGGTCACAAAGAGCAGTGAAGAACAGATGATCAACTCCACGTAAGAAAACCCATAGGGATCCCTCAGGGGTTCAGGGAGATTTTCTGCACCGTGCTGTGACACCAGGATGTGATACYCATAGCACAAACATGCTGCAACTGGCTCCAGAAAGAGGAGCCCGCTGGGAAGCAGCATCCTGGGGCAGCCAGCTACAGGTGCTGGAGGAAAGCAAGTGATGTGCAGGGTCGGCCCCGCTTCTACCGCCATGCGACCCAGGGTGGCTTGAGAGGAGACAGGAGAAAAAAAGTTTGAATTTGGTCTGGATCAGCTCTTTTGGTGGCAGATCTGTGCAGAAGAGAGGCTGGACCAAACACTCCCGAAAACACCCGTGCGAGGGGGTCCCAGCCTAGAGGACAGGTGCTGCACTCCCCCCAGTGACACCGCAGCCACCCGTCTCTGCGCGGAGCGGATGCCGAGCTCCTGTGCTGAACAGCCTCAGCCGCTACTCCCGCCCTCCTGCAAGCAGATACTGACCGCTACATTGCAGGCAGGAGCCTAGCTTGATGAAACAAAGCGTTGTGTTTATCTTGTTGTTCAGTTCTTCTCCGCTGACCTAATTGAGAGGGCTCAGTCAAGCTAGAAGTGTCATTCCAGGTCCTAGACATCAGAATCACACAGACTTTTAAGCAGTCAGAGAACAGGTTTATTACACAGAGCGAGGTGTAGAAGGAAAAAGCAGTCTTGCAACTCTCTTTTAATTAGACGAGAAAGAGCAAGAGCTGTGGGCTGGTTTGCAAATTCCTTGACCAAATTGCTGACGGGTTTATAGGCGCAACCTAAATGCAGTCATTTCTTAGCCAAACCATGTCAGTGTCAACAGCTTTAAACTTCCATTTCATTTCTGATTCACTTTGAACTCTCACTTCCCCCTCGATACAAATTTCCTCAAAATGTCACTCAAGTACAGCAGATTCTTCCTTCTTGCATGTAGCTGTTAAGCAACTGCTAAGCATCACTGAAATTAGAGATGCATTTCACCATGTACTGTAAAAGGTGGATGAAGCACTRCAACCCAAACACACAGCACACTCCCAGTTTGATGAGACCTGCAACCACTTCATATCAGTGAAATCAACTCCAGGATTTTAGGAAGACTAGAAATAGTAGAAATAGTCTCTCTGTGCTGCCTACTCAAAAAAAAAAAAAAAAAAGGTATTTAAAGCTGAACCGAGTGCTGTTCATTGCCAGCTCTGGTAGAAACGACTGTGCAGGGTGTAAGGAAGCATCTCTCCACTGGGCTTCACCCCACGCCAAGCCACGGAATCAGCAGAAAACTCTTCATTTGCTGAGCTCCACCTTGACCTTCTACTTGGCAAATCTTCATCTTAGCGATCAGAAGAGCCACAGCTGCATGACCCCACAGCCCCACTGCTCCCAAGCACCAGGGAGCGTGCGGATGACACTGGGCGCCCAGACCGCAGCCAAGCCCATGGCAGCACAATACTGAGTGACGACCACGAGGTAACGGGAGTTTCTCCTGTTGTCTGTTCATTTAACCTTGGAAGTAGTAAGAGCAGGAGAGTTACCCGCAGCATGGTACCAACCTGCCCAAAGCATCTATTTCCGCCGGAACCAGGTAAGCCATCAGCTGTGCCAAGGTAGCTGTCTGCCTGCCACTATCGCACAAAGGCTGGTGCTGGAAAGCCCCCAGCACCACAAGCGGGCTTCGCTCCTGGAAGCGCACACCACGAGGCCCCCTTCGCTGCTCCTGCCYGGGCTGCGGCCGGCGCAGCAAAGCCCCGTGGCAGCCAGTGTGCTGCAGGGGCAGGTCCCGGCTGCCCTCAGCCCAGCAAGAGCTGAGAGGAAGCACCAGGGACGGGAGGCAGGGACGCGGTCCGGACCCGTCTGCCCCTCTGCCTGGACGTGCAGCCAGGCACGTGTGCGCGAGCCCCACAGAGCCCCGGGAAGCCTGTGTGCTTGTGCGGTGCCAGTCCCACTTGTGCACAGCGGGCAGCAGCAGCTTCTCTCCCTACACACGCTTTGAAGTTGATCAGAAGGGACTTGGAAATAATTCTAACGTGATTTTTTCTCTCTTTTCCTGCTGAGCCCAGCTCCCAGGTCCAGGGCTAACMCCTGCCAAGCTCCGCAGGGTCCTGTTTTCTTTGCATTGTGCCTCTCAGGCGTTTGAAGATGCTGTTCTAAGGCCGGCAGCCGTAACTGCAACCCTGCTACAGCTCAGTAATCACCCCCCTCCTCCTTCGCCGCGGCAAAGCCAGGGCCCAAACTGACAGCACCCTGCATGCTTTYGCAGCACCACGCTGCATTTTTCGCAACGTGCTGGGCTGTAATTTCACAGCAGCAGCATCGATTAGACATACGAGTCCTTCGGTCTCATTCTGCAGACGCCTCTCCAGCAGCCGAGTAGGAGTACGACAGAGATCCACCGAGGCAGGTAATAAAGTGGGATTTCGTGTGACCTTTTCTCCATGTCTGTGAGATTACCTCTCCTAGGTGCGGGCTCTGCAAGGCAGCAAGACGTGAGGCTCAGAGCAGAGCGACGGCAAGCGACCTCGGAGCTCGCTGTGAGAAGGGCTGAGTCACTGCTGGATTCTCGCGCTGAGGCCAGAAGCGAGGCTGCCAAGTTCTTCGTACAGATCTATTATCTCCGCTGATAAGCCCAGGCAATCTTCTCCCTGCAGTATGAGACAGCCCTTCCCCTTTTCATTTACCAACAGGCAAACCAAACAAGCCGCATTCATCACAGCCTGTTAACAGTTTCTCCAGTCTGAGCCCACTGAAGAATTGTGAAGTGTTACCTTTTTAAAACAACCATATTTGCAGAACACAAATRAAACTCAAGGCTTGCACCAAGAAAATTCTTCCATTAGGTTTCTGTCTGCTTTCCAAAGGCACAAAGGACAATTAGAAGCCAATATAGGCCAAACGCTCTCAGCATTTACATATCCCAGCAGTGCTGAGGGAGGCTGAGCACCCCTGTGGATGTATGCACGGCCACATTCAGAAATGGAGCTGCCCTGGAGGCAGGGATCTGCTGGGGGGGGGGCACTTCAGCAACCCTGGGGCAGAGAGAAGACCATATGCCAATACACACCCCTGGGGCACAGCGTCCGCCTCCTGCAAGCAAGCCTTCCACTTGTGAGCATGGAGGCGGTTTATATGTTAGATCCAAGCAGTCTGTGAAGAGGAAATCCAGCCTCTCTGACACGTAAGAAAGCAGGAGGACAGCCAGAGATGCAGAGCACATGTTATGAGTACATCAGGACCTCGTTCTCAGCTAAGAACAGCCACCCAACTGACTGCACAGTCATCTCAAATCCACTAAAACGAGGCTTTAGATCCTCACCTTTTGCCTCCAACTTGGGCTTAGCTCCAATTATTCTTTGCCTACAATCAGTACACTATTCTCTTACTGAAAACCAAGAGGTAGCTGGATAATCCTGCTATAAATACGTTCACATCCAATCTCCCTGTCCCCTTGGTAAGGCAACAATAAGATCTGATCGAGGCAACACACAAGCGGAATGACAAACTGTGTGTGTATGCATACACATAATGATTTAGCACAACAGTCACTTTGCAAACCAACCCCCAAAGCTTCCAAATTCAGCCCTATTCAGAAGTTTTCACAGATCTAACATTATATTGATCTGATCTCTGGAATCAGTCTAGTTCTTGTGAATGTCAAAGCCAAGGCAACACGTCCAAGTGGAGACAAGAAAATCATTTTCCTTTTAAAAAAAAGCATATATGGCCTCATGCATTTGCTGATGTCTTGGACAGGGAGAAAGGTACAAAAGCAATAGTAAATGCAGCACATAAGCAAACACTATAAGCAAACAAAAATGGAGTGGATACTCATGCTGCGAATGGACTGAGTTTCATAAACTTATTCCAAGATTACGCAAGATATCTTTGATGGATTTTGGATTAATTATCTATTAGCAGAGTCCTTGTCCTTAACGGGAATATGTTTGTTTGGGGATTTAAAATGAATGAAAACAGAGAATGAATTCCTTCTGTTCTCAGAGGCCTTCCTCTGCAAAGAAGCAGGATGTATTACTGAGTATGTGCTAGCTAAAAAGCAACCCACAGCTGGACTCAAACGCTCATGCTGCAGCTGAACTAAGATCTGGCCCCTSAAAACCATGACATTGTATTAATAAAGCATCCAGTGCCTGTCAGAGCAAATGGCATGCTAAACAAGCGAGCRCAAGTCTGCGAGCGGGGACCTGCAGAGCCGCTGCCGCTACGGCTCACCAGGGCAAGGCGATCCCTGCCCTCCCCACACCCGCTCCATCTTTCAAGCAAAGCTGCACGAAAACCCTCACAATGGAGAAATATGAAGAGCGTTGTCCCAGGCAGCCCAAGCCTATGTGGCTGAGTAGAAAAGCTTTGGAAAGATCAGGTTTTACTTATGCAAACAGCAGGTGAAGGAGCAGCGCGAGGGGCTTGCTGCCTGCCTGCCTGCAGCGCCCCAGCCCCGGGGCTCAGGGAGTCTCGCAGCGCTGCTTTGCGAGGGCCGCGGCACCCCGGCAGCTCCTCGCTGCACACGGCCTACCACGGAAA
The DNA here is from genome assembly GCF_003343005.1 of Rhea americana. Lineage (NCBI taxonomy): Eukaryota > Metazoa > Chordata > Aves > Rheiformes > Rheidae > Rhea > Rhea americana. The sequence goes on from NW_028186654.1 coordinate 64,510, forward strand.
GTAAACGCTTGGCTCATCTCCAACTCAGTCTTCCCAAAGAGCTTTCCAAATGCTAATCCAGGACTGCGCCCCTGGTGAGACAGCTTGCAGTTGTCTCACGATGCGATTCTAAAATGTAAGCGATTTAACAGTGACGTGAAACACCAGTGACAAAGCTCAGAAGAGAGCGCAGGCATCCCCAACAACACTGTGTTCCTCCTCGTCAGAAAAGCTGCCTGCAACACCTACCAGCTCTTGGCTCCAAACACCGGGCCACGCTGCTCCTCAAACAGAGGAACAAAACCCCAGCACCAGAATTTCACCACCTAGATCTTGCAGGAGTCCCTGAGGAGAGACCGCTGCTCTAGTCATGCGACCCCCGAGAGTGGCTGATTTGTGATTGCCCAGAAGAATTTGATGATTTCCATCTCCCCACCCCTGTTGCTCCACCCTGGGCTAAGGCAGGGCTCACATAGCTGCAGAAACCCAATTCTAGGGCACTTCCTCCCCTCCCTTGCTCTCACTACGGATTCCTCCACCTCCTCCACACTCAGACACCCATCAGTGACTGACGGATTGCTATCGGATGCTGCCTCCTCTCTCTGCAAGCCAGCACACACAAGCACCGCACCAGCACCGCGGGCAGCYCCAGCTTGTCCATGCCAGTATAAGCAGATGCCGTAATGTGACCCTTGCAGCTGCTGAAGCTGTTGTTATTGCTGTCTTAATTCAGCTAGCAGGAAGGGACCAGTGCAGAACAGCAGAGCGTTTTTGGATTCTTCAGTTCTTGGCCTTCATGATTTTATCTATTCTCTTGAAGATCAAAAAGGCTCATTTTGTATCACAGAAGCAGCAACACACCTGGTCATTTCTGCAAACTGCAGTGTCGAGTGCAATCTCAAATTGCAATTCTGCAAAACTCTTTTCACAGTGAAAGGCTGTGGGAAACTATTTCCAGTGTTACCACCTTTTTAGGACAGTATACATTACCAGAAATGCTCAACATCCCAGCCAGTGAAGTGTTCTGTGCCTAGGAATTGGGAGTCCAGTCTTCTGCCCTTAGCTCTGGTGGGCCTGAGACACAAGTCACTTTGGCATTTCAGCGACAGCTCTCACTTGGTTCATGGCCACCTCATTCCATGAAGTTGTTCCATGCTCCCGTTCCATAGAGCTGTTGGTTACTCTGAGGCAAATGCTTCTTGATGTGATTTTGAAGTGCCCCAGGATCTGCTAAACACTGCTTCAAGAATGCAATTAGATATTCCGTTCTCTGCCTTGAAGGTCAATAATTCACTCAGCTACTTTGTTTACATCTTGAAACACACACAAAAAAAGAAACAAACAATGCTCCTCCAATCATTTCTTAAATTGCAGCTCTTGCTTACGTTCAATATGACATTGCTACCTCTGCCACATGGCAATTTACGGCCTCTTGTCCATGCCTTCTACAGCTCATCTACTCCAGTTCATTTCACATCTTCAGAAGACAAACTGGAAATCTGCTTCAAATTAAAGACCAACGATCAATTTAACTCTTTTCCCTTCTAGTTTTACTGAGCACTGGATGTGGAAAGGGGTTGCTACATACTTCCCCTGAAAATGATAACTTCTGCATTTAGAGCAATGGAAGCAGCTGTGGAGGAGCCAGTAATGCACAGAAAAGAAACAGGCTGCCCAAGTTTGTACAGTGAAGCTCTTCTAGGTGAGAAAACACCTCTGAAGACCCCAAGTCTGCTGCATGCACCAGGTGCCCCCCCCACCCCGTGCAGGGCCAGGTCTCTTTTACCGTGTACCACCTCTGTGCATCTTCGATGATGGCTTGATTTCGTCTAGGTTGCATGTGTCAAGGATGCAGGATGCATCCTTGCAAGGATGCAAGGATGATGCTTATTGTTTTCTGCATCTTTTTTCTTTAAGTGTAAAAAAGTCTTAAAATTAGAGATAGAAGAAAGATCATTTCCTGGCTGTTCTAGAAATATCAACATTGTCTGAAGGCACTCAGGAGACTGTGCCAGCTCCTTGGAAGCTGTCACAAATCACCTGGGAATTTGTCAGCCTACACTGCATGAGCAGCCTCTAAATTCCTTCTGTAGTAAAAGTTGCTCTCCAAACACCAGATATAAAAGGAAAAAGATTATTAAAATGTAGGATTCCTACATTCCAGTCCTTTTACCACAGGCAGCAGAAAGCAGAGCATAAAGCACTTTCCTTTAAATAAAAGGAACTGGTTGATGCGGGGTGTCCTCCTCTCAAGGGCAACCTTTCTACCTTTCTGCCACTCTAGCAGTGATTCCTCCTCCCTTGRGATCCCACTCTGGAGTGCCTCGTGCTGCTGTTGCAGTTGTTCAGGCTGTTTTCAGCTGCAGGTGTATGGAGAGCAGTTTGAGTTCACTGCACAATTTCCTGCTCATAAGCTAAGAGTATGCCTGGAAATCCCCAGGAAAGTGTCTGGGCTGGGTGGAGGGAGCAGCTATCCCTTTAATGCATCTCCTCTTCCCTGCATCCGGCTTTGTCAGCAGCTTCAGCCCTGAAGTCTTGCTGATGCTGAGCTCAGCAGCAGACCTCAGTGGCTCTAGCAGTATCAGAGTTTAATGCTCTTTGCCAGCTGGCTCTTGTGGGTGTCAAGTATTTCTGGGTACAGGTCAAGCTATGGTTGCATTTGGGTCTTTCAGATCCTCTTAAGCTCTATGTGCAGCTCCTGCAAATGCTGCAGTCATTCAGGTCTGCTGGATTAAAGCAGGGTAAGTACACTAGTCCTACTACCACATCTTTCTAAAGAATCTCAGTTTGACCCCAAATCCCCATTTCTTCCTTCCAAAAGTCATAGCCTTTAAACTTTATTGAAGGACCGAGAAGTCTCCACTCTGGTAACATCTGCTCAACATGAACTTAACCCAAGCACAAAAACTACTGTAGCTCTCTTTTTCACACTTGTGTCCATAAAATTACATGCTAAAAAGCTACAGCTTTGCCCATTTCTGCCAAACCCATTATCTTTTTAAACAGCTCCGTGGCTTTGACACTGCGCATCTGTCATCTCACAAGAGCAGACAAAACAGGGAGGGGAAATGAATGAAGACACTGGGGGAGGGGGGGAGCAGGCTTTTACAGTTGCCCGTAAACAGTTTAGCAAGGGAAGGACATCAAAACCGGAACACTTTATTAACTTGACAATAGAAGAGTATAATCCTGAGAAAAGAGCTTTTAAAAACCAGGGATGTCCAGTCTCATTAACTCTGCCCAGATGCTATAAGCTGCAAGAGCAAAAGGAGGAAAAAGACTGTAGCCTGAGGACTTGTCTACACGCACAGATTAATTTGGATTAAGAGTGGGGATGAATTTAAGCCATTTTTCTATTTCTGAGCAGCGTCCAAAAATGGAACTATGCAGGAAAAGCTATTTAGGGAAAAAAAAAGCCCTGAGCAAYCACAGGTTGCTACAAATGTGTTGTGCCCAGAGAACCGTCTGTGGCATGGACCATAAGCGCTCCGTGTTGCTGCTGCCAAACAAGGAGAAACGTCATCAGGATCCGCCAAGACAGAGCGGCGAGTCCTGAGCTGCCCCTTTTGGCAGAACGTCAACAGGAGTTACGGTGAAGGCCCTGAAAAGGCGATGCTCACGTGAGATGAGCCTGTCAACACCCTAACAGAGTATTCTCCAGAGGAGCCCATAAATACTGCCTCTGCTCCAGGGCTTTTTCAAAAGCACTGATTTAAAGTACAGTTTCTGCGGAAGCCCGAGGGTGATTCCCTCTTACTCTGTGCCCCATGAACCACTTGCACTGCTTGTCCACGTAGCTGTACTGCTTTCTTTCATGCACAGGTGTTGCAAAGCAAATTCACAGCCATGCTGAGAAGGAGAACATCCATGTTCCACAGCACGGGGTAACCACAGCACACCATGCTGCGCAAGAGATGCCAAACTCGGCTCTCAGAGCCCCTCTCTACTGATCCAGTCCTCTCCAGAAACAAGCTGAAGGAGAGAGAAGAGTGGGAAATTGAAGCAGATGAGCAACTGTCTGGGCAGCAGCACTGAGCTGTCCTGGGTCAGCACAGATGTTCACAGACAAGTGCTTCGACCTGCAAGCCTTCTGACCTGTCACCAACCGCCCAGTCTTGTCATACATGGTGTGCCCTCTCTGCTGATAAATGAGGGTCATGGAAGAGTAAATTGTAGATGTCAAAGGTAAACGCTAAACCTCAGCAGCAGTGCAAAGGCGGTAGCAGCTGAAGACTTTCAATCAGCTCTGAGCCATGAACCATATTTACTGCACAGTTTAGAGCATCTGCGTGCAGAGGATTTGGCCACAATTACCCCCCAAATAACCTCTGTGTCACAGTGTAAGCTGTGCAGCAAACAAGGAGAGTCAGATTCTGAAGAGAAGCATGGGAAGCCTGATAAGAAAAACACATGCAACTGAAGCAGAAGAGCAACAGCAATACAAACATCTCCATTACTCCAAGAATGAACCCTTGGAGAGATGCTTTTGCCTAGCACAGGGCTCTAAACTTGCATCAAGGTGTCAATTCAGGGATTCTGCAGTTACTATTGATTTTGTTGGCAGGGTGCTCCGGCTGCTATGGTGACAGGTACTAGCATAAAACCTTGTAACTGACTGACAATTAGCTTGTCAGGCTGGCAACAGCTACTGGATCATCCTATTTAACCTCCTGGGTACTGAGGACAGAGAATTTCCATCCACTTACTCCTGCATTCACAAGTGCAGTAATACATGCTTAACCAAAGTGTATCTTACTGGAAGATACAGCTGTTTGGAGGAAGCCAGTATTTTCCATTATTTCTGGCAGTTAATTAGTTCTGACAGCTAATTAATCCGTTCTACTCACTATCCTTCACTTCTAAGAATCCATCAGATCCTTTCTGGAGCAACAGCAGGTTGAAACAAACATTTAAAGGGAAAAGACAAATGACAAGTAAGAGTCAGCCTGGGAGTTAAGCACCAAACTATCTTTCACATGTTTAAAGATCTACTCTGTAGACACAATCTGGGTGATGGGCAACCACTGAGTCTGTGCAAGCTGCAGGTGAGACCTGTGTTGGAGAAAAAGTGATACTTTTGGAAGTCCAGTATTCAGAGATGAGAGAACAGTGAGGTCAGTCTTCAGGGATGACTGACATTTGCCACTCTAGTCTTGCAGCCTAATACCTCCAAAAATCAGATCCTGTGACTCTGAAAAGAGATGATCACTCTTGAAAGTAAGACTTCAGACTTTCTAAAGTACTTAGGTGCTTTTGAAGCAGTTCATGGTTCAGCCAAAGCCTTGGAAACAGATGAATGGCAGATAAATGTGTCCTCTTACTAAGGGCAAAAAATTAGCCCTGCAGGAAGAAGGAATACAGTTCAGAAGCAAACTTTTAATAAAAAGTCATCAAAGAAAACCACTATGTAATCTCCAGCACCATAGAAAATGCTGGGTCAAGTTTTATAGCTGCTATTTGCAGGAAATAAAACTAGATAATCATAATAATCCCTTCTGACTTTGCCCTCTGCTAGTTTGAACCGATGAGAGCAGGTGACTGACGTTTCCTGGATCTACTCTACTGGCATTCAGTATGGCAGACGAGAAAAGGCAGTGTTTTACATTCAGGCATACAGAGACCTCGGTTCTGTCCTCTGGCATGGATAGCACACATTGGTGAAGTGTCACTTCTGCACAATGACTAATAGCAGGCTAATATCACGTGAGAATTGGCAGTCTCACTCTGCTGTACCTCACATGCACTGGACTTTATGAACTGGTCCCATCACTCCAGCTAGGCTCACTTTCTAACTTGGTAGCCTTTCCACAGAGACAACACATTTTTACAGATATCACCGATGTCTCCTGAACACCATATTAACTGAGTATGTAGTAATGGAACATGAGAATTGATTGAAGCAGCCCTGGGAGTGACAAGCAATTTAATGTTCTGCAGTTCTTCTAGCAGCTCTCCTATAAAAATATATACATATTTCTAAAGGTTCTGAAAGTCTTGTTTTGAAAGCCCAAGAGGAACTTGCAGAGGAAGCCTGCCAGGGAGGCCAGTTTACAGTAGCATAGCCTCAAGGGCAAAGCTTTCACCTAAAAGTCACAGAACATATGAAATTATCCAGTTTCACACAATGATACGGAGTCAGAATTTCAGGAGACTTTTTGAAGAACATTCAAAGATCTTCCCCAAATCAGAGGAAGATTAAATTTCAACTCAAAATTAAATAGAGTATGCACGCCAGTCTGCATCTATGCCAAACAGCATACATGCTGTTTCAGGGCATGCACACCCACAGCACCAGCATACTAGTACAGCATTTTCTTAATCCACACCACACGCTTTAAGAATGCAGAAGCTATAGTCCTGATTCTGCTGGTTTAAAGCTCCTTCTGCATTTTATTTCTGCAAGCTTGAAACTGATTATTTCTGGCAAAAAAGCTGATAATCACGCAGAGGACCCTGTTACAAAGATAGGGTCAAAACTCTGTTGTTATGCATGCACTGTACTCATTCACAACAGAGAAAGATCATTTTTTTACTGCTCTTCTGATCATGGGAGATCTCATTCCACTTTGCATGGATTTAGTGTCTGCATGAGGAATACGAGATTCACGCCCACATGCATAGTGAAAAGGAGTCAAGGTAAACAGAATATAGGTGTTTCCCTGAGATACCTAGACTGTGAGCTGTGGGCATGTTAAGCACCATTTAAAAACCCACCCTGTGGGTTGTCGCTGTTAGAGGGAAGTCAAAAGGGTGTTTTTCTTCTTCTCCTGGAAGAAGGAGGCTTATGAAACCCATGGGAAAAATACTCCAGGGAAAGACAGAATTTTATCTTTGAGGAGAGAAACAGCAAACTCCTAAATATAGGATGAGAAATGGCAGCTGGCCTTCCAGCAAGTTGTGCCTCTGTGATACCAGGTTCAGTATCCCAGCTGTTTTCTCCACAAGCAGACAGCCTGTGCATTTTAGAGACAACAACCTTTTCAAAGGCTGGAAGAAGCAACACAGCACATATGTTCAGCTGCTAACGCCAGATCCCATCACCAGGAGATGCAGATTCTATGACTGATGCAGTCATTTCTCGTCTTTCCTCTTCTACCTCCAATACCATTTTAGTTCCCTCCCTCTCTACTCAACCCCCTCTTCTTTAATGGTCTTTTAAATACCTTATAACACATTTAATGACCCTTTTGGCTTATATACAGCTGATATTTTGACAGATGATGAAGAGTTTTTACCTCTAGAGAATCAGAGGCTAGAAACATACGACATTTTTCCTTTGTTGTAGCCATTAACTGGGCTTTTCATTTCAAAAATATGATAAATCATGCATGCAAAAACTGCCCAGGGATACCTTTTTCTTATGCCTTCCTTTGTACAGCCCAGATCTCAGAAAGCCACCCAGTGTATGACAGGGAATCCCAGGTCTGAAGACTCTTATCAGAGAGAAAAGACTGAGGTAGTATTTTACTACAAAGCCTACCAGAAGCGATTCACCTTCTGCCAGCTGTTTCTGGGAGACTTTGAATATTTCTGGATACAAAACTAGACCAATATTGGAACTTCTGGCCACTGTGTCGTCCTTCTGCCAGCTCTCCACTGAAGCACAGAGCATCGTCAGTCTGGAAGGGATAGCCCAAGCCATCAATGGCTGCCAGTTGCAGAGAAGCACCCACAGAACATTTCTCCAGACTCCTCCTCCCGCAACCTAGTTATAGAGAGGAAAAATCAGGCTCAGAGGGCTGCAGCTAATTTCCAAAAGGAGGGAAGCCTTTGCTGAAGATAAACTCTTTTGGCCAGGAAACAACGCTATCCAACCAGCACAGACAACAGCAGCAAGAAGAACAGTGTGCTGCTTCCCAGCTCTGTCCATTAAGTTGTGTAGAGTTGAGCTCCTTCTGATTTCAGCAGCGGAACAAGCGGAGACACTGACTGTGCCACTCTCTCCTGCCCCTGGGGACAGCGGAGGAAGTGCCTCCCATGCCTGCCACGGGGCAGGACATGCCCCGTAACAGCTTCGGTTCAGACTGCACAAACTTCCCAAGCATCTTTCCCACGAACTGCATCCTGGACACTTCACCAGGGCAGACAGGAAATCAACACCACATGAGTGACAGGGAAAATCTATTTGGCCTTTGCAGGAGAAGAGGAAAGGAAAAAAAAAAAAGCTACTGCAGCATTAAGGGACTGCTGGAAAAAATACATTCCAGGGGTTTTCAGGAAGGCAGGTAGGTGCTTTTTCCTCACTGAAACACAAGGGCCACCACCAGCAGAGATTCGGACAAGGTGCAAACTCTGACAAGTCACTATGAAAACCTAGAAAAAATCCACAGGGACACTGCACAGCGCTTTGAACTCCAAGAGCAGAGCTCACACAGCCATTTGCAGCCCTGTGAGTCGGGAAGGACATCATGTTGGGCAGGTGCCGCCGGCTGCCGTATGAGATGCCAGCGCCTGTAGCAGCAGGCAAGAGCGTCTGAAGCTGCTGCTTCCTGGCACATTGGAGTTCACTGCCCAAGCGGGGCGGTCAGTGCATGCAGAGCTCGTGGACATGGCCCATCTCGTGCAGGCACCATCAATCATAGGAAACGTCAAAATCCCCTTGGGCAACAGATTAATTTCACAATATTTCAGCTTGAGATGAGACTTAATTTTTAAATTAAAGACAGCTTTAATTTGAAAGAAACAACAAAAAAAAAAAAATTTCATGCAGTAATTTGTCCATAATAAGATCTAATTGCCTCTGTTATCTTGGCCTCTATTAATGGCTGTTTTTATCCCCAGAATGCATTTCTGAAATATGGTGATGCATAAGTTTAAAGTATGCAGCAGATGCAATCAAATTAAAACTATAGCAGGAGAACATGAGGGAAGAAGAGTCTGAAACAAGATTACACAGATAATTCTATTAAAATTTCCCTTCTTATTCAGAGAGCACTTGATGGACAGCTTGAAGAATGGCTTAATTACAGTTTTAAACCTGCACACAATCAGACATTCACCATATTGCTCCAGTTATTAACTCTGTTTTCACAGAAATAAGCAATAAAAAGATACTGCAGGCTTGCTAGTGCACTTCTCAGGAAGATGGTAGAGCTGGAGGGACACACTCATGCCCAAGAGACAGCAGATTCTGACAGCAGATGTGTCATAGTCCAGGGGATAGAAGTGGAACAAGACCCAATCATCAGCAAATACAAACTAGATGCTCCAAGGAGTGAAGTGCAAAAGAGAACGTCACAATAAGGCAATCCAGGCAACAGAAACTGCGTCGCATAGGGAGACTGGTGACCTCCTGAACAACCCTTCCACAGCCCTGGACTTCCCTCAAACTGCTGCAGATGACTGCAATCACCTCGAGGTAACAAAGGAGTCTGCTGATCTCCCAAAGAACTATAAAATATTAAGAGAATTTTTTAATATTACTTTTTAACCAATCTCTCATTCCCAGTCTAGCACAGTCATTCATCACTAAAGTTATCAAGGTCCTAAGTCATCTGTATTTTTAAGTAAATTCCTGAAAAATACTGAAAAGTGGAAGAAATACAGACTGCTGAAAATTATGTATTTCCTGCCTTCTTTTAACTAAATTACATTTAAACTAGAAAATGTAGAGGGAAAAAAAGGACCCACAACCATTCACAGTAAATTCTCAGTGAAGTGCAAATGGCATTTGTTTTAAACAGAATCAAAAGCAACAATAACATGCCAGCCGCACAACCCCTACTGGATTCATCTGCCATTCCAAATTTATTTACGTATTCTGGGTAGGGGCTAGAAAAAGACTTTTCAATCACAGGGCTTAAGTATGAGGGAGGAGAAAGGAGACCTTCTGAGGAATGCAGAGGCAATTTGCTAAGCCCTAAGCAGTTTAAGTTTGCAGTTTTGAACCCTCTCTGGGACTGCCTGGGGAGGATGGGAAGCTGCAGCAGCATGGCACATATGCAGAGCACCAAAGCCCACTATGTGCTGCACAGCAAGCCTGGACACTTCTGCTCAGTACCTGTGCATTTGCACTAAATACGAGCTTTGGAGCAGAGCAGTTGCTGCACAGTGCAAGTACATCTGCTTTTGTCCAGAAAAACCTGAAAGAGAAACTGAATACCCTTCCATGACCTCCTTCCTGTGCTTCAGCTCCCGTCCCTCAGGGAAAGCAGAGGGCACCGTCATAACTCCGAGCCATCTGGATGTGCCAGCTACGAGTGCCAGCCTATTGCCTTCAAAACTGAAGGAAAACYTCTCAAGAGGAGGATGGAAGGGAGGAAGGAGTTTGGCTGTTGATGTGGTGGTGGTGGGAAAAGTGCCTTTTTCAACTAAGTTGGCATGACTCGACTGAAAACTGTCCGAAGCACTCATAGGATCTTTTCCCAGGATATCACCGCAGCTCCAGTGATTCTGCAGGCATTAGGAGAGTGTCAACATGAAGGTGTGCATGCAAAATCAGTCCAGTTTAGCTGACTGAATTAGGAACACAAACTGAGCTTGCCCCTTATCTTTGAAGTCGTGGAGTCAGAGCTCCTCGTCAGACAAGCATCGCCTTTCGGTGACCTTGGTCATGAGTCAAATCCCAACAAGCCCAGCACGAGCTGCCAGTCACAGGCCGAGGCAGGCTGGGGAACTCAACGCTCAACGCTTCATCTCTTTTATCCACATGGTGTGAGCAGCATTATTTGGAGAACAGGTTTAATTCCCTGTTCTCAACATTTCAAATGTCATCTGGTATTTCGGGGCCTTTCATATTCTGTCTCAGTGTTATGCAGCTTTCCGGCATCCTTCTGCACCAGGTGTCACCCACGATGGCAMGTCTCTGTCCTGCAGCTCTGTCAACACCCGGGTACCACATCAACACAAAGCAGAGTGCAGAGAGGACTCTTCTTTCCATCCTATATTATAAGGACTGCGAAATAAACCTACTGAGCCAGAAAATCCTGCCTTGTGTGACCCTGCCTGTCAAAACAGGAATGAGGGGGAAGACAGCAGTGTCCACGCACTCGTTAGCTCATGCAGGAGTTATCAATTAACACAAGAGCATGTAGCGAGGGGAGGAAGGCGCTGCTTCTTTCTGCGCCTCTTCATCTGCTGTTTTCCATCCTGTTTATCACAGTGGCAAACTCTCCCAGCAGAGCTTTTTCTCCTGCATTTCTGAGAAAAGCAGGCCTTAAGATCTACTGAACTATCAAGTGTCCCTGTGGCACAAGGCAAACTCCTCCTGAAGGCAAGGGGTAGGACCTCCTTTCCCAACGAGCTTCCTGACAGTATGAATCAAAGTGCTGAGACTTGCATGTGCTTTGGGGACACACAGTGCAACAGGCAAGCAGTGAGCTRCTGCTCCCGAGAGCCCCTGGTCCCTGCTGCCCGTTCCACCAGTGCCAGGCCCCGCTGCTCTGGGGACACAGGGTTGGTGGCAGCAGCTCCATGCCTGAGGGCCAAGAGGGCTTTGGACAGTGCTCCCCATCGGCCGTGCCTCATGTGAAGGCGGCATGCCTCTGCCACTGCCCTGAGTGGGGCCACCAGCGCCGGGGCTTCTTGCTGGAAACTGCTTGTGGCCCGCCGCTGCCCCGTCTTGTTTTTCGAGGTGCATTCTGTGGCAGCCCCCTGCTCCCGCAAGCACAGAGTTTGTTCCGAGCAAATGTGCGATATGCAGGCAAGGGAAGAGCTATGTGACACACAGGCAATGATGACGTTAGCCTTAAACTGCTGGATGGGATGATACAACCCTGCTTGTCAGCGAGAGGATTCGAGAGAAATTTGTAAAGCCTGTGAAGCTGTGGCATTACTAGCAGGATCACACGACCAACTTATCCACAGCAGCAACACACCAGGCTCGCAACCTCATGTATCCCATGCTGTGTACAAGCAGGGATGAACCTTGCTAAGGGTGACCAAGGGAATAGGTGTCCAAAAAGAACCCAGACATCCCGGCTCAGAACTGCACAGCAATGAGTTCTGTGCTTAGGTCATTTCTCAAAGGCTTGTCCCAAATGTATCGTCTCTTCAGAAGCAAGCTTGCCTTTTTAATGCACAAGGAGGAGGCTGCAGAGCTGTGACATGCATACAGYGAACCCGTGGAAGAAGGCAGGCCAATTCCTTTGTGGTGCTGCCATGTCCAGCCACCTTTGCTGGTGCAGAGCAGGCGACCACGCTGACTGTTGCTCTTTGCAGCGATGTTTGCTGGGTGCAGGCTGAAGTCTTATTTCTTAGTCCAGAAATACTGCATGCATGATGCACCCTTACAAAATGTTAGTCTACCCCTTGAGGCAAGAGGACTATTTGTAAAGTGTCTGCAATCTGGTTCCAGAGTTTGGAGACAGGCAGCTCTACATCATACGTGACTGAAATCATGGAACAAGTATTTTCTGACAAGCTGCTTCACACAAATCTTCATGCTGTAGGGACCTTTCCTAAATGTTCTGTTGGATGAAAAAGGCAGCTTATTAAGGGAAAAACAACTGCACGCAATTATGACCAAAACTGAGCTCTGAAGTCAACCAAAGCTTCAGATTAGAGGCTCAACACATAGCAGGAAAAGGTTCTCAAAAGGGTTTGTTCCTCCCTCTGTTTCCCAAGAAAGCAATGAAATGGAAAGATCCTATTTATATATTACTTCGGGGGGAGGGGGAAGGGGCGGGGAGGATCAACAAGAGCTGTCCAACAGCAGAGGAATATTGTTACAGCTCATTCAAATACTGTGAGCAATTACCATCTCACCAGGTGTGGCTTTGTAGTATGGAATACGTCTATGGAAACAACAGAATTCTCAAGTTTTAAATCAAGGCTTTTTGCAGAGCTGTAGTTCATGCTTGAGTGTGAATCTCACTCATAAACCAAAGGGAAAAGAAACAGTCTTGCCAATGGTTTGTTGGAAAAAACAAGGGGATACGGCTCTCCTTCCCCAAAACCTCAGCTTTGGGGCTTTGAAATCCTTTCAGCAAGGCAGCCCTGTGGTGGGTAAAAGCTAGCATTTTGATCTCTATTTGGCTTCAGCCGGCCAACTTATACAAGAGCAAGAATGTCTCGCATCCACTGCTAAACCGACCGCATGAAGCAAAAAGTGGTCTAAACAACAGGAGAATAGGATCAGTACTGCCAAAATTAGATCAAGTTTATCACATTCTCAGAAATGCTGGACAAGACTTCAAGACAGATTTTCCAAGCCCAGACAAGCATTGTCAAAGTATCACCACAAGCATATGAAAATCATGGAAYTGCAGAAAAATTTAGGCTGGAAGGGATCTCTGGAGGTGCCCAATTCAAAAACCCACTGAGGTTGCTCAGGGGTTTGTGCAGTTGTGCCCCAAATAGCTCCTCTAACTATAAGACCCAATCTCATCCTGAGGTTCTTGATCTCTGCAGAGATCTCTGGCTGAATGAGATGCTGTCCTGAGCAGAAACACAGGAACASTGAGTGATGGCACTGCATGCCGGAAACACAGTGATGCTGTGCCCCAGTCATGTAGGGCTCTGTTTCTATGCTGCATTAACTTGAGATCTCAGCCCTGAAAATTTCTCTAGGACAGAAAGTCACTAAACAGCCAAGGAAGTCTACTTGGATGGACGAAGTGCACCAACTACTCTTGAAAAACTACAAATGCTACAAAGACATTAACCCATTCCCCCTTGCTTTAGCTGACAATTGCAAATTGCTGTGGGCCCATAGAGAATAAATATGTCCTTTAATAAAAAAAATCTAAAAATGAAGAAGCTTTGTCTGAATGCTGCCTGCAGTGCTTGGATCTCATTACACGTCATCCAGGATCCAAACCATCCAACTCAGTCCCCTTAATTCTCATATTTATAAAAGAGCCATCTGCATCCAGCAGATTATTTTTCATTATGCATCATTAGTTCCAGTATCTACAGAAGAGGCAAAGTGACAATGAGGATCACTGTTTAAAACACTCAATCCTTTTTGCAGAGAGCATCTTCTCTTTGCTCCTGGGATATCTGCAATGATTGAAATGGGACTGGCCTGGCAACAGAGGCCTAGTTGTTCTCCTCCAGCAGCCAGGACCACCACCAGGAGCAAACACAGTTCCTTGTTCATCTGTCTTTCCATAGGTCAATGCCAGAGTGGAGAACAGTAGAAAAACCGCCGAGTCCCAGTTTAATCGCATAAGCCTTTAAGTTTAGGCAGGGCAAACAAGGCAAGTTGAAGTCAGTCAGGATCAGGTTTGAAGGAATGCAACTGAATTCCTCTAATGTCAACATCTTTGGCCTCTGGACTACATCACTTGGGGGATCGGAGCATACTATGGCCAGGGTTCTGTGTGGTCTCAGCACAGACTGCAGCTAAGAGCATCAAGAGCATTAGCCCTGGTTTAACTAATGCCAGCACATTTGTCTTGAGACAAGAGATCTGACATCTTCCCCATGCTTGGGAGTGCTACCAGAATACGAACATCACCCCGAGAAGACAGCAACTCCCTGTCTGTAATTGCTCACCTCCAAGCGTGCTCAAGGGAAGCAAGAGATTTGCTGAGCTATGTTCTGCAGGCAGAGTAGTTTTTATAGGGCAGGGGGTTGGGAGAGTAAAACCTCTTGCAAGTGCTTAGCACCCCGCACTCTCCCTGCTTTCTATCCCAARGAACTGCTTACACATACCCTGTGGTTTGGCATCCACCCAACTGGGCTCATTAAGCAAGAAGCACTGTTACCATAAATCAAGGAGCTGGCAGCTTGTTTAACACAGGGAGCTGGGCTATGTTTAGCTGCCACGCTCCCAGAATAGCAACTGTTTCCCAGGTACGGACTGCAGACTTGCTCGCTGAAACCGCCTCTCAGCGCCCGACCCAATGGGACTGACAAGGAATGCTTTTCCGTTGGATTCTCACCTCTTGCAATTCTCAAAGTAAAAAACTATTTCAAAWCCACTCAGTATCACACTGTGAGTATCCACAGGGCCACAGACTGCAACTAGATCTGACAGAAAGCTGTGAAGTGTCTCCTTAGAGAATGCCCCAGGGCTGAGTTTTCCAGCCTCATCAAGAACTCCTGCTTTTGGGCTTAAGGACCATTGCAAACATCACTGTTTTCTGCTCCAACAAAAGGCAAAAGGGAGGGGGGGGTACAACCCCCCCCCCATTCTAAAATGGCAGAGAGACCTTAAAATTGCTACTACAACAAAACATGGTGTTGCACATCATGCTTCAGGGAGGCAAGAGGAGAATAAACATACGACAGCTGGATAATGGTACAGCTTCATCATGGAACAGAAACACAAGGATTTCTCCTGTCTCACCTCAAAGCTGCATGGGACCCCAGGAAATAGTCACGTATTTGACTATGTTAGCAGCTGCAATTACTGTTTTCTATTACCAATGTGTTACCCAGCCCCAACTAAATCTTCAGTGCAGTATTAGCCTTAGAAGGATATTTCACACACACACCATGCAGAAAAGGCCAGGTGCTGCTTACAGCAAAGCAGCCGAGGTTTTGCTCAGCGTACCAGGAAGCTGCTCAAATTGCTGATCTATTCATTTCTGAAAGACTGAGAGAGATGAGGCATGAGGCAAAAGCACCTGGGGTGCAGCTAGTCCGTGGCAGTTTCTGCTTGGTCAGCGTTTCTCCTCTCTACCCCATGTCCTCAGGAAGCTTCGGGGCTCAGCACATGCAGTTCAGAGCAGAAAGTGCAAGACACTGCTGTTCTCCCTCCATGACAGCAGGAGATGCATGCAAGCAGATAAATTTAGCAGCACGGGTCAGCAGGACTTACTTACCTTCAATTCCTCTTCCTTATGAATGCATTTGCTCTCAGCCCAGCAAACAGATGTGCTATATATTTAAGAGCACAGTTCCTGCGGTAGACAGTGGCCAGAAAAAGGAGCAGCAACAGGGAGAACGTGCTGCAGGACATCTGTCAGAATGAGTAACCACACAAACAGAATTACTGGAGGAAGTTGCTCCCTAAATGCCTTGCTTTTGGTGTATAGAAAGCACAATGCCTGTTCTGAGGGCAGAGACCCACACTGACCAGGGGCTTGCAGACCACGCTGTCTTGCAGACGGCATCCATCACCTCCAGAAATCCAGTTCTGGTGCTCTCACACACTGATGCTGTAGCAAATTTAAAGGATGCCCTGTGCTAGGCAGGCAAGTTACCTCCGCTGTATTAACAGAAATTTAGGATGCAAAGGGGCAAGAGATGGCAACCATCTCAGCTGCAGCAGCCTGGAGTACAGTGGCCACACTGAGCTCAGTGCTGCAGTTTGCAGTCAGCCACCCCCAGGATAAACCAGCCAACCTGGTCAGTCGCGAGACTGACCTCCAGGTCTCACCCCAAGCAGCGCCGTAGGATTTCTCACCAAGTTCCCTTTCAGAGACTCACCCTCCCTCCAGCCCTCTGCTACCTCCTCACAGTGAAGGCAGCTGCTTTCAAAGCACCAGTGCACAGCAATGCCATACCAGCATAATTTATGCAATAGCCCAAGCTGCAGGGCCTGGGGCTTCCTCCCAGCCACAGTCCTCTCCTCCTGATAGTACGGCCAAGCTCCTCTGTAATTCCCCAACACACTGGGCTGAGCAAATGGCAGCATGCTTGGCACTTCTTCTGGGAGGGATGCAGATGCATGTTCACAAATGGCTCAGCTGGCATGTACACACACACACATGCACACAAAGACACCAGCTGGTTGCTGCTTCTCAGACTAGTTAGAGCTGAAAAAACAGCATTTCCTCCCCCAGGGAGGTAATTTGGGTATCTTCTATCCAGATCTTGATTTTCTAACACTTCACCAGGAGTTTAGAAGTTCCTGGAGAGTTGGACAGACATGGAGCAAATGCATAAGCCTGTTTTCTTAGTAAGTTGGACCCAGTCTTACACCACTCTACTGCTAAAGCATAAATCAGTGACAGGGATTAACTGTCAAACAAAGAGGCTAATAAGATTTCCAGCAAGAGGAAAGAGGGAGAAACTCAACCAAGACACCAAATGCTCAGCACCACAACACAGTCTAGCATCTTTCACTCCCTGCTACCAGATGGCTTTGGCCAATTTCATCCTTTGCCACAGAGGTTTGAACAGATGCTGATGTGCATCAGCTGACAATCCGCCTCACCGGCCCATCTGCACAAAACCCCAGGGAACAAACTGGACTTGCTGCAGCACACACCCAGCATTAGCAGGCCTGAGTCACCTTCTAAACTGGCAAGATGTTTGCAAACTTGGAAAAAGCAGGGCATGGCTTAAGCTCACTTGACACAGAAAAGTATGACCAGCACTGATGCTTATGCAGCTGCAACATGTTTATCCAGCTGCAAGTACAGCTGCCCTGTTCCCTCTCAGTGATGCATCTGCACAGGCTTCCATGTCCTGTGAAGCAGAGCTGTTGCTCTCGCAAAAGCTCTTGCAAAAGCCTGTTACATACTGGCAGTAGGGGAGTCCCATGTTAAATGGTCTTTTATAGGTATCAGATAAACTTCCCCTCTGGTATGGACAGGAGAAGTCTTTCCTTGAAGCAAAATTACCTTGAGAACATGCAATCCCAGGCCAGGTAGCCTGAACAGCAGAGCCTTGAATCTAGCCGTGAACTCTTTCTTCACAGCTGAGCACAACTGGGACAGGTGCTAGTCCCTCAGACACTTCCTCTTTGATAATAAAAAATATTTCTCTCTTCCTAGAGGATCAACTGCTAACAGACAAGAAATGGGCATGGGAACTTTATATAAATGTCAAACTGGTATCATGGAACACAGAAAATGCTGGGGCAGAAACGCTAGCCGTGGCTTTCGCTGTGCTGTTTCCCCGCACTGGCTTGCATTGCCCTCAGGCACTGGGCTGTGCTCTGCCAGTGCTGCTTGCTCCCCTCAGCAGCACACACATTACCGGCACTTAGTGCTTGCAGGCTCAGCGCTTCCAGCACTTCAGGCAGCAGCTCACCGTGGCAACTGCTGCCAGGGCTCCACAGCCACCTCCCCGTAGTTTTGGGGGAATCCTGAAATCCTAAGTTTCAGTTTAGGATTTAATTCACTCCTCATATAAAGGTGCAGCAAATTAGTTGCAGTGGTGGAGAATTTGCTTACAGCAACCAACTGCAGTGTAATTTCCCCTTAAATATCTTACTAAAAGGGATGACTGACTCAGGCACTTTTCTATCTGAAGTCTACCTCTGCCTSAGTTCCCTCCACCTATTCAGTGGGGTATGTAGTTTTAAGATGTAGCAGGCAATTCTTCACTCTTGACAGGTATATTATACAACCCCCCAGGATCCCAGGCCTTGATTCTCTACCGGACCCATTGGTTAAGACTAACAAAGTGGGAGTGAGATGTTCCTGGTCTGACGTGCTTGCAGTCGCATCTTTCCTCTGCCCCCGGTATCAGCAACAAGGATCGCAAGGACAGGCTTACGGAATAACATGGCCAGGAGACATTTTTCCTTCAGACGTTCCAGTTTCATGACTCCAGTTCTTCTGCTGTAGCTGCCCAGAGCAAGAAACTCTGCCCCACCTCAGAGATTTGGATTATACATCTCCCCTGTGAATCTGATCCCATCTCCTGTTAAAAGTGGGCATGTGAACAGAATGCAGAACTCAATCTTCATCGTTCCTTGCCATGGTCATCTGGGGGGTTCACCTTAGCTCTGTCACTCAGATGGCAGCTATCACAGCAATAACCATTACACACACTCAGACCACCAAGAACTTGCACGGTTCAGAGGGATTGCCCTGCAAACAGAGCAAGAAGTAGATTCCACACGTTCACTGCAAATGAGCACTTGATGTAGCAATGGCTCTAGTGTTACTAACATGCTGCTCCCAAAACGGCCTGCGCTGCTGAGAAGGAAATGGATTTGTTCCCATTTCCTAGCAAGTCACTGTGACTTGCCTGGCTGATGTCCTGTCCTGCACACCGGCTTCAGCACCAGCAAGGGCCCCACACGTGAGAGTCATGGGGTTCTCCAGGCCCTGCATGCAGGAGCTGGAGGATGCTGAGCCAGGCAGGAACAGATGGGACAGAGGAAGAGATAGAGCAGACCGACTGCTGTGCTTCTCAGTTTCCTGTAGGACAGGCCCACAGAGAGCCCCCCAGGGAAGGGCAGCACCTCTGGCTCTGCAGCCAGCTGTCCTCCTGGCTGGAGGCACCGGAGCAGGTAGCCATGCCAGCTCCTGCTCCGGTGTGCGGTGGAGCACATCTGCCGGCATGCCCGGTCCAGCTCTGACTGCGCTGCTCGGGCCTGCTGCCAAGTGAGAGGAGATAAGGCGAGAAGGAGGCTCGCTCCAGTGTGCAGGGCTGACACGCTGTCCACGCATCTGCGGACTGAAGACAGAGCATAAGTAGAGCCCAGGTCCCAYGCTGAGCATTCTGCAGGGGGGGAGCTCAGGCATTTACGCTTCCAGACAACACAGAAACAGCTGTAAAAGCTTCCCTCTCTCTGCTCCAAGTCACTAATGTATTGCAGGACACCTGCATCTCTCCTTAGCGTGAGCCTGACATAGGGCGAGAGGTCCAGCCTCTTGCTGGACCCGAGATATCACAATATAAAGACAGCATGGTAAAAGGAGCAGGAGTGTCAGGGGCAAAAATGAGGAAAACAAACCGAAGCCTCTGTCCAGGATCTTGACCTATCTGCTAACCCTCAAAGAGAAATCTTCTACAGCACAGCTCTTTCAGAGCAGTAACAAAAGATTCTCATGAAAGAACCCATTCTACCCTCCTTTTGTGCCATGCCTGAAAGCATCAAATATTTTCAGAAGTCTTCTTGAGACGATAACAGCTCAAGGGAACCAGAAGTTAACAAGCGTTTTTTTTAGCAAGTGTTCTTTTCCATCTTCTCCCCCAGCAAATGTCCAAGTTGTCTTCCTTGAACATCATCAGTCTTTGGCCAGTCCTCAGCACAAGTCTGAACACTGGCAATCTCCTTCTGGCTACAGTAACAGGGAGTGGAGGGCAGAAGCACTTGCACACTTGTGTACTGTAGATGTTTATTGTTTATGGACTCCACTGAACGTAAGTGAAACCGCARTTATAGCTCCTGTTTCTCTTGCAGGTCAGCCCTTGAATCCATAATAACCTGTCAGCTTTCAAAATGAAAACCTTGAAATTTTTTCCCAATACAAAATAAAATTTCATTATTCCTCTAAAAAGGTTTTAATTTCTTATAATTGCTCCAGCAATTCAGCCAAACTTCTTTTTGCCTTTTTTGTAACCTGAGTTGATGGAAAATTGCTTTCGTTTAATTTAATTACAGCTGTGGAATAACACATTAAATATGCACTCCCTTTGTGTTTACTCTTGTATTCAAGAGCTAGAATTAATTAGTCCTTAACTTTGAAAAATATCTGCAGCTAGCCACTATGTAAACAGCACAAACACTTCAGCAACTACATGTTGAGGGCTCAACCAGACACAATTTTTCATTTCCTTGACTCCAAGGGAGAAATAATGTTGTCAGAGTACTCTGCTTTAGAAGCAATTGAATCAAACATGGGTGCCATGACAGCTCAGGGCCCTCCCCGGTGCACTGCACGGCTCACAGAGCAACCCAGGAAAAGGACAGGCTTTGGCTTCTGCAACGGACTCATGCAGGCCTGTGCAGGTCCTCTGATCATCAATGATACTAAGATTTAATTTGACTACCAAATAGATCCACAGAAAGATTTTAAAGTCCCTGTGAAGCCCAAGAGGGCACTCTCACCCCCTGAGGGGGCATTTGAAGCAGCAACGGTGCAAGGAGATCTGGTTCAGCTCTGGCTTCCCAAGGATCCCAAGAGACACGGGCACTCACTTCTCATGCACTTATTTAAGTTTTTTGGGCAGTGGCCCCTCCTACAGTAAGCGTGGCAGTAAGGGTTCTACTTTCACTGTACTTTCATCTGGTAAGAGGTAAAAATACCACATGGCACATCAAAAGATGCCTAAGAAACATGTGCCAAAAAGGAAATGATGGTGCAGAAATCATCACTTCCTTTGACAAAAACCTCTCAGATTTTACCTTTTAATATATCCTTTCCTGGCTGTGAGCCTGAGCTATGAACAGTTGCCCTAGAAACTCTCAGGGTGATAAAAGCAAAGCCAATTCTACGCTACACGCCAGCAGGGAACAGGAGTATGTGAAACCCTATAAGCAACACAAAAGTCAGCCAAAGCAAATATACCACATTTTAGCCTCAAGCAAGTTTTCATGGCCAAATTGTAAAGCTTGGAGATAGCTTGTAATGGAGACACCGAGACGTCCCTAAGCACCCTGACTTGGACTACATCACTGTTATTTATCAAGTGCTGGGACACAGAAGTTGCTATGCTGAAAAGAGCCAATAAAGCATCACCTTGGAGGTGAGAACCTGACCTTTGATGCTGGCTGCTGAAAAGTCTCCCTGGCATAATTAGGAGACAGAGCAGATTTTGGAGGACCCGGAGGAGAAGAGAAAGAGGCTCAGAGGGACTTTATGCTTCAGCTTCCATGTTAGTGATGGTGGGGGTAATGAGCCTAGCCTCACGCTTGGCAACCTGCCATTCACCAAGTTATGTTTGTGCAGCCTTGCACCAGTGCCGGAAGACAGCCTTATGTCTAAACTTTCTAAATAGATGGGGTCGCAGGGCCCAGCTCTTGTGGAAGGCAGACTTAAAGGAGGAGGTAGTGGTGGTGGTGCTCTGTAGGACGGCTTTCCTTGTAACACGCTCTGTATGAATCACGTATGAGCTGCCCTGCTGAAACAAAGTCTATGTGACAGGCTCTTCCCTTAAGTTGTCCATTTGTCAGAACTTTTAAATGCATTGTGGAGAGAAGACTTTTTCCTGGGAGCTTCCCAGAACTGTGAGCTACAATGAACTCAACTATCTACAACCCCAGTATCTCATACAGCGTATAAACAAGTCTCCTACTCCACACTCACATGTGGAAAGACAGAATTTGACATTCAAAAACAAAAGAAGGATTTCTTCCCTATAGTTTGTAGATCCTTTCTGTCTCAAAATCTTTAAGTGGCCATGCAAGATACTCTTCCAAAGCATCTTCCAAATGTACTTCCAAGTACACTTTATGGCATGGAAACAAAACTATATTCACTTTTCTATTGGGAAACCAACTAAAAGAAATAAAACATTTAAACACTAATGGTACTGCAGTTGTTAGACTGTTTAACACAGGAGGCTACACTAATTGATTTAATGAATTTTCCATTTACTCTGCCCTAAGCCCCAAACATGCAACTTGGATGCTTTTCCAGAAGATGCTTTACGGAGTCTTTCAAGCTCTTGAGGTTTATCTAACCCAGAGTTACTTGTCCCTTTGGGCAGCCCCACTCCATTAGAAACAACCTTTCTTCCTTCCAAGTTTGTCTTGCTTTATCTTCCAACTGTCGGATCTCGCTGCGCTTTATTCCAATAGGTCAAAGGGCTTTTAAAGCAGCATCTTCCCCTTGACTTCAAGCCATTCTGTTTTTTTTATTGTTGTTGTTAATTAAACAGATGACATTTTCCTAGTCTCTCTTTGTCTCTCTTCAGAAATTTCTCTAAGCTACCATGTCATTTTGGTGCTTCTTCCTTTGCTTCACTTCTGATTTTTCACTACCCTTCTAAAACTGCCACTTAGGTGCCAAATGCACCATTCTAGCACTAAGGCTGTAAAACGACCTTCCTCCCTCATCCACTCCTGTCTATCTCAGCCAATAGCCATACTTGTTTGTGGGGATTTTATTTCTGTGATCACTAACCACAGCATGGATAATCCCTTGCTTTTCCTACAGCAGAGGAAGAGGAGAAAGGAGGCAAGTGGGAAACCTAGTCTAGAAAAAAGCTGATTACAGTAGGCAATTAGTGCACAACTGCTTCAAATAACATCTCCCCCTTACCTTAGCACATATCAGGAACATGAAACACAGTCGTATATTACTGTGTAATTACTTGGAAATGTCTATAGACACTTGCTGTTAACTATTTACCCAAAGGCAATGGGACGTGCAAGGAAGACAAGATACTCACCTCCTCCAAATAAGTCCATCTTTCATGCCCCACAGAAAACACCACGGAACTTTAACTTGAATCCTGCTGTGCCCTTGCCAGGTCTGACTTGTGGTGACCTGTCAGAGAGAGGAAAGCAAAGGCTATCCTATATGGACATTTCATTGTATTAATATAGCGCATAGCCTAGGCTTTCCTCCTTTGCCATCAATTTGCAGATGAAATAGCAGCTACCAGGGGGTTTATTGCACCAGAGCCACATATTCAGTATCTCATTAATCTAATCAAAAGAGGAAACAGCAAAATACCTACTTAAGTGCATTTTGCAAACTAAAATTCTCTGACAAGACTAATAGCCCCAAAAGACTGAATTCACCAAAATAATTCTATAATGTTGAAAGTCCCATTGGATTCATTGTTCTAAGTTACTAGGAGGCAACCTCTCTTTCCCCTTTGGCAATGTGATATTACTGTAAGTGCTTCTAATTATTGCTTTGCAAAGACTGCTGATTCTGTTCACTTTCACATTCTAGGCTAGTGGCAGACAGACTTAAGTTCAAATTTAACCCTAAACTAACAGTTTACCTGTTTTGGACCTACGTGATAATGTGCTACATCTACACTGGTAATGCACACAGATCAATAGGAGCAAATCCACAGACAAGATATAAACCACCACTGAAATGTGTGGTGTGGGTATTTTACACTAATCCAGTCCCAGCTTGGTGTGGGACTGGACATCCACTAGCACCAGAAGTGAGTGCAGCAAGGATGCGCTGGGCATCTGGGGCACGTCTAGTCTAGTTTTGTCTGCAAGGATGCTAGGTCCTGCACTCAAAACATCCTACAGCACAGGCAGAGGAACAGGAAGTGTGACATGCACACCCAAAGGCCTCTCCCAATCTGAGCAGGGATGTTGGTGTAGGTGTGTCCACAAAGTTCCAAAAATACAAGTCAGTCGCAAGCAGTTTGAGTGTGCCTGGCAGAACATTTCAAGCAGGAACAGGAAGAAGCAGCCATTGCTAGCAGAAAGCCTACAAGTTTCGTGGAACTGATGACAGCAGCTGTAACCAGGGAAGGGCACTCAGCTCTGCAGGGACTCAAAGTCCACCAGCCTCACTCCATAGCAGTACCACAGTGCATCCCAGCAGTACACAGACCATCCCTATTTACTTTTAAAACTGTCAGCAGGCCCAGAAGCATTGAGTGATGTGTCTGCTGCTGTGGAAGCAGTTCTTGGCACAGCAAGGCATTGCAGCTGCAACGGATTCGTGAAAACGGTACAGCTGCTGCTTTAAACCTACTGTAGTGAGAAGTGCATTGCCTAAAGACCAGGGGTGCCACCCTGCTGGCTTGTGATCCCCTCCTTGCCAGGGTCCCTTGCCAGCCACATGGCATGCAGCTTCCCTCCTGAGGGACCAATGCATCGATGTGGCCACTGCTTCACCACCCTCCTGCCTGGTGGGAACAGAGGGTAAGAGGAGTACAGCTTAAAACTGTCCAGTTCTGGGACACAGCTGCAATAGGAACAGAAGCTAGCACTCACTCGAATGCTGCCAGAACTCTAACGAGAGGGTGTATAATTAGCCTACTTGGAAGAAGTTCAGTTAGAAGGAAGAGAGATGCTGAAGGACAAAATTAATTGCTTTGAGATCAAACAGAAAGGAGCTGGGATGGGAGTACATCAGGCGCATTTGAATGAGGCTGAGGTTAGCAGCACACACCCCTGAGAGTATGAGCACCGCATGTTTGATGACAGAACTCGTCACGCAAGACAAGGGCCAAGGCAGCTCCTATCCCTGGCTGTCCTGGGGAGGGAGCCTTGACACTGCCCAATGTCAGGCAGAAGCAGCACTGTAGAAGGCAGGCAGGCAAGCAACTCTCCAGTGGGGCTGCTAAACACCACCTCATAGCTCACTGCATCCAAGCTTGTGGACAGAACTGGCCACCAGATCACCAAAGTGGAACTCCCACACATTGCAGAGCTTCACATCCAAAGGCTTCAGCTTCATTCTGCTTCTGAGTTCTCAGAGGAAGAAACAATTTGACAAAGCCAAAGAATACGAAAAACAATGTCTGTGGCACAGATGCTCCCAACTCCAAATCCTCCTGCAGCTGCAGGGAGTGGAATCGTTCCCAAACCCACATCAGAGCAGAGCTTGATTCCCTGCATCATTTCCCAAAGCTGATGCACCCACCTGATTGTAGCCAAATTCTGACATGCCCAAGGAGCATAGGAGAAAGAATCCTACCAGATCTCTACCTGGTCATTTGCTCTGTGGATAAACTTTTCCTTTGAATCCTGGAGGTAATCACCTCAAGYGTGAAGCATGAGATACCTTGTGTCTACCAATCTGACTGTGAGCCGACAAAGTGAAGAACATTAGAATCAAAGAACATCTCAAAAGCTTTTAGTACACTGCTGTCTCTGGGATCCATGCCTTTTTGCCGCACCCTGTGCATAGCAACTGTGCACTTAACGTTCCCAAGCTGGCGTCATTAGCACTACTGGCCCCTTCCAAAGGGATATTGAGTTCCACACCAGAAGTTCTACCTTAGCTATCTAAAGCACAAGCACAGAAAATGCTTAAAATACAAAGGAAGAACAGAAGCTACATATGCCTCACCCTCACGGCCTGTCATTCTAGAGAAGCTAGAGCTCCTCKCAGGTATTTCAGAAGTAAGCCTTCTGCATCCTCCTCACATTGTCCTGTACTCAGGCAGCAAAGTCTGTGCATCAGTGTTGAAAAGGTGGAGATAAAGCTTGCACTAGAGCAAGCCTCAAGCTGCAGAGAAGATCTATGAATCATAAATACTGGAGTGTTTGTTGGGGATAGTATCAATTTATATTAGGCAATGGAACTACAAATAGTGTCTAACTTTTTGAAAGTGTATCACAGAGACTTGGTGCTTCCCTACCCCTTGAATACAGGTCAGCTAAAAACACATGCACACTCTAAACTGTACAAGATGCTGAAAGAGTCAAGTTCTTTGTTAGCTTGCCTTTTGTGTTGCCACGTAACAGCAATGTAAAATACTATTCAGCTGAAGTGGAACCTAGTGCACTGCATCCCTGAAGCCTATTCCTTCCACTCTGCTTCCCTTAGCATGGAAGAGTCTCTGGGCCAGACTAAAGGACTGCAAGGTCAGGGTCCAACAAGAAACACACCATAAATATGCAGCATTTATAGGACAGTTTGAAATACCATAGCAATAAGCAATCACTTTCAAGATCAGCTCTGATCAAATATGAGCTGACATTTGGGATAATACCTGAGACTTGATCAACATGGAGTTGTGCTAATWTGAAGGGCAATGCTAATTTTCTTTAAACAGGCTGGTCTGCAAATCTTTTTTCTTGCATTGTCGTCATTGTTGCTGTGTCAGATCAATTAACAGAAGCTCTTTATGGCAACTATGGCAATTTGGGGATAAGACAAACAGCCTCCTTTCCTGCTCATACTATAAGCAACATCCAGGCAATGCTTCACAAAGTTGATTTTCAAAGCGGATGAAGTGTAGGAATGTTTAATCAGTGAAAAAAGAAAGTTAAGTACTACTACTGAATTAAGAGAAAGTATGTGCTAGAGACCTCGACCTTTCTTAGGGTGACTTCATCCGTGGTCCTCAAGGGCCTTGAAGATACATGAGACTGAGGAACATATGAGAACAAGGTGGTCATTCTCCAGCTATGTTCCTATGCACTTCAAAATGCCCACAAAACAGAGAGTGATTACGCTTCCAGCTGCAGCTTAGCTATTCCTGGGTGATCCAGATGAAACCTAACATTGCTGTGAAAATCAGTGAGGGCCAATACAAGAAAATGCAGCAGGTACAGAAGGCAATCTTGCAGCTTCAGTCAAAGCAAATTAAAAGAGAACGCATCTTTTCATTACCAGACTGACACATCCGTAACAGTGGTACAGGCCAAACTGATTTAGTTTCAGCAGCTGGAGCRGCATGCAAGACAGCAAAAAGAGGCTTCTCTCTCTCCAAGAGAAAAATGCCCACTCCCTTTTCAATTGCACCGTGCTCTCCCACCACCGTAAATGAAATACACACTTGTACAGTTTGTTGTAATTTTATAATCACATTTAATACAAAATGCCTTTCTGCTGCATGCTTGCTTAAGAACTGCAACCTGCAGAAGAGAAAGCACTGGAAACCTGCACCCATGAGCTCTGCTGAGAGATCGTGTCACACTCACGGCCTCTCCCCACAGAGCCTGTAAGCAGCACATAGGGATAATTGTGCATTATTCTATAAGCATCAGACAAAGCACCACATAAAGAAGCAATCTGGAGACTGCTTGATGCTGAACTGTTATCTAGATGCTATTTCCTTTGATGATAATGATTTTACTCTCCTGATAGCACCTTGCGCTTGCAAGAGTTGCCAGGCATTTGGCAGAGTTTTAGCAGGTGTATTGCTTTCTCAGGAGCACAGTGAAAAAGTGCAAAGAAAATGGATACTCCTTGGTTCAGTCATGCAGAACGCATCGTACTGCATGGACAAATATCCACAAAGTCATCCTGTGAGGCTGACAGAGGCATTGTTAACCCCACTTGATGGCTCAGAATGGGAGTGGGAACAGAAAGCCCACACAGGGTGCAAGTATTAATACTTGCTGTCAAACACCAAGTTTCAAAGTTTTAACCCTTGTTCAGAACCTTTGAAAAAAAAATAAATGGAAGAGGTAGACTTGCTCACACCTTCACTCCCCTCAGCTTTTCTGCTTTATGGCTAAAGCTGTACAGCTCAAGTTTGTGCTCTTCTGCAACRTGGTTAAAATGACAATAGAAAATCCACTGCATACTACAGTTGGACTAAAGGCTGGCTTGGGAGCAGAAGCTCCAAGACCTGATTTTCCTGCTGGACTTGAATGTCTCAACAAGGTGAACTCTGTAAGTGTTTCCCTGCTGCAATGAAGAGCAGTGAGTGCAAATAGTTAGAAAACTAAAAACAATTAGAACTTGACAATATCCCAAGCTTGGAAGAAATGACATACCACAACTTTTAAGGGAGTAAGAAGGGAATTTGAGACTCAGTAGCTCATCATTTCTTTAAGAGCAAAGGAAGCCAAGTTGTCTTAAACAGTTCCCACAAACGATGCAAACTGGAAACTTCTGTTGTTATGTCACTAACACTTAAGAGCATCCACTCTTCCCAGGGCACTGGCTGAAGATTAAGGACTATTCCAAGTGTGGCAGCATGAGACATTTAAAAGCTCCCTTCAAACATCTGGGATGTTGTGGTGGTAGCCCGGTGCCCTTCCCAGCTGAGTTGAGCCTCAGCAGGAACAGGAGGGCTCTGCAAGGGCAAGTCCTATTGCTGCAGCAGGACTGCAAAGGGGATAAATAGATCGATAGCCATACCACAGCTGACTGTTCAAAAGAGCTTTGCAAAGATCACCACCCAGAAAACAGTGTCAACAGCTATCAGCTCCACACAACCTGCTACTAATATGTCTCCTTTCATACATTCATTAAATGGTAACTCTGCCCCCACCCCCCCTCAAATATCTGCGTGAAAAATGGCGTGACAAACAGGCACTGAAGAGCATAAAATTATATCACTGTGCTCCTGAGGAGACTATTTATTCAGAACTAAAAGCAAGCCATACATATTTCTCAGGGCTTTTACAGCATTGATTAAAGGCCTATGTTTAAGCTGAAGTGTTATAAATAGAACATGTTTTATTTTCTTTGTGTTTAAGCACTGAACTCCAGTAGCATCAATAGCAGCTAGGTAAATTTGAGACTCAAAGCTATATCCCAGTACATAATAAGCATGGTATTTCTCATTGTAGCCTTTGAATTATGCAGAGGCCCAGCAACTAGCCTCAAATCACTTCCACTGTTGTAAGACCCTAATAGATCAGTGTCAATATTTTGCTCAAATACAAAATGGGAATGAGTCAAAACCTGACCAAGTTCTGTGCTACTGCCTGCAGCTTTGCAAAAGCAAGAAGTAGTTGGCATACAGGAGACATGGAAGAAAATGAAACAGACCTGGTCCAATTTTGGAGGAAAGTCAATGCTGCAAAAGGTTTTACTCCCTCAGCACCTGTGTATAAAAAATTGTTCACTTGCCTTCACCTGAGCAGAAAACTTAAGCAGCTAGTACATCCTCACTTCCTGAAGATGGAACTTTTTTTGCACAGGCACTGTAATGCATGCTTATGACAGTCAGTTACATGCAGAATAATTTCAAAAGGACTGCAAACTTATGTCTTCTACTGAAAGTTTCTTTCCAAAATGTACAAAATAAAAGCTAGCCTGAAGGAACAATGAACAGTATAGGAAAAAATAATACCCTTGAAATACTAGTAATGCTGTATAATGCAGTCCCATAGCACTCTAGCAATCTATGCCTCACTGAAAGGAGAATGAAAACAAGCTCAGGAAGACCAGTTTTTGCTGGTTAGTAGTCAACAGTCAGCAGTACAATCTCTACTACTTCAGAGAGTAATAAYGTCAAGAAAATTAACATACAAACTGATTGAGAAACAGCTTATTACACAGCATGGAAAAGAACAAGAATATCCATAATGTATTTAAGGCATGAATAATTTTACTGAATATTATAAAAAGCATTGATAGCACGTTCACACACAGAGATTTAAACAAGTTCAGAAGCAGTACTTGAGCCACTACGACCCCCTCAGGTAAGTAAGCAGTCCTCTTTACAAGAGTCCATGCTGCCAGCAAGCATGGACATGGATGACATTTAGGGATTCCACCGCTAAATGCCAACTTCTCTGTTGGACTTCCACCTGCTTTCAGGGTCAGGGCTAGACCCCAGCCTTGAAACAACTGTCACTGCAAAGCCACCTGCAAAGTGAGCAGAAGAAAAAGCATACCCACAGCTGGCTTACAAGATAGGAATAAAGACCCATCCCCCTTAGTAGACCTGGGAAGATGATCCAGAGCTACCTGAAAAAAAGTGCTATGGATACAAAAGCAGAGTACATCTWCTTGTTATCTCTTACTGCTCCCTCTTAATCCCTCCTGACACTGAGAGTGTTGTGGGCAATTTGCAACCAACAGCAGCCATCACCCTGGGAACAGCTGCCTTCCTATGTCTCTAGCTGCATTTTGCTCTCTTACTAGTCAGGAAAAGAAGTTTGCTCCTGCTCTTGAAGAAAACAGCTTTGTGGAAAATTCAGGCCTTTGTAGCACCATCTTTGAAATGGAGCAGTTAGTTACCTCTGGAGGTACCAGGTGACCTGTGTCTGCACTGCTTCCATGTTCAACAAGAGCTGTGCTGTTATCATATTTTCTAGAGTCATTTCAGTTTTATATCAGACACTAATTTGCTCTCTGACAGTTCCAAGTCAAAACCTTTTTATTACTGTCTCCTATGGGTAGCTTTAAATTGCAATGGGAACAGCCTTAGTCCTTCAGCTATTCTTGCTACTGCAACAGCTCTGGTCCGCATGGTTGGTTGTTCTTGTTCTCTAACCCTTCTCATGCCAAGCATCTCTGGTTTTGTCCCTGCCACCTCTTACAGCGGTTTCACTCCCATCTGCTGAAATCGGTCCAACCAGCATGCAGGCTCAGCGGAGCAGCAGCCCCAGCAGACAACCAGCTCTGGCAGGAAACAGCATCAGAACAGTGTTCACTGAAGATTAGCTGCAAGGGACGACATAGACCTCTAAAAGCTCTGGAGGCAGAAGTGGAARGGGCCCCTTGGGATGTGGTGCGAGCAGTTCCTCCTGGCAGCTGTCCCTGAACAATGGCCAGCACCCCATTCACGGGAACGTGCACCACCAGCTCGGAGCCATGGATGTGGATCTGCCCAGAAGAGGAGGTCTGGACACATGGCACTTTTCAGCATAACTTCTTATACCGATTCCACTTACAAGAAAAAAATCAGTTGTCCATATTTTGCTAGTATAGCAAGGGCTCTAAGTTTGTATGAGAGGTTTCTGAGGGGTGGGGAGGAAGGAGAAAGGATGATGCTCCACTAACAGTGTCTCTAGGGATGTTAGCCGTCAGGCCACTGACCCACAGTCCACCCCTGGCAGTGGCTTCTGTGAGAAGTCAAGCCACAGCGGGAGGCTGGGACATGGTGCTGTTTCGCCTCATGTCCTCCTCAGCCCCACGCTGCCTTGCCCATGCTGGCTCTGCCCAGCTCCCAGGCTGGTGCACGCCTTCCCCTTGCTCCCCAAATGGCTCACCAGCACCTGCCTCCGCTTATGAGCCACTGGGCAACGAGCATCCCAGAGACTTCAGAGCATCCTGCTCAACCATCTTCTGCTTGCTTGCTTGCTCTCAGCGCTGTGTCGCTCACAATACCGGAGCTTCTGATTATTTTTATAGACTCATCAAAACCCAGTTAGTGTCCTAATTGCCAGGCTGCCTCTCCTATCAGTGAAGACTGCCTGTGCGCTAAGGGCCTGACGCCCAGTTGGTTCCTTAATCCAAATGAACATCCGCTGCACATTCCACCCTAAACCCCAATTCAATTCACCACAGCAGCTTCCACATGAGCCTGTCAGGTCTGAAGATAGTTCTGAGAAGCACAAGCACTGCTGAGAAGGTGAATTAGTCCTTTTTGCTCTAACCTTTTGGGAGTTCATCATTGTAAACAATAGATTCTCTATATTAAAGATCATTTTAATCTGACAGAACAATAAGATGACAGTTAAAGCCCTACCAGAAATTTATAAATTAATTATTTAATTAATTTGTTGGAAGTTGGTACTATAAATGCTTTAAGTGATATCAGAGTTCTGAATAAATACCCATAGTACTTGTGGAAATTCTTCAGAGAAGAACGAAGAGAGAGGAACGAACACTCCCTGGGCCTTGCATTCGGGGTGACAGTGCCTAGCACTGACAGCAGAAAAGCAAAACCAAGCTCTCCAAATACCATATTACATCCGCTAATACAGAACAGAAATTCAAGAAAGACACAAGCTATGTGAATGATCCTGAATTGCCAACTAAAATGCCAAGATTCACAGGTATATCCTGCAAGCCCCTGCTGATCTCAAAGTCTTTTGTCTCTCTCAAGAATTTGTTTAATCTCTTAATCGAAAGTATTACACTTAACTGGCAAACTACAGACCTAGCTTTTAAGGTCTTTCAATGCCAACTTACCTTTGAAACATTCTTTCGTAGCAACGACATTTTTAAATGCAAGGGAGAAAGAATAAAATTTGTTCACCAAAAGGTGGGGGGAGTGACATAGAAATCATGTCAGGGAATCATATTTCATTCTTCCAGCTTGAGACAGATGAGAAAAGATGAATCTATTAAGAGATGCTGCACTCTGGAAGAGGGCTCCTTTTCCATCACTCAGCACACTATGGCCTTCACATTGGAAATGCATTCACAAAAGGTATCACATTGCTGTAAACTGGATTTTGCTTAAATAGACCATGAGAAATAGGCCGCCAAGCATTCAGGGGCATTGTGTCTGAAAAACAATATTCAGCACTGCTATCCCCATACATGCTAAGCCTGTTTGTCAGCAAGACAAGGATATACTGTGGGGAATTGAGCATGACTATAATTGGAACATTGGACATCTTCCACACCAGTACCATATTAGCGATTTCTTGTAGCTTCCAGAAAGTTAAACCCATCCACTCACAGACCAGTCACAATCCTTGKGCCAAGCATTTTACAACCAAGATAAGAACAAGAGTGCTTATTGCCTGTATTCTTACACCAAAGGCCTGCTCAGTTTCCTAAAAGGGTTTGAGTTGTCACAGCTGAAAGCTAAAACAAAAGTCAGATTAGAAATGAGGAATCTCATTTGGGGGAGAGACCAGAAGATGGACCAATATGTATGCTTTTAATAGCTGATCTCTAGTTCATCCAAAATTTACTGACTTGATGTAAGAGCGAGTGAAAACTAGCAGACTTGAGATGTGCTGAAGCTGGACTATTGACAACAGATGACCATAGTTCTTCCTAGCCTTTAAAGCAAATTCTGAGGTCTATAACAGCTGATCAAGGAGAAATCTGGCAAGGTATCTGTCAAAGCTGTCTTTGAACCACAGAGAAGAGACTGTGCTCTGTCGTGAGATGAAGGGAAAAGTCCAGGTGTGTTAGCATTATGAAGTCACGTTAGATAAGCCCTTCTGTACGTAACATCTGGCTCAGTTAAAATGATATATGGATATACGCATATTTAACTCAAACTACATGATGAATCTCACCATGCACTTAGATTGTGCCACACTTCACTTTGCCAGTACCAAATTTCTAATCCAAGGAGCCCAATAGTAATCAGACCTCCCATCCTCCTGGGGATCTACCTCTTTGCCCCAAAATCAAAAGAAGAAGGAAACAAAGGTAGGGAAGTTGCGATTCTTTGGCCAGAAGGCAAGTTCAAAGAGACTGAGACCTTAATTCCCTCCACTATCATTCCCAAAAGAGCAACACAAATTCAACTTCTGTGAGTGTTTCCATCATCATGTTTCCAGCTCCTTTACTAATTTTTTAGACTAGAACTAATCCACCACCCCTTGCTTTTTAACAGAAGGCATAAAACACCAGCCAAACACCAAAAGATGGTGTAGACGAGGCTGGAGACAGGGTTCCTGCCAAGCCAAACCCAATGGGAGCTTCCACTGCAAGTGCACACGCTGTGGTGTTTCCTTTACCATGCTCATCTCCTCAAACTCACATGCATCTCAGAGCACAGAATTAAGCATTAACGCTTTACAACCCCAAATGATTTCTTGGAGAATTAGGAAGAGGTCATTACTCAAAGCAAATGGTATTCACCTGCTGGTCAAGAGCTACAGCTTCAGAAACTGTTATTCCATATCTGTCCCATGCTGCTTCAGGTCACTCAAGATTTAGGGGAGCAGAAGCAGCCAGATGTTACCTATAATGCTCCAACTCGAGAGGATCCCATGTGGGCTAGAGACATCACTAGAGCCTTATGCTGTTACCCACCATTAGGTGCTCTGGAAAAGCCCCCCTTTAACTTGGTCACTCTCTAGAGGGGGCCAGGATGCAATTACAGACCCAAACTTAACAGTAAGACTGATCCTTCCATTTTTTCACTATACTGCTTATTATACTATATGTTAATAAAATATTTCTATCCTTAAGAAGATTCCCTTTCTAGGAAGGGACAACCCAGCCCTCCCAAGATTTACACTAAGAAAGTTTGAGAATCTTAAGAGGGTATTCACAACAGAGCACTGACTCAGAGTAACACAACGCAAAACCCTGAGAGATGTGAGAACAAAGCCACTCAGATCTCCGAGGCTACCACCAAAATCAAAGATCACACAGACTAGGTTAAAAAACAAACAAATAAGCAAACACCTACACTTCTAATTTTGATTCCATCATGATACAGTAGAGTGTGCACCTGTCAGCCCAGAGACTGATATAAAGTGTATCTGTCATTCTGTTCTGTTATCTTTACCTCTTGCATGAAGGTTTATATTACTGGATTTCTGCTTAATAACCCTGTAGCTCCCTGGTATATTTGCTATAATGGTGGACTCAGAAATACAAGCAGGTTAAAACTATGCAAAGCTGCTTCGCTTATTCCTCTTTAAGTCAACTTGGTGAGACACCTGGTTGAAGCACAGGCAAACATAAGACTGCTGGGATTGTCAACACAAAACAACCCACCTCAGAAGCTACCAGGATGCAAAATAGTGGTATCACAGTTGCAGGTGACATCTGGGTCTGATTAATCAGCTTTACATATTAGCATCCCTAATACATATAGGCAACTGCAGCCAGCTGAAATCTGCAAAGGCAGGAAGAAACCGCTCTGTCTTGTGCATGGTTTCACACTGACAAGGGCATTTCTGTAGCCCTTTTTCACGGGGTAAAGAGCAGTGACAAAAAGGAGTCAAGAGTCTGAGCTCCACTCTACTGTAGTTACTAGGACCTGTCCTGCTCCTGATCTACAGCCAAAACTGTTGGGGCCAGTTTACACACCAGGGACAGGGAATACGAAACTTCACGATCTTTTATAATAATAAGCTAAATCAGTTCAATTCATTTCAAAACACTGACAATATTCTAGGATGAGAAACACATTTCACAGCTACTTATGCACATAGAAACCAGCATATTAGGGCAGAGGAATCACTGTATTAGGCAAGGGAACTAGCTACCAAGGGTTGGCAAGATCAGTTTGGATTTAACTACTGTGTTTTCTGAAGTGTCTTTGCATGCGAATTCTGGGATGTTGCAGATAAGTCTCAAGTTTGAATAGTGTGTGTGTTACCAGAGGTAGGTGGCAAAAGGCAAGGGTTTTAGCATCTGCTTTTAGGAAGAATCCTTGCAAGCAAAAGGTATTTGTGCTATTCAGCACACAAACAGAACAAGCACTTGGCAGAAAACAGCAAAGCCATGGGTTCCACTTTGATAATTCTCACTCTCCTTTCTGCTGATAGTCTCTTGCCTCTGGCCCTCAGCAACAAGCAAATACACAGAGTTGTTAACAGTGAAAAGCCCATTACCTGCTCTATCAGTAGCAGCTTAAATAAGCAACTTCAGAACCATGGCAACTGAATACCTAAAAACTCCGTGTCATGCACACAGATGCTGTCATTACCAGATAGCATCCACAGTTGAGAATAAGAGGTGTGACTCATGTGCTAATCAACACATGCATCAAGGTAACCATGCACGCTTTTGTTGAACACAGTGACCTACATACGCACCAAACTTGGGTGAAATTATCTCATCCTCTCAGATTTCTCAGAAACAGTGACATGCAATGCTTGATTGCCCGCTCCACTGCAATAGCAGTAAAACCAACAAATACCAGATGGGAGCATTCCTCAAAACAAGGCACCTAAGAAGGGCCATGTCCAGCATCCTGTGCAAGCCATGCAGTCAAGAGGAGCTCCCTCAGGCTCTGGCAGTGAAGAGAAACCTTGCTCCTAATGCACCACACAGTGAAGGACACAACAATCAGGTGCTCTGCAGGCTACTGCTCTAGCAGAAAAAGACATGCAAAGCTGTTTACTACCCTGAAAGCAAACTCCTTGCCTGACCATTTCAGGACTCTCTCTATAAGCTGCCTCCTCCCTCTCTGTCCCTTCGCTCCCCCGTCTGCATTGAATTTGGAGGGAAGGGGAACCATCCCAGAGCCAGGTAATCACCACTCTCCTAAAAAACAGGAAGACAGTGGAAATTACCCTGCAGAAGAAACTGCAGCCTAATGACCAGGCATTTCACAGGCCTGGTACAGACGGTCTATCCATTTCAGTATATTATCTTCCTCTCCCAGTTATTTCAGTCCTGACAGATACAACACACTTCTCATCGTTCTCCCCAAATCCTAGTGTCTACTACCCCACCCCCATGCTCTGTCCGCTGTGGCCATCTCCCTCAACCTAAGACCTCCAGCCTGACCCAGGCTTCTCACTTGTACCATCCAGGCTGAGGCATGATGTCAGCTCCACTGCTGCAGTCTGCAAGGAGCCCTTGTATCAGCATCCGCAGGTCTCAGAGCCACTTCATGCTTTATTACTTTTTGGCAAGAGATAGAAAAGAAGGGAAAAAAACAGCTATAAGGCTAAGATAAGACAAACATTATTTTTAAAAGCAAAATGAGACCATATATGGAGTACAGAAATAGTTATTTGCTGTTTACACCCCTAAAAAATTCAGCTGAGAGGGAATGACAAGTCATCTCAGAGAATTCTTGTTGGTGAAGCCTTCACAGCCTTGCTCACCTTGAGAGTGAAATGGAAAACCTAAGACCTCAAGATGAATCAAAGAAATTAGACACCTGCTTTATATTATTTATTATTTATTATATATTTATTATATATATATGTTATATACTATGTATTTTWTATATATATATATATTTGTTATTTATTATATATTATTTATATTACATTAATGCCCTCTTGGGCATTAATAGCACAACAATGTACACAATGGTGCAGCAGCAACTGAGGCAGAGGCAAGATGAAGGCAAACCTGCTGCTGCTGAGGCAGACAGATGCAAGCTGATYAAACAGATCCCGAGACAAGAATAAACTCCTTTACATAGCTGATACTTTGCCAAACACTACCTTTTCTTTCCTGAGTAGATGGGTCTCCATCTACTTGTCTCCAGGAGATGGACAGAGTCACAGGAAGAACTGTCAGCACCCAAGTAACTCCCCATGTGACATCCCCAGAGCTCTTGGCACTCACTGCATCAAACATTCAGCACCAGGATGCATTTGTGCACACACAACTCACCATCAGCCTGTACGGTGCACAATCCTGTGCAGCGACGTTACCCTCCATCTGCCTCCTGTGTGACCTTGGTGCTGGAGCCTTTCATTTCCCCTTCTCATCATTTCTCTATTAAAACTAGGAGCTTTAGTGGCATGTTTATTCCAGATGGTATGAAGAGACCATCTTTCCGCTATCAAAACCCACTTAAAGAGAACAAAATAAAAGTATCACATGGGAGAACTCAAACCACAGAGAGAGTCTTGCAAAATGCAATTTATGGTCCCTATGAGAAGGGGGGAAAATTAAGACTCAATCAACAGGAAAAATCATGCAACCAGTTTAAGAGAAACCTTTACTCACACTGATCTTTGTTGCCAAGAATTAAGCAATATAATCATGAGAAGAGGAATTGAAGATTTAGTCTGGATGTTTTCTCCTCCTCTCTGATCATCCATCTCTCTCACTCTCCCTCCATCCTCAGAGCAGAGGAAGAGATTTTTACTGAAACAGATCTGCTTTCTGGCATCATTAGTGAGTGACAAGCAGAATGCTTTGAGATCTGCCAAAGAAGGATCAGCAATGAGTCTAGAGATTCAAACATCTGCAGATACTAGAGCTTTTAGGGGGGCTGAAATGGCACTCGAGTACTCCCTAAACTTTGTTCCAAACTGCATAATTGGTAGCCTTTACTTACAGTAAACATTCATGCAGAATGTTAATATTGAAGATACGTAAATCATCTCAGAGCTGCCCAGTCTTCCCATGTAAAAAGAATTCCATTTCATCCTACGAAAAAAGTTTATTCGTTTTGAATGGAGAGTGCTCCCAAACATAAAGTCATCTTCATTAAAACACAGTGAGATTACAGCCAGTGAAAGCCACAAATTACAATTACATGCACAGGATTTATGTTGAAAAAAAAAAACTAGTGAGTTAAAGCATCAGAACCCATCTGATCAGCTGCGTAAGTCTAAGTCCTGAAATGAGATCAAATTAAAGGAATAATCGCACACACTATATTAGAGTTGTTCAAGCTATAAATAGTGCTAGAACCCCCTTCCCCCCCCAAACTCACCTGTGCTCATAGAGCATCCCTAAATGCTAGCACATTTGAATAATGAAATACTGTGAGGTTTCTGGACATCATGAACCTCTGGAAGCATAAGCATCTACACGAAAAACACTTTCGAGGAAGTTTTTATTTAAAATTGTTTTTCTAAGTTCAAAAATARGATCAGAACTCATCCAGCTTCATTCACTACAGGACCTGGTTCAGCTGCGCCAGTTCTGAAGTCCGGCTGGAAAGAGACTGAATAGCAACCTTCCCTCCCCTTTGGAATTGGGGATCGTCTCTTCATTTTGAGTAGCTCTAGTTCTGGAGCCTTTTGAAGCTTTTTGATGCCCACATGAACTTTTCTTCCTGTTGGATCTCAGAGCGCAAAGGCTTGCAGCACAGTTTATTGGCCAGAGTTCTCCCTATTGCTCAAAGCTGGTGAGTAAAGGTACAGGGCAACCATAAAAGAGAGCCATGGAAAGCTGGTGTGCTGTAAGAGCCAGCACTTACTTTTAAGGGCAACTCTCCCATATCTAGCCACTAACAGCCAGTCTCACACTTAATGAAGATAAATGACAGTATTCATTTAAAGTGTACGAACAAGATTACATCTGCAGTTTGATTTATCTGAATAGGCCTCTTGCCATAGTGGGTACAAATTCTTCTTTAAATGCTTCTGTAATTTCACATACAGATTGATTCATTTTACATTTTTTCAAGGCTTGGAAGTCAGCACTGTCTTCTTTCTGGACCAAGGCTCTCTACTGGGTAAAGGAAGGAAGCTGAAAAGGGAAACTTGAGAATCTCTAACCCAGGTAATTTCAGCAAAAGCAAGAGCTTATGGAAAGATTTAAGAATTTTAGGCATTCAGTTAAAAACATCAAGCCATAAGAACAGAAGCTGGATCACCAAGAACATAAAAATTCTACAATAAGGGAACGTGAAGAAGATTATTTATCCTCTTGATGCCAGAACTATTCCAAGTTACATGACAATAATTACTGAAGAACAGTCAGACCTGTCCCTAGTTCATCATTCTGGACACAATGACACAGCTAAAGCTGCCACAGATACAGCCGCTCTTGTTCAGATGAAGTTATAGGTAAGACTATCAATACCAAAGCAGTTTATCCTTGTACGCAGGGGACAGCTCTGACACCCCCAAGAGCTCCTGCATAACACAGCTGCACTGCAGCATGCATAAAGGGTGTAGCATACAGCAGGGTTTTATTCAAGAGGTACAGACTTGTAACTAGTCCCATGGGCCACAAACTCACGCAGAAGCTCACCATCAGAAGATTAACAGAAGACTTGTGACCAGCTGCACCTTGAAACAGAGGGGGGTCACACCACCCACCATGAGCAATGGCCAGGGTTTCTCTGAGCATCCCCCCCTCCCCCAAAGCAGAGAGGAAAAGCAGCAGGAGAATCTGTGGTCACCGATATGCACAATTAAAGAGCCAAAGCACCAGCATGGTTGGTATTCAAGGTGCATGCTTGCAATGTTTTTACTAAACAATAATTATTTCATTTACTCAAGGATGACTATGTAATTAAGAATAGGGAAAGAACAGGCTGGAGAGAGAAGTAACAGGGAGTTGGCAAATGACAGGATAAAGGAGATGCAGCAGGTTGCCAGCCCCAGTCTGCTTGCCCATCCTTCCCCTCCTCCCCTTCCTGAAAAAGGGAACCCAGTAGGAAAAGCAGCATATGAACACTTTACACCAGACTATGGGAATCTGCTACCTGGGGAGGTTGCAGCACATCTACAAGGAGGAAGAAGGGCAAAGGACTATTGCCTTCTGCATACCTCCCAAAGGATGTTTGATGCTTGCTTAGTAAGCTAATGTATATAYGTACACCCATATACATACACACAAATACATCTTTTTTAATGCCAAAGAAACCTTGTGACAAAGGCTCCAAAGGTCCCTCTTCCCTTCCACAAGCCTGCAGATCTGGTCAGAAAGGTCTCTGCCTTCCTGACAGGAGCTCTGCAGCTACCCAGTGCTGAACTTCAGCAGCTCGCAGGATCCAGCTGGCCTTGGTTGGGGAACCACAATTCAGGCTGAGTATGTCACCCTGGGAATCTGAGGGCCACACTGTGTCTACACTGATGGGAAGTCCAGCCCACTGCATTTGCACTGCTGCTGCTGCTGCCCTTGCTTTCACAGGATTGGTAGCAGGCACTGTGCAGGTACCTCTTACATGAAGTCAGAGTGCAAAACTGTGCTGCCTGGGAAGCTCAGGGTTTAAGTCCTGGCTAATATCTCAACACTGGCTGGTTGTACTCAGCCACTGTCACTAAAGCCATCTCTAATTATGTTTCCACCTAGTACTGTTACTACTGCTCTTCAGCACCTCAGTCTGTGCTTCTTGGTCTAGTGTTGTGGCACATGCTGGCTTTTCATGTGTGTAGTGGGAAGAGGAGGGTGTTGCTTGTCGCTCACTGCTGTGACTGCATTTGCTCTTGCAACTAAAAATGGTTGGAAAACGGGAGATCAGAAGCAGTTTAAAAGTAGGTTAGAGGGAAAAAAAACACATCATCAGGCAACAAAAACGCCAATGAGATAGTCTAACTAGCTTTGTTTCCAGCCCTTTCTACATATCTATCACAGAATCAGTCTCAGCCTCACCCACAAGCAATTCTGCTGCAGCAGACGCAGCCCCATTTGAGATCTGCAAACACAGGAAAAATAGGTCAACATTACTCAAAGCTCCATCCCCCACTGCATAGCCTGACATCACAGAGAAGTAAAGGTTGTTAGTATTCTTTCACACATCCAAACCATTAAAGCCTAAATCTGCTCATTATACTGGGAGGCTGCCCATGCCACTCAACAGCTCACAAGAAAGCCACTAAGTTTCCTGCAGAGATTAACTATGTCTAGTGCCCCAAGCAACAGAAATAACAATATGATAGTCTCTGATAATGTCAGTACGGGTGAACACTGGCTTCAGTCCTTATGTTTCCTATTGGCCATGACGAGTCCCTGAACCACGCAAGCCAGCTAACAGCCTGATTTACTTCTGCAAACGCCAACAATAGTGCCACCAGTACAAACTATGCCAGTGTTTCAAGCCAGCAATGAACAACTAAACACAAGACCTAAGAGCCTTGAATTCTAATTTAGGTTGTTCCTTATGCTTAATGATGCATCAGGATTATTGAACGAGTAATCTTTCTTATACCCTGCACAGGGAAGTCAGCAGACATAATGTAATTATGTTCTGTTTAATTGCAGCTCTTTCAGCAGATCAGCTCCTAGAATTCTAGTTCAAGCTCCACCCAGGTTGGAGATGATCCTGTCATGCAAATTTTTTATTTCCTGGGTCAGGCAGAGGAAGCCCACTGCTGTCTCCTGCTTTTGTTATGTTAACTGTATCCATGTGCCTTATCACCTTCAGTGCATTTGTCCCCGCAAGACCCCTGGGCCTGTGATGAGAAAGCATTCTCTAACCTTTTTCTGCCTGAAAATGCAAAGAGCATCTGAAAATCCAGGAGATCTAATTTATAGCCATGTTTATCAGACTGGAAGATGCAGCCAGCTGGAAAAAGGAAGAAAGGTGAACCCATTTGGAGAACCAGATTTGCAAACTCTCAAAGATCTCCTTACATTTCTACTACAAGGTTAAGAGACAGGAGGTCTGATTTTGCAGAGCAAATGCATGAGAAAGAGCGACTAAGATCTCCTTAACACCTCAGCGGACATTCGGAAATCTCCAAGATGGAAAGTCGTGCAGGTTTTGACCTGATCTATGGCGCAAAGCTTTATAACAAAAGACACCCTTGACTCAGGCTTGGTAATGAAAACACAAGTAAAACAAGACAGCAAAACGAACTCCAAACCCAAAGCAAAACAAAACGTTTTTGATACCATAAACTCTCAGCTGACACAATCACCAAAAAAAGTACCCACCTAACCTAGCCAATGAAAGAAGAACAGGCTGCCAGCAAATCACCAATCCAAGAGAAATATAACCCTCAATTTATCTGTAGCCAAATATTTGCCCAACAGTTTCTAAACAAGACAGTGTGAGAAATATGAACAAGACAGCTGTTTTATTCTCTCAACTACAGTATGAAACCCCAATCCTCACTTTTGGAATAACAAGGATGTTCAGAAAGAGGCTGAGGAGAGGTGAAAGCACAATCATTATTAAATCAAATTATCAACAGCCAGCCCTGCTAGCATGGCTATCTCCTTTCCCTTAATTCCCTGCCATTATCAGAGTCTCCATCACAGACCGATGCATGTGCTCTTCACCTGGCCACACACAGACTCCAGCCCCACTCTCTCTGACACTGCAATTCCCCTCCAACTCACATTTCTTTGTACCAGGCATGGAGAGAAAGAACTGGCACTCCGGACATGTAAAAGCACTTCAAGTTAGACCCCTCTGTGCCCTGCTGCAAGCTCTGCTCTCTACAGGACATCCATTTTCCATATGATTTCCAAACCTATCAGCTCAGCTTTACCTCACTTGGGTCAACAGAGACAGAGTTGAAGGACATGGGCAGAAGAGAACTGCTACAGAGTGCCAAGCCCRGATAGCACGAGCATGCCATGGACGACTACCAACAAACTCACAAGCTCCTCTTGCCACATGCAAAGATAGAAATTCAAAGCACCAGACAAGAAGGACTTGACAAAAAGAGATTTTGCTTAGTGCAGCTTCTGAACAAGCATGAAGGGCTAAGCTGAGCTAGTCTACCCTTTCGCAGGACCCTCATCAGCTCCACAGGGGGAGAAAACATTTCTCCGCTATACTGGGAGAGCTGTGTTGCCTCTGGCTGAAGTGGGTTTTCCAGAAAGAGAGATCTGCAACAGCTTCTCTACAGCAGGGTCAGCACTGAGCTGAATATTTTGCTGACAAATTGAAGGAGTCAGACCATCCCAATTCTGAAGAAAAACACTGAAGTGACCAGAAGTGGGTGTAGAGTATCAGGAAGTCCTGCATCAAATGGCTCACTGTTGGGGGGAGAGAGACAGTTTCTTCCAGCTGCCAATTTTGTAGCTAAAAACAAATACAAACCCAAGCTTGCATCTTGGAAGGAGACAGAGCTGCAGTGGAATTCACCCAGGAAACTGACAACTCTGTTGATTCCCATCAACACAGAGGTGTTTTTAGATCTCTCTAAAGGCATGAAGAGATTAAGGTGAGAATAAAACATTTCCACACAGCATTCTTCCTCCCTATTGAGCTATGATAGGATAGTATAAGCTTTGCAAGCACAGCAATTACTCCTGTGGATTTCCACTTTGGCAGTGAATCTTGGATAAGAGGGGATGGTTTTGCATTGCCAGAGTCACATAAAAGAAGAGTGCTTGATACTACTGGAAAGGTGGGCTTGCACAAGAGCAACCAAAGTACAAGTGTGCCTGATCTGGTCATATTTGATTAAGAAGAACTAAGCTGCTTGTTTTGTACCCCTCAAATCTAGGCACCTCACCTTGTAATCCTTCATACATAAAGCATGAGTCTTGCCCTATGCCTTTGTACATAGAATTCCCAGCAGTTAAGTCTTTCTTCACTTCTTAATCTATTATTTTATGCAGCTATATGCTCTGCCACGGTTTCATTCATGTTATTAAAAAACAAGACAAACAAGAACTCAATAGCTAAGTCTCCACATAGGTGAAACAGCTGTCTCATTTGTGCTATCTGTGCTCTTCTGTTTTTACCTAAAACTG
Source organism: Rhea americana (assembly GCF_003343005.1). Taxonomy (NCBI): domain Eukaryota; kingdom Metazoa; phylum Chordata; class Aves; order Rheiformes; family Rheidae; genus Rhea; species Rhea americana. The sequence goes on from NW_028186654.1 coordinate 108,306, forward strand.
TATTCTCCCTTCCTTCCTTCTGCTAGGAGTACCAGTTTGCCCAAGGGCACGTAGAAGGCATGGATCACGCACCAGCTGAGGGGCAAACGCTCTGCCTTGCATGTATATTCAGGCAGCTCCCAGCTGCTTTGCTGATGCGATCAAATATTTTCACATATTTATAGAAGTGAAAACTGCATTTTGTGGTTTTGTGCTTCAGGCCTAACAACCATCTCAGATCTCTTAAGCTCCTGCACTAATGATCTGCTCTGCTGTGCTGCCTTCCCCCACTCTGGAGGGTCAAGGTACCATATTTGGGGGGAAGGGAAAAACTCTCAGTTTGCCTCAATCTGTTCTGTGGAAGACATCCCTGAAAAGCAGGCCACACACAACAGGTCTCCCCTGCTGCAAGAATAAAAAAAGATGCATTTCACCTGAAAACACAAGCTCTACAGCAAGGATAAAAACCAATTTCCCCRAATTCAGCAAAGACTCTGTTTAATCCTGATTACACCTCCAGCCTCCTAGCTGGCCTGTGTAGTCAACACTGCACTGTGTGCAACAGTAGCAGACATCGCTTGGAAACCCCAACAGGATGACTCTCTTATCCTGGCCACAAGCATTATATCTCACCTTTGCAGGGCTTCCTTGAGCTATGGCAACTTAGGTCTGTTCAAGATCTTGTCCTCGGCCATACAAGACAGGAGGATGCTGCGGTGGTTAATGGCTGGCTCAGGTGTCCAAATGTGTTCAATTCTTCTTCTCTCCTTTGAAGGATGTGTCTCCTCAGATCCGATCAGCTGCCAGTGCAATAGCTTGGGTTGACTTGAGCTTTCATTTCAAAGGTGTTACTGAAATAGCAATGCCATTTTGTGAGGCATTTAAGCTTCTCTACTCTTAGGAGAAGTTAAGTCAATGTCACGTTGGGAATTTGATTTACTCTGCCAATGAACCTGAGGGCTCTGTCTTAAGCTGTAAAAGCACTCTGTTAATTATAGTGCTGGATCCTGTGAAAAGAGTAATTTAAGCAAAACTTGTCCTCCTGAGCAAACTGTTCTGTATTGTGAATTCACCACTGAGCTGCAAATATCACTGCCTGGCATTGAGACCTCACCATCTGCCACTTCACTTAGGAGGACCCTTTACTGAATGAATAAGGAGCAGCATCACTGGAATTTGCCTACTCACCCATGAGAGAAAGGCCTGTGCCAGATCTGCAAGAGGAACACTCCAGTTCTGCAGCCAGCTCCAAAAGAAATTTAATAGTCTAGCCCTGCCTGCAAGCGTGGGATGGGCTTGGCACATGTTGCTTTGCTCAGCTTGGGAGRGAGGCAACCACTCTTACAAGACAGCTTCCTAATCACCCTGAGGTACTGAATAAATAAGGAAAGCTCTACAAATACGCACTGAGGTCAAAAGTGAGAGTGGTCAAGTTTGTTTAAGTGTTCATATAACAATGTTATCATCGGGTCCTTTAAGAGGTCAGTAATCAATCAAAACTGATATTGCTCATCATCATCATGATGACAAACGCTAAAAATATGGAGAATAGGATGGTCTAGCCCAGAACCTTACCATCTAAGCAAAGGACAGCAGCCCAAGATTAATATTAAAGCAGACCAGTAACTATGAGGATGTCTCATCACAGACAGAGGTCTTCTAGGCAGAGGCTGCATACTTGGCCACAACTTTGGAGCTCACAAACCTCTGTTCTTCCTCCTTCAGTAGAGCTTCATGCACATATCAACAGGTCTGAGGTCAGGCACAGCTACTTGGTTCTGTGCTGAAAGACAAGAGACAGGTTATATTAAATGCATTCCCATCTACTGTCAAAGAAAGGAGTGGGGAGCATAAAAACCATTCTCCACCTTGCACATCATTTTCCTTTCCTGAAGGGAGTAAAAGCCAGTACTTGTCCTGCTACCTACTATCACTTCACACATTCATTGCCTCCCCACCCTGACACAAGGACAGACCCTCCTCTGATTGACACAAGATTCTCCCCAAGATACGGGTCTGGTAGATTCAGAACTGGGCAGTCTCTTGGAGCACACATCTCTAGGAAGATTTTGGATAATCCACTGGATGAAAAGACTCTGAAGGAGTGAAAAGGAAGAAGCCAAGGGCTCCACTGATAAATGTTTGTTGGTGCACTAAGAAATCACAAGGTTAGTTATCTGTTTATACAGCCATAAGAAGATCATTTTGGAATTCTTGAAAAAGCTTAATCCTTTCTCAATAACGTTAAGTGATAAAAATGTTTTCAAAAGAGGGACTCTGATGCTCCCCAGAGACTTCATCTCCATGTGCCATTCATGTTTCAGAAATGGCACTGCATAGCTGGAGATGGCTTAGAGGAAGCAGCATAAATCTTGAAAAACCTGCTTTCCACTAAAAGACCCAAGCAACTTTGGTCTCTCTGCAGATAACTAAGTCAGCCAGCTGAGGAGAAAATACTTGATGAGAGGAAGCTTCTGAATCAAGCAAAGATTGAGATGCTCTTGGCTGAAAGCTGGACTCATTGTGCAGGCTCTAAAAAGCCACTTGCCTTTAGCCATTTCAAACTCTGCTGTACTGCTTCAGTTTCACATTATGACAGACCCCTACATACCTTACATCATGAGAAACAGCATGCTGGAACTTGATTTTTGATACAAAAAATAATCTACAGGTTTAAGTAGTAAAATGTAAGGAACACTATTAACTTCTATTACCATCACAGGAATTTTGTGACAGACAGAAATGTGCTGTCACCACAGAATGAGTTTCCAGGCCAGCCAAGCCTGCTATTCTGTTGTTCAAAACCTTTATGTGACTGTAAAATTAAACTACTCAGCTCTAATAGGAATCTACGCTGATTTTGGACAGATGTTGCACAAATGCACATCATTGGATGGTTGCCTTTTAAGCCTATATATCACAGTGRTAAATTGCACATGGGGAAGGTAAAACAAAAATCACTTGTATATCCTTGTCTATGCAGAGGCAGCTGGAAAGCTGAAGGTGAGGTGCATGGCAGTTTCACAGCTACTTGTGACTTCAGTCACATTTTCAAAGATCGTGCAATTTTTGTTCTTGCAGCTTCAGCTGAAAGCAGACTTTGCTTGCCTCAGACAGCAGCCAGTCCTATGGAAAGGCACACTAGGAACAGATCAGTGGGGCAGAGCACACACGTTTGGAGAGAAGTGGAAGATTCAGTGCAGGGAAAAGAGGAATTTCTTCTCACTTTAAGCAAACAGATGCAAGACGTTAGCCTGTTATGCTAGTCCAGCCCAAAGTGAGGGCACAGATCACTCTGGTCTGATCACCTGTCCTGGTCTCATGTAAACAAGACATACAACCAGGTTTTAAAAGACAAGACCTGACAGTTTAGTTCTCCTGCTGTTCAAAAATATCAAGGCAATTCTTTCGCACTAGGAAGAAGTTAACCCTCCAGGAGAAAAGGAAAGTGATCTACCTTATTTCAGCTTTGCAACAGACTGTTGAGCACTGGCCAAAACACTTGAAGTCAGAATATCAAAACCAACTGCACATCTTCTCCAGCTTGAATGTAATACTTTATGAACAGGGTTTTTTTTTTTTTTTTTTTTTTTTGAACAAACAAAACCCAGTAAGCCTTAACATGCTTGTGTCCTGGGAAAAAATCTGTTGCCACTGAAGAAAAATATGGCTGAATGTGACACAGCTTTGACTGCTCTAAGTTTCAACATAACATTCCTGCCCTAGGGACCTCACAGCATACAGACAAACTAAAATACACCTGTGAATAAAATGAAGGATGACCAGGGAAGGAGGAGGCCTAGAGCAGGACACATCAAGAGACGTTTGTGAAAGACATATAGCAAGTTAGCAAGAGCAGAGGTAACAAATTGTCTATACCATCATTCATGTTTCAGCTTTCTAGCCTTAACATTTTTTTTAATTAAAAGCATGACTAAGTCCGTAACTGCTACAAAAATACGTCTGTTGCTGAAAAATAGGCTACAGCAAACACAAACTGCTGGCTCAATACAGAAGCCACTGAATATGGTCCTGTGACCTTCATCAGATCAATGTGGGGGCTCATGAGGATGCTACTGTCTTAAAAACCCATGGAGCTATCAGCAGTGCTTTCTCGCCTTTGCTTACTTTTCTTCCTGCCTCCAGGCACCTTGTTCCCATTTGTTCAGTAGCTGAGCCCACCACCCTCCATCAAAGCACACTAGGTGGTTTACCCTCCCCAGCTCCTACCTGTCAACCCCTTCCATGGCAAGGGAAAATTCTCTTTCATCACAGAGGAAAAGTGCCCCCAGTCACAGAAGCCTGTTTTAGTCTGGCAGGGAGAAGATGAATCACGCAACAGGCCTCTGAGCCACAATCGCTGGAGCTAGCTCATCTTTCAGAAGAGGCAGCTCTAGGGCCATGGTCATTCCACATAGTGAGACTWTCACATGGAGATCTAGTACTATATCCTTCTATGTATAAGAGAGAGTATTTTTATATATAAAATAACACTCCCCAAAACAAACATCTTGATACTAAAATATATGATCAGTGGCTATCCAGAAAGCTTCTCCATACCATGGGAATGTTTTAGTGAAAATGCTATAGCTCAATAAAATGCTAAGTTATAAAAGCGCCATCTGTTTCTTTACATTTTCCTTCCATCTGGGTACTTTATTGGGAGATTTTATAGCTCTCTGCACTTTCATATACCTCTTTCAGAACATGTATACTAAATGGCAGAATATCCATTCAGAACTAGGGAAGGGAAGGTGTGGAGAGTGGGACGTGATAAAGAACTTAAACTATATCCTTGATTGGCTTGGCAAATCTACCTTGTTCCAGGATTCACTTTTCCCTCGTTAAACCCACAAATATTCCCAGTTCTCTCTTGGTAGGTAGCTTCAGCATCGTACTGCACCCTGCTAGTTATTTGGTTCTGTTCTGCAATGTCTCACACCAGCGCTATTGAACGTAAGTGAAACCAGCACCAAAACAGAGCCTCCAAATGGGATATCTGATTCCGGTCCAAAAGGAAAGGGGTTGAAGAGGCAGAACTAAGTCACACGTATGCATTATGTTAAGAGAATGCATTCTCTGCACTCAGGCATAAGGAATGGCACCTGCACCATTTATCACATAGACAATCGAGAGATGACTTGATTACAGTGCATCATTTTTCAAAAGTAGCAAATGCAGCTATTAAAGGTTCTTTAAATCTATATGAAGGAGCTGTACTACAAATCAATGGCTAGAAGTTGCAGTTAGAAATTCAAATTAGAACCAATGATGTGCTCTCAATGTGAGAGTAAGATTGAGCTTTGAAGCAAACTACCACAGGAGGTAATGGATTTGCCACTAAGTCTGACACCAGGACTGGATGCTTTCTGGAATAGATGCTATACCCAACTTATTTTTGCATTGGCAACTAATTGCCATTTAACAATCATGTAAACAGGATTGGTGATGTGGCGGTATCTCCTTGTCACACAGATGGTCAGTACCAGATTTGGGCGAAATTTAAGCGAGCTTAGATGTAAGGTAAATCCCTGAAAAAGCGAGTGTGCGACAGYGAGCCATTTAATAAAAAAAAATCTCCATTCATCAAACTTGATTATTGATGTTATACAAGGTACCATCCAAATGGAAAGAAATACCATATAAAACAAGAACCAGAGACCTTGCCAGAGACATTTTCTAGCTTTTCTTACCAATGAAAATCAAATGCAACATCAAAATGGAACAACCATCATTGCCAACTTTTATGGGAAACAAGCTGGGAATGAGAACCTACACTGCATAGAGTAAAAAAAAAAAATTATAGATTTTTTTACATTCAAAAAATTGTGTTCCTACTAAAGCATGAGGCAAGTTAATCTGGAAGTTCACTCAAAGGTAGTAATAGCATAGTACCTGCTACTAAATCCCACAGGAGAATTTTACTCATGAGATATGTGGTAAGGAGGGAGGAAGAACTCTGATTTTTGTAGTTGATAATACAGAAGATAGATACATCAGTTGGTTTTAAGTATCCTGGGGGAAAGTTAAATCAGCTCATAATAAAGTGGGACCATATGGTCTTTCCTTGTCCTGTAAGTATACTTAATTAAATCCCATTGAAGTTATCAACAAACAGAACCATTACTGGATACATTTTAAAACACGCTTGCGAACTGTCAGGAATTCACATTTCCTTTCAAACTCCAGCCCCAGCAGCCAACTCCCATTTATACCACAGGTAGTTTACACTGTACCAGCACTAACATGGCCTTCAAGTACAGGCGCAGGGACTCCACACTGTACAGAGCATGGCTCGCAGCTCACGCAGCTTTGTCAATACATAAGGATTTCCACGGAGCTTCAGCAAACATCAAACCCAACCTCCTCACCCCAAAATACATCCCTTGCCTTGTATACTCTACAGTACAAGCTGTGCACAAACTCCTCCAGCAGTCCAGACCAGAGGCGTACCAGCAAGACACTTCACCACACCAAGGTGCTTGTTGCCTGTAACAGCTTCTGCACTAGGACACTTAAACAATAAGCCACCATAATCTTAACCAGTAAGAGCTTTTGAAGCAGAAAATATTCTTTCATGTTCTCTCCTTGATCTGGAAATCCATTATGCACAGCATGACAAGCTGAGAGCAATTGCAAGTTTGCTGGCGCTGGGAGGGCAGGTGGGGCTGCCCTCGCTCATGCAGAGGTGCTGCTGGCAGCCCAGCCAGCCCGTGGTCCGCTTGCCAACGTGCTGGTCCTAATTCGATCATGTCATCTTTCTTTCTGGAAGTAACACTGAGGCAAAGTAGCTCTTCAATATATAAAGTAATTTTTCTTCCCAAGTCTGTAAAATTGCTTATCGTGCACGTAGCAGATAAACCAAGGAAGGCTTTTATTGCATAAACAGATTCAATTGTAGGGACCTCATTATGGTCATCATTTGCCCAGTAATCTGAATTATATCTTAATTCTGCAATACCACATCTTAAACACAGGAGAGTTCAAAATTGAAATATTTTAATGAAAAAACAGCAAAGAGCAAAAAGATGGCAAAACATAAATAATCTGCTGAGTTTTCAGTCATCATTCAAGCCATTGTTTGTTTGTGGAAAACAATTTTGTGATAGATAAGACCCTGGAGAACTGTCTGAAAAGGCTATTTAGCAAGTGTAAAGTAAGGGAGGGAATGCTGAAGAAAGCTGCCTTTTACACCACTCTTGTTCTTGAAGTAAGAAATAAGGAATTATACAGAAATAAGTTGGATACTAAGTAAAATCTTTGTAATGAAGCAGCTTTTTGGAAGCCAAGGTAGACAACGTAAGCATTCAGAAGAGGATTGTAAGTGCCCTCAGAACTACGTATGTCAGGAAATAGAGACCAGTTTGGGGTATGTACTGCTACTGTAAGGGGTTTTTAATTTATTTATATAAAGCCTTCGTTTTAATTGATATTTGGAAGAAAATATTTTCTAGTCTATAGAACTTATTTTTCTCTATATAAAAGTAAACAAACAAACAAACAAAAAAAACCCACATAGCAGAAGGATGTTAAAGATAGAATCACATTAAATGTCAGATTAAATGCTTTCTGCACACAAACTGGGTCAGAATAGACAATTTAAAAAAAAAAAAAAAAAAAGTTTGTGCATACTTTGCTTGTTGCGAAACTCTTCCCAAAGCTATAGCGTTTGTAATCAACCTCCGTAAGTCATCTTTGAACTCATTTCTTCCATCTAAACAAATCAAACACTGTCCATTATTTTTTACTACACTAATTATATGCAGATCATTATTAACTCAGGGTAAAAAAGGCTTAGGGTTGTATCACATCATTCAGCACACTCATTACATTTCAGCTATGGTTTCAAAAGTATTTATTCCTTTCTATGAAAYACATAATGGCACTATTCAAACCAGGAAGAGCACCAGTGCTCTGGATTGTATCTACTTCAAGTAGTCTGATCCGTGGTGACCTTGTTTAGAGAGCCAGCAAGTGCTAGACTGTTTCCCATGTGCAGGCCCACTGGTCTGTCTCCAGAAACAGCTCATACCAGATGTTCCAGAAGTCAACTCTGAGTCCTACAGAACCTCACGTACAGAAGCAAGCTCCTTCCCAAAATCTGAAGCGGCAGCAAACACTCCTTCCTACACAGCATCTTACTGGAGCTACAGACCCTTGTCTTGAGGAGGAACAGTGACCGTCGCATCAGAGGATGAGCATGGGATGGCCAGTCCTGCTCAGGGGGAAGACCGCTGCCCCTTTGCGAGCACAGCAGAGGAGCTCATTAGGCAAGACCACAGGGACAGACAGACAGACCGTGCTTAAAAATGCTCACAAACACCACAAATATCATCTCATCCTCTGCACAAAGCTTTCTGTTTTGACTTTGTCTTCACCAGCACAGACATAGAGGGCAGAGGAAATATTAAACAGTAATCAGACCAAAATACTTCACTGCACACACAGAGCTCTCCCCAAGGGCAAAGAGATGAGAGTGACTAAACCACGTGACAGATGTTAGCCATGTCACTGAAGAGCACTTAGTGGATAAGGATAGCATAAAAAACAAATAAACAAACAAAAAGAAAACAAAAGAAAAACCCCAGTGAGCCCCCCAACACTTATCTGTATAAGAGCAGCACCTACAGATTTTTTGRTTTTACTTTACATTCTAGTCCTATTCTACAGTTGTAAGAAGTGTTGCCAACTCTCTTAAATTTTATTTCAAATCTCAGTTTAAGATGTTAATTTCTGAGCTCCATAATTCAAAGAAATTTGAAATGATCTGTAATTAGATTTCTATCCTGCAATTGCGCTGGGTAGCAGGAGAACATAAGCCTATTTCCCTCAAGAAGGTGTAAAAAATAGGAAGGCAACAGAAGAATCCTAAGTAGATTTTTCTCCCTCCTGACCTTACTATTTGACTTTTTTCCATTTGATTGATGGTTTTTATATGCTACCCCCAAACTGTACAAGTGCACATCATTCCCTGACTGTAAATGAAGATCCCTGAAACAAGATTAATGAAGGCAAACATCTGCAGCTCTGCAGGTTTTCACTGGTCTAAATTTCAAGGACCAACAGTATGAACACTGCTCTTGTTAGGTGATTTTTTTTCTTGAACTCCTTCAATAAGAGCACCTTTCTTCCACATTTTGCAGTTCAAAGATTAAATCGCAGTACTGAGGTTGAAGCATTCTTTTCCCCCTTTGTTTCCACAGAGAAAAGAAATACATTACTTTCGGTATTGTATAAGACTCCCTACCTCAGCTAGATTGCTCCTCGCCATTAACATCAAAGTAATGACCTTGTAGCCCTGATATAATCCAGCCAATATCAATGAGATGCTCTGGATCAGCCCAGGAAAATTTGCTCGGTAACTGATGTTGCTCTATATTTGAAGAGAAAGGAGAAAAGAAGAGAAGGGAAATTGATATGGGTATTCATACCCCTTTTGAACTCCATGCTAATGTAAGCTTGGGAAAGTGATCCTGAAGAATCTGCATTAGCAAGCAAGCTTCAAATCCCAGGAACGATCCATACTACTATGATGCTTCCCCAGAGAAGACCTGTAGCATTCGATATCAAGAGAACACTTGAGAGCTAGAAGATCTGAATGCATTAGCTAAACATCTCAGAGCAATAAATCTGTGCTCAAGGCCAGTGACCTGCAAAACCTACTCCAAAAACTGGAGCACATGTTGTTCAGTCAAAGCCCAGGGTGAGCAGGTACATGTCAGTATTAACATTTTAACTTGCATTATCAGACACCATTCAGTAGTTCATCCTAGTGCTGCCTCATAGCTGGATTTTTCACTGTTCACCTCATTATAAGACTAATTCATCCTGAATGACTAGACCTCTGCAGATCAATAGCTAAAATAAAAATGCTGTACAATTTGATCATTCCACAAAAAAGTAGGAGCAAATCAGTCCTAGAGTTTTGGGGACAGATCCTGAGTCAGTTTAAACCCTCCATCTTCCTTGTGTACATTAGTTTAAATCTGGCTTCTCCAAAATCATTTAGACTCAACCCTACTCACATACTGGTGAGCTATCCCAAAGTGTCTAATTCTGCAGATGTTCATGCTCCCTCTTCGCTTTTTATCAAACTTACTGTTCAATACTTGTGCAACTGGGCACTCCACAGACACCAAAGAAAGTATTTTTCCAGAAGTCAGGCTTGTTATCTGCTTTAGGGAGTATTCACACTCAAAGACCTGAAAAGGAGGCCTCATCCTTCTAACACTGACAAGTGTGTCACTRGGCACTAAGCTTTAACCAGTCCCCTTCAAGGGGTTTAGCAAATGTAGGGAGAGAATGTGACAGGCTGCCAGCACAGGGATACCCTTGAGAACGGAATCACAGCATATACTTCTAGAGAAATCCAGAGTCTCAAGGACAGCTTTAGAATCAGCTTCAAGACATACAGAAGCCTGCATCCTTTTGTATGAGCAAGGCAGAGCAAAGAGTGACTGACATCAACCCTACCCATTTAGCCTGACAACTGGATTTTGCCTACTAATCTTAATAAGGAACGGTCAAACTTCCTGCTGTGCAGCCATCAACTCTTCCGAAATGCAGTTAAACACCTCTTTCACCATGGAACATGTCTTGCCCTTCTCATATTTTATTTTATATATAATGCACAAAAAGAACATTGTAGATATTTAGTTATGGTACAGACTATCTAGCTGTCTGCTTTCCTTTCTTCCGCTCAGGTTGTTTTAGAGATTTCTGTTTAATTTCGTCTTTGCAAGGAAGACCAATACATTCTCTCTTCACTAGGTATATGCTTTCTGCTTTGCATAAGTTGCTATTACCAACTATTATACAAATTACTTAAGCTGCAGCTATTAGATCAAAATACAAGATGATCCTTGCTGTAAAGATAAGAGCAAAGAAAGAAAGTCTCTCTAGGGCATCAGACAGTCATATGAAAGGAAAGCTTTACAACTCTTTTCCATCACTCCTCCAGCTAATGCTCATAATTAAGCAGAAAAGGGGAAAAGTCTTTTTGCTCTATAGTTCTCTTTCTATATTAAACTATTTCCTTAATCAAGTTCCTTTCAACATCTTTCACTACAACAGCCAGCCTCCTCTAGGGAACATGTGGCCCATTACCAGTTCTGAGCTAACTACACTGACACACTAGTCAATCATTCTTTATCAACTCAAAGAGAGCATACAAACTCTTCAAGGTCAAGCTGTGCATATGTTTACATAAGCCCAGTTTATATAAACCCAGTCTTCATTCAGTGAAGGACTATGCTGATTAATATCAGTGCAAAACAGGAGAAAAAAGAATTTAGATGCAAGAGAAAGATTCTAATTCTCATAAATTGGACTTCTTATAAATTGGCATAATTATGCTCTTTTACATCATTCTGGCAGTGTAAAAAGTGACTTAATCATTGCACATCACTCATTCTAAAGGCAAAAACAGTATAAAGTCATCTTAGCATCCAGAAAATCCAGTATCCACCACACTCACTAAGCTAGGAACTGGAGAAAAATACACAATTTCCTCTAGTTCGAGTACTCCTCTACCCATACCTCAGGCCTTCTCTTTGACTCCCCATTTGCAGCAGAGATCAGCATTCTATGAAAGCCAACCATCTTGCGCAGAAGAAGGAAAGAGCCAGACAAGGAAGTTACTCATATTTCCAGGTGTAATGGGAAGATCAGTCCTGGAAATCAGAAGGAAAGTTGGTCTTGCAAAGGGCAATGTGCATTTCTCACAGSAGCAAGAGGAGGCACGCAGACAAGCACAAGAGCACTGCCCCAAGCAGAAGAGACTTTTCCTCCCAAGTAACCAGTCATACATGCAACTAAAGACAACAACAACAACAACAAAACCCTTCTGTTTCTTACTCGTTTCATCTTCTCTTCCCAGAACCTAAGCTGTAGTTTCTCAAGTCCCTTGCATATGTCACATGTGCCTATGCTACAGTGATCGCAATAAACAGTGCAAATGTTAGGTTTTCAGGTGCTAATGTTACATAATTTCACTTAGGATTATGAAATCTATAGAAAACAGCTATGGAACAAACTTTCCCAGGCACAGCCAGGCATACTTTGTACAGTGGGAGAGGAGTTTAAAGCCATCAGAGCTTCGCAGGGAGGAAGCATGTTCCGATATAGCAGTTTTCTGAGTTTGCTTGAAAGCTGTGTCAGGGGAAGCCTCCAGGAATGACTGTACCACCTTTGAATGAGACGGGTTAGCCCAGTAAGTGCATTACCCTTTAAAAAAACAACACAGGATCCTGCTACTTTAAGAACACAGTATTTGGGGATGAGTTTAAGAACACCTCAAACAGAAAACTACAGTGATCGTCTGGTGAGTCTACCTGTACTTGTCATGATGTCAGCAGCTTTAAAATTGCTATATTGGTATTTCCCTTTCTGTAAGGATTTTTGCAGTCTGGTGCAGTCTGCTGGGGTGGATCCAGCTCAGACTGCTGTGCTCCATTAATGAACATTCCTATACTGCTGGGCATTGCAAGAGGCGAGTTTTCTACTTCTCTCCTCAGAGTATTAAGAATGCCTTTGCACCAAGAAATTATTTACAAGTCAAAGTTGCTTAGTAACACAATTTTGAGCCTCTTGTTTTCTGTGAAAGCAATCTGTGGAAATGCAGGTGCACTTTGGAGCACTTTCAGAGACCTGCATGGGAATTTTAACCACAAAACTTGGAACTCTTTCTGCATTCAAGGAGAATCTAATATAGTCCTGGGAAAGAAGAGTTGGGGAGAAAACCCACCACGGAGCTAAAACAGTTTTGTACTGTACAAAGGTCTCAGTGACACACTCTCTGCTAGCCTTCAGCATTCCCATGGGCTTTCATGCTCTTGCACTTGGAGTGCTGTTTGCTGCATGATTGACTGGCACGCTAACTGCACTAGTGCCACGGAAGTGATTTGCCCTCCAGCAGCACATCCTGTCTCTAAGGGTGGTCTCTAAAAGCTACACAACTACTTCATGGATTGAGACTCAAAAATAGAGTTAACTGCTTCATATAAAAGCCAATAAATGCCTCCTGAAACAACCTGAGTTTTCCTTTCAATAAATTGCTTAATCAGAGAGATCCCAGTCTTGCTGATTGCATAATCTCTCACAGAAATCTAGTTTTATCAGGAGTTTGAAATGGCTCTTCTCTTGTCCAGACTTGKGACAGATGACTAAACACATCAGGAACAAAACACTAGACTGTCAATATTTCTCTCTTCAGTGCAAGAGATGTGCTTAACATTCACTTCTGAGTGTTTTACATTGTATTAATGCAAATTCTTCTCTTCATGGATGAATTAATAGCTGAGTTCAAGTCGCTGCTTCAGCCTAGGGACATGCAACAACCRTCCTGAATCCAATGGTCCCAAGATGGTGTCAGTAAGCTTCTTGTGACTCTGCATTGAGACACAGACTCTTGTGCACCAAGAAAAACAGCTCTGTTTAGTCCACTGCCATCCACATGGTAGTCAGCAGGAAACAAGAGCCTAAAGGCACACGCAACTGCTTTGCAGGAAACTCGGGTCTCATGTTGTCTAAGCTTTAACAGCAGACCCCAAGTAGTCCAGCAGACCCTGTGCCAGAGTTTGTACCCCCTCAACCTTGAGTTAAAGCACAAGAACAGAGCAAATAAAATGCCTATGAAAGAACAGGGAATCTTATTCACCAATGAAAGGAAGCAGGTAGGAAACTGCTTGGAAATCTTCACTTATAGGTAACTCCCAACACTGCCAAAGACCAGTGTCAAGGGTATCAGCACTTGAGGGCTCGTGCTTCAGACCACCTCCTAGCTTACTCCAACCTTCACCTGTCTCTGCTTTCCTTTCAACTGCATGCATGCACACAAGCTGGGGGGGGGGGCAGGTCTTTCCCTCCTTTCTGCTCATATTGGGGCAGAAGACAAGTTTCAGTACTTTGATTAGCAGTGTAAGGTAAGGTACATGGGTCTTTTCTCCCTTCGCTCTTGCTGAACACACAAGACTTCAGAAGGCTGTGTCTGCTCCAGGGTTACCTTCTATTCTGTCCTTGCAACAAACTTTCACTCCCACTCAATCTATTCTGTTTTTATGTAAGAGAATCACGACTAATACTATTATATCCACTTCTAAACACACAGATAATAAGATCGTAACAGGGAAAATTCCTGCAAAGTGCAATTGGCACCACATTATTTTCCTCTTATCAACAGCTGTACACATGCTTGTTTTCTACCATCATTTTCTTCTAGGCTGCAGCCTCAAGAAAGCCATTTTTCCAGACACAACAGAATAGGGCAAGTCAGTAGGACTGCATGCATGGGGCTTTTTCCTCTCAGAGCTTTACGGAATTGCTCTCAGTGCAGCCATAGCAGGAGCTCCACTGGAGATGCTGCATGCAAATGCATCACTGTCACTTCAGCCCTTCTCCTCTAGCCCTGACCAAGAGGGGTCAGATGCAATGCTCTTTGGTGGCACAAGATATAACTGTTTTAATTAAGCTCTGCAACACTAACCTGCTCTCATCCAGTCACAGCATTATTTTGGTATCTACATAACATGAAAGCTAATGAATTTCTTTTTTCTCACAACTGCTATGGATATACTGCTATACATAGGACACACTATGGAACGACATAGGCAAGCAGCCCTAGTGTATTATCAACATCTGTCTCTGCTGGAAGCATAGAGCAGAGCCTGGTGTTTCAAGACTTGGCCTTTAACTAGCCCCATTACATTCTCTGGGGAGAATGGTTAGATGAGTTTCCATTTCTCAAATATTTCACTGCAGCAGAACAAAAGTCCCAAACATGATGTTCACTGCTTCCTCTGCTCCCCTGGAAATAAAAATCTTGCTGCCAGCCATGATACAATAAATTTTACTATGTTCTCTGAGGCTACCACAGCATGGAAAGATGTCAGATATGTTCACAGCTTACCTTGTTCGACATGTGCCCAAGTCACCTCCAATACAATTTCAGGTTTGGAAAAGGGCTTAATGGGGATAGAAAACTTAAATATTAATGTTAGGGAGATAAATGCTGGTAGTCAATATACTACTGCCTTTCTTATTTTTAGCCTGGGAAAAAGAAAAATCCTATTAATACTGGTACAGCTGAAGTATTTTGGAGTACACTTACATCTAGTCATAGTCGACAACAGTCCGGAAGAACATTAAGGAACAACTACTAGCAAAGAACCACGAATCACACAATCCTGTACTGATTCAGTTTCTATTAAAGAGGAGCTTAAGCAAGTCACCAAGTATTATTTTATTATAAAGGATGAGTCCTGTAAAATTCAGACAAGTAGTTAGACAAGTCAACTGGAGCAGTCCAAAGGCAGCAGTAGAGGTAGCAAATAAACCAGCTACCTGGTTGCCAGAGGGAGCATCCCTCAATTTCATATGCCTGTTCACATTAAGTCTTCTTCTGTGACTCACATTTACTTCTCTCAGTATGGAAAATACTAACCTGAGTACAAACAGCAAGGCTCCATTAGCTAGCTGCAAAATAACCCCAGACCCTCCACAGAAGGTACCAGAGTAGCATCTTTTATGAGGGCTTGGATAATCATCTGGTTATTTCTTCCAGTATATAGGGAACTTTTCCCAACAACACAATCCAGCCCCTGGCAGATGATGCATAGTATACTGCACAAAGGGCCCAGCAATACATATGGTCCATCAACTTCAGAAAAAAGAYGTAGTGCCTTACTAGGGCAAGGAATTATTGGTCTGGGAAGACAACAATGAAAAAGATCACATTTACTAGAGAAGAGATTCATCTGAACCAACAGACCAGATGAACTATTAGACTGAGCAGAAACCAGTCAACATTTGTAAGAGCAAAGACACAATCTCCCTTAACAGAAAAGCTTTGTGCAGAAGTGACATTAGCTATTAACATATCAATACCTATCTCACTCTAGGATGAAGGAAAACATGAGGGTCAGCAGAGGAGTCCTCCCACCTGAAAGCAGTGGCATTTCACTTTAACTCAGATGATCCACGTGGCCAGGAAACAAGGATGTGGCTGGAAAGCAGACACTCAGAGGACCAAGAGGTGTTTCTCAACTTCTTAGTGTATCCACCAAAGTACCACCAAAGCAAAAAGAGCAAAGAATGCTTGGCAACAGATTCTTCAAACATCACTCTGTCTCTGTAACGCAGCATAAAGATTCCAGGAATTGAGTTAGGGTTCTGGTTAAAACAAAAGGGATTAAATTAAAGGACAGATGACAAGACTACTATGTGGCAGGCATTTTAGAAAAACCCTTAGACACTCATCCTGGCACGCAAGCCCATAACATTTAAAGGCTGCCTGAGAACACTGCTCTGATCTAATGTGATTCATACAGTGCAAGAACACAGATATCATATCTAGCCATCTCTAGAGAGGTGTCACAATGCATTTCCAAAAAGCTATTCTTAGCCTGTTGTTAGCTCAAAGAGACAGTCCTGAAGGCATGGCAACAAGTGGTGAAATACAGTAATGCACGGAAGAGACTTGTGAGCTCCTTTTTCTGAGCTTCAAGAAGTTACCAGACAATTACAGAATTGACAGTTCACTGTGATGGAAAGTGGAAGCTGAGGGGGCAAGTTAAACCTATTACTCAAACACAACGGTTCAGTCTAGACAGATGACATGAAAGTAAGTTGCGAGGTGCCAATGGTCCTTCTTGTCAACTCAGCTATGAAGG
The DNA here is from genome assembly GCF_003343005.1 of Rhea americana. NCBI lineage: Eukaryota > Metazoa > Chordata > Aves > Rheiformes > Rheidae > Rhea > Rhea americana. Next base: position 124,952 of record NW_028186654.1, read on the forward strand.
CACATATCCCCTTATGTTGTAGGAGAAAGTCTTTTATCCCTAGAAGTGGTCATTTAATTCCTTCTTGCTTTAATTTATGGACACAGAACAGAGTTTAAACCAGCTCATGTTTTACATTCAGTCTTGAGGACTAAATGCCTGAATATATGTCTATTGCTGTGCTTCAGCACTGTGCCTCTGAAGGTCAGATGCAACCAACTGTTGAAATAAGACATCTGAAAAATGGAAGCCACTTACACCCACTCAAAAGCCTTGAGGAAAAAAGTTTTGTTTTTATTGTAGGTATTCTGGACTGTGTAATTTTCTTTTTCATAGTGAGAAGGCTAATGTGCTTTTCCCTCCCCAAGTCTCTGCAGCAGGAGTTCTATTTTGCTCAGAGCATTACAGCGAGAACACTTTGCATAATTGTTCCCTAATCAGAATGATTGTTTTTTAGGTTGAAGAATCTGATCTGCCCCTTTCCACATTTGCCCCTTTTCCATGATCCAAATGGGCAAACATTTAAAGTTTTAACTTGGATATCCTTCTCATGTTGATGCCAATGAAATATTTTGGATGGAACAAGGATATATGAGGTTTTTAAAGCATTGTGTACTACCTTCCTTTTGCATAGTAAAATATCTTCTCTGAGGACTAAATCCCCCAAATCTATTATATATAATCACAATCAGAATTCTGTAGTCTTTGCTCTCCTTCAGAAAAACTGACTCAAATAACTGCTCCTAATTTTGAAGTCATCGCTGATGCAAATAAATGCAGATTACAGCTTTCCTACCCTGGTGTTGAGAAATGTAGGTTTTTTTCCAATTTCAGTGCCTGTAGTTTGGAAGCATTTAACAGATGTATATCTTTTTGATCTTATTGTATGACAACACATAGTTGAAGGAATGAAATAGCTGGCTGCATTCCGTTCAGACAGCATCCATAAAACAAAGCTTGGACCACAGCAGTTCCAAAACAGCTGCAGAGTGCAGCCAACAGAGGCAGCGAAGAGACACAGCAGTTTGCGCAGCACTGTCTCAGCTCTGCCTAGAACTTTTGGGGGTCTCGTTGGATGTTGTGGTCTGCTGACCCCAGTGGAATGAGGGGACTATGGGGGACCACCTTACACCATTCCTGGGAAACCTGCATGCATGACTACCTTTCTGAAATGCCTGTACACCAATGCACACAGCATGGGGAATAAACAGGAGGAGCTGGATATCTGTGTGCAGTCACAGATAAGCAGCAGCACAACCCTGGACTTCAGGAGATCTTCAGAGACCTCCTCGGAGGAATCCCATGGGTTAAGGCCCTAGAAAGAAGGGGGGTCCAGGAGAGCTAGCTAGTATTCAAGCATCACTTCCTCCAAGCTCAAGAGTGGTGCACCCCAGGGAGAAAGAAGTCCAGCAAAGGGAGCAGGAGACTGGCATGGAGGAGCAAGGGGCTCCTGACAAAACTCCAACAGAGGAGCAAAGTACACCGAATGTGGAAGAGGGGGCCAGGCCTCATGAGGTTCAATAAGGGCAAGTGCAGAGTCCTGCACCTAGGGAGCAAGAGCTCCATGCACCAGTACAGGTTGGGGGCTGACCTGCTGGAGAGCAGCTCTGCAGAGAAGGACCTGGGAGTGCTGGTGGATGCCAAGTTGACCGTGAGCCAGCAATGTGCCCTTGTGGCCCGGAAGGCCAATGGTCTCCTGGGGTGCATTAGGAAGAGCGTTGCCAGCAGGTTGAGGGAGGTGATCCTGCCCCTCTACTCAGCCCTGGTGAGGCCACATCTCGAGTACTGCATCCAGTTCTGGGCTCCCCAGTACAAGAGAGACGTGGAGCTACTGGAGGGAGTCCAGCATAGGGCTACGAGGATGACCCGAGGGCTGGAGCATCTGCCCTGTGAGGAACGGCTGCGAGAGCTGGGYCTGTTTAGCCTGGAGAAGAGAAGRCTGAAGGGGGATCTTATCAATGTGTATAAGTACCCGAAGGGAGGGTGTCAAGGAGATGGGGCCAAACTCYCTTCAGTTATCCCATGTGCCAGGACAAGAGGCAATGGGCAAAAACTGAAGCACAGGAAGTTCCGCCGACCGTGAGGGGGAATTTCTTCACTGTGAGAGTGGCAGAGCACTGGCACAGGTTGCCCAGAGAGGTTGTGGAGTCTCCTTCCCTGGAGATGTTCAAAACCTGCCTGGATGCAACCCTGTCCAACATGCTCTAGGTGACCGTGCTTGAGCAGGGAGGTTGGACTAGATGATCTCCAGAGGTCCCTTCCAATCTTACTGATTCTATGATTCTATGATCCCTGGGCCTTCTTGTCTTTGTCTCTCTTTCCACCCATCACATTTGCTCTGTGTACAAATTACCTTTGCAACTCGTTGGTTTTGTGACAATGTCACTTAATTTTGGAATCTGTTTTCACATTGGCTGAAGAGCACGAGGTGACACAGGGTGTCCTGACCCTGTCAGTGGGTGGTTGCCCCAAAGCAGGGCACTGCTGCGACGAACAGCTGYGCCATTGCTCACCTGCAGTGGGCTTCTGAAATGCTTTCCTATCCCCTCAAGTGTGAAACCTAGGACTAGATCGTGAAGTCTGTGGAAGCAGGGAAAAAAATATCTAAAAAGCTGTCTTAAAGATTAGCTCTTTCAGTTAAGAGAGTGAGGCCAAAGACTAACAGCAGAGCAGAGGCTTGCTGCGCACACTACAAGAAGCCGTTGTTGATCTGACAAACCACGTTCTCTGTGACATTCATAAACGCATAGAAATGGCTAGTTATGCAGCCTAACTATACAATTACATTACAGATGATTCATTACTAATACTCCAGCTCCCATTTAACATGAGTTGCTATTGGATAGAAACCACTCTGATAGGCATTAGCCTAGAGCTGAATCTGAAGGTACATCAGGGTCACACCTCCCAGTTTTGGTAATCTGTTGCTGTCCAGGGAGTTTCAGATATGAGCTGTAAGCCAGTACTGCAACAAGCCCTTGGATCATACTGGAACATACATGTACGTGGTTGATGCTGACTGTCTGATCCCATACTCTACCGTGGGACATACAGATTTGCCCCAGGTCAGTTCAGTAACATGTCTCAATAGCTTTTCTGGTCCAGTTTTCTTTCACAGCTGGGGTACATATCACCTAGTAGCTCCAATCCAAGCACAGCCCCGCTGCTGGTCAGAGAACCTTGAACCATGATGAGCTACACACAGCAGTGAGCTGTCTGCTGTCTAGAGACTGGTCACCACTGATTCAGGTACTACTAACCAGAGGAAGCAAAACTGGTTGATGTTTCCATTTCTGCAACCAAAGACATATCACACACACTAGGGGCCCTTTCAGATCTGCCCCAAGATGAGTTTGCATGCCCTTCATATCACAGCAAGGGATCTACTTCTTTAGATTCTTCAGAAACATCTCCGCACACAGCCAATAATGTAAATACTAGCAAGCAGATGTTCTGGTCAGCATCTACAGTGCAGTGCCATCTGCTGGGGGCTAAAAGCCAGGTCTCTACATACACTGCACAAGCCCATGTTCTGGTACCCCACGGGACTTTCCTGTCCATGTGGCTTCTGTGTATTTTTAGTTCATGACTACATGGCACAAAGGAGACCGTTCATGGGCTTCCAGCCCACTGGCACAGAAGAGGGACTGCTAAGATACTGAAATGGATAAGGAGACCATTATTTTCCTTTAGGATAACCAGCAAGCATCAGGTATGTATCAAGAAAACCCATCCTAGGCATGCGCTCTCAGAGATGTGCAGCTATCCAATCCCTTGACCTAAGATCCTCTCATAACACAGAGCATTTGTAAAGGATGCAAGCTCTAAACCGCTTTGAAGTCTTGATGTCACACCACCTTGGTGTCAGACCCACCGAGCTCACTGGCCTGACACTGCCAAATACATATAAAGGCTCTCCTCCCCACAGGCCACAAGCCCTTCACCTAGTTTTAGTGCCTTGAGGCAACATAATATATACTGGGCTTTGCTTGACAGGAGCCTGCAAAACAGGAAAAGTCAAGAAGGTAGAGCTGGTACTCACAGCATCAGGTATCTGGGAAATACTCACTTTTTTCAAGGCAGGAAATAAAAATAGAAATGGTGATGTATGGAGACCTCAACATTCAGACCTGTGCAAAGGGTACAATAGGCCCAGAAAAGCTCTTTAGCCTATACTTTCTGGAAGAAGTTGCAACTCAGAAGGTCCATACTATTTTTAGCTTTGGTAGAGCACTCTGAATTGGTGCCTGAGTACCTATATACAATGAAGTGATGAATTACTGATTGTGTCAAACAGCAAAATAAAGTACTGAAAAATATTAAGACATCTAGATACAATAGCAAATGGCCCACTGCAATCTCCCCATAAGACTTCATCTTCCTCTAAGCATCCTTCCTTGCCTTTCTCCTAGTTGCAGACACAGCAGTTCACATGCGTCTCGGTTCTGATCAGAGTGCTACCATCAGTCTGGGCTTTCTCTCCTCCGGGGCACACAGCTCAGTTTTTTTCAATCACTGCAGATTTTGTCTGCACTGCTTACCTCTTCAGTTTCCTGTGCCTTAGGAACAGTCATCACCTGTTTCCCAAGGAAGAGTGGTGTCCACAAAAGGTCTGTTCTATGTTCCTTACTCTCAGGATAAAAAGCATGTGCTTCAAAAGATAAGGGATTTTCCTGATTGCTTTTAAAGTGGGTCACTAGCAATTCTGTTCGCAGTGAGCTCTCTGCTGTTGATTTTTATTACTTGTTCAATAAAATCCTTGAATAGAAGTCAAAGAATATGACATTGAACTAGTGTCAGCACTGTCATTCACTAGTGTCACCAATTGGGTTCCCTCAGATAACAAAATCTTCTTGTAATTTTTGGGGTGGAAAATACACCTCCCCTCTATCACTCCCTTGTAAGCTTTGGTGTCATCAAAATGAAGTCCCTGCTTCCACATAACCCCTCTAAATACTGATTAGCATCATATCAACACAGATTGCCTATCATGTTCCACATATGAATGTAATTCAGTCTTTTTATTAGAAGATCAAATGCTGCATACAGGTTTAGTATTCACTCCACTGCAAACACAGCACAACACTTATCTTTGAAGCTAACCTGAAGCACATCCAATGGAGCCAACATCATCTCTTCAGTTATACTAACAGTTTAACTATCAACTTGTTGGCAACACTGCATAACTAGAATTAAACAAAACTTGTCACACCAGACTGCTGAAAGGTACAGCGCATACTACAGAATTTTTAACTTCCTACTTGGAAGTAACAGTGTTCTTCAGCATGATTTCTTCTCCACACAGCATTTAATGATGTCCCCCTGCACACTCATTCTACAAGTCATAAAGGTCTCTCTTCCTCCTCCCAACAAAAACAACAGTCTATTTCTCAAGAAAAGCTTTTTCTTTCAGGTGTTGAATAAGAGCTGTAAGATTCAGGAGCTGCTTCTGCAGGGCAGAGAACAGATTCAGAGCTAATCACTGGTATTGCAATTCTGGGGAGCTAAAAACACATTTAGAACAAAGTGCCTCAGATCACTCTCTGTACAAAGCACCTAGGCTTCCACATTGAGTTTTGTAACAGCCTGGAAAAGCTGAGCATTTTTATCTCCTTTTGAAATAGAAGTACTAGCTACAAAGGTTGAGTTTGTTTTTCAAAATATGCTTCCTTCATTTCTGGTGTTGAATCACATCCCCTGCTTCAGAAGGCACTCAACCCAAGCACAATGCTTTGCCTGCAGGATCCCATTTCTCGTCCCAGCTCCAGCACCTCTGCAACTGTGAAGCACGTAAGTACTCTCAGAGAACAGCAAAGCACTGAGTACTTTCACGATGGGTACTATCTGGTCACATGTGGCACCTGGAGCTCACGAACACAGCAGCCAAGTCAGGTCACTTAGCAGAAGCCTACAGCCAAGTAGTGTCAAAAGTCTAGGTCTTTCAAAACAGTGCTTGCCACAGCCACTTCTGCACAACAGCATGTCCACAGCCAATGCTGTCACCAGCCTGTGCCACTCCTCACCTAACAAAGCCCACGGTGCATCATCAGGGACAAACACAGAAAGGCCTTATGCGTGCTGCAGAACCTCAACTTCCAAAACACGGCAGGGAGACAAGTCACAGCATCAACATAATTTTGACTGCCATCCCATTCCACCTGCATGTGATGCCTTCACTTCCACATTTGCCTCTCTAATCTGAATGCAGAGGTTCTCTAGCACAGAGATGTACTTTGCATTTGAACAACAGTTACTGCAGATGGGCTTCCACTCTGCTCTATCCCTTCCTTGCCAGCTCCTTCTGCCTTGTGCTTTTTCCTTTGTGCTGCACCTATCACAGACTTCAACAGCACCTCCAAAGAGTCAGGACTGGAATCTAGCCCCATTTCCTTCTTTCTGATTTTTCCTTTTCCCCCAGTGAGATGAATTATTTTTGCTGCTACTCAGCAGGTAGCATATTAATTTTCTGTGGCATTTGTATTTGTTACCCCAGTTAATATCATTCAGTTTGTCAGGTCCTGTGGAGAGTGATTGAGCCAATGGAAATTGCTCTGGCATTAATTACACACTCTATCCTCCACAGCAGTTATTCCTAATGATGATATGCCCCTGACACGGCAGATACACCATTAACTTAATGAAACATTTCAAAACTACAGCGAAGTACTTTAGAATGAAGGACAAGTAGGAGTCCTGGTCACAGCCAAGCCGTTGTTGCCCAACACCTATGTTTAAAGTTGTATGTTGAGATCAAACAAAAAGCCCCAGTCCCAGATTTGCTAGAGTAGCACGCAAAGGCCTGTGTCCTTTACCTCCTCAAGAAAGGTTGGCACCTCACACCTGACTTACTTAAATGTCAAGCATCCCTGGCATGAAGTCCTGTGGAAGGATCAAGGACAGAGGCCACAGAAGCCATTTCAGCATCAGGCAGACTATTACATTCTTGGGATTTTGGATCCTTCAGTGTCTGTTCCAAGAACTGCTCATAGAATCATCACCTTGTAAACAGGAAGAGGCAGAAAGAACTGGCTGAGGAGCAACTTTGGAAGAAAAGACCTGCTCAACAGTAACTTGACTATGAGTCAGCAATGTGCCCTGTGGAAAAGGCAGCCAACCAGCTACTGCACTGTATTAGCAAGGCTACAGCCAGCAGGTCAGGGGAAATGATTATTCTCCCCCTCTACTAGCACTTGTGAAACTGTATCTGGAGCACCATRAGAAAGCAGAAGCTTTTTTCTCCACTAGAAGATTAGTTTCACAGCAAATTAACTTATCTATCATTGATTCTAGTCTGCAGAGGCAAAAATATTAATGCCTAGATGGACTGGAAAATCTTGAGACAACAGGAGATGAAGCAGGAGACGCTCTTAGAGTGGACATGAGAGAAACTCAAGAGGTAAGTAAACCCTAAGCCTCAGCTGCGTGAGCTGGTTGTCCCAAAATGTAAGTCCTCTTACTCTAGTGTCAGCAATGCGTACAAGGGCACACATTAGTTGTGCTGACTAACTTTGCCACTTGGAGCACTGTCCCACAGTAAAACATTCTCCCAGTGCAAAAACACTCACATCCAAAAGTCATCCACAGCACTGAAAGGTATCTAGGACAACACTCCATACTTCACAGTTAATTGTTTTCCTGTTTTCCCACAAGCAAGCTCTGSAGTCCAGTGATACTTGCTCACAAAACCCTCTCAGAGCCAAAGGTGGCAGAGAAAAGAAGAAATATTACCTGTGTCTCAACTATCCTGCTTCATGCAGTGAAATTTGGCAGACAGGAGGGAAACATTTACCCCAGAACCAGTAAGAATGATAGGCCTATATAGGTTGAGCAGATAAGATGTGAAAATACTGTGGTTTGGAAGTAAACTCAGATAGGTCAGGCATGTAAAGAGGTTTCATCAAGGGCACATTTTGGGTAGTGAACCCCTTATTAGAAAGAAATACAGGAAAACAAAAAAGACAACTCATTATTGTTCATAAACACCACATCTTACACTCTTAATGCTGCAGAGCAGCAAGCTCTAGCCAGAGAAACTAGAATACAGTCCTAACAGCATAAAATACCTCAGCTGCTGCTTATTAGATCTGGCTGAGGGAGGAACAATCATTACAACACCAGAAGTTCCCAGTTTYCACATACATTTGTTCACCCCTGGTGATTTTCTGGCTTGCAGTGCCATACCCTCTTAAAAATAAGGTGGAAGCATGAGTTTCCAAACTTTGTTCTTCTCCCTCCACCCCAGGTCAAGTGGAGTTCTCAAAACAGGTATTACCATGTAATTGTTGGCAATCTACAGGAAAAGTCAAACCCACGTTTTGTGAGAACTCTTGAGAGAAAAGATCAAGGCTTTTAAGCACATTGCATTTGCCACCACAGGAACTCTGCATTTGGGGAATCTTCTGCAAAACTGCTCCAAAGCAAAAGTCCCTGCCAGGTTCCAGTGGCAAGGCTTAACCATGGTTTCACACTGGGGAATTTGTGTCAACTTCTCATGCAGGCAGTCATCCAGCATGTTTGTCACAAACACAAACAACCCTTAAATGAGCAAGATATCAACAGTAATACGGTTCAAAATATTGGACTCCAGGTAAAACTGCAAGGAGAACAATTAGTGTTTACAGTATACAAATTCCAGAGATATCAAGCAAGTTAAAGTAGGAGAGAGAAAAACAGAGCACTGTAATTCATTGTTAAAAATAAAACAAAACACAGAGCCTGCAGAAACTTGGCACCCCAGAGATCTCTTATCTGCTAGGAAGAAGTTTAACAAGAGAAGGGGGGAAAAAGCGAGCCTGAACACTTCACCTTACTGACTCAGCTGCTGTACTCTCACCTTCCCCTTGCTGAAACCCTTTCCAAAACTCAGAAAACATCAGAGTATTGGTACCAGGAAGTAGACAGAACGGCAGTATGCTAGGTAAATGTGTAAGAGGACAAGACAACTTAAATAGAGGGGAAAAAAACCACCTTCCCCAAACCCACAAGGAGGCTTACAGTCCAGTACAGAACACTGAATGGAGATCAGGTCCTCACAGCAGGCGCAAACACAGTAATTCTAGGGGAGGGCAAGGGATCTGAACATGGCATAACAACTCTGCCTAATATGTACAGTCCACAACACATCCATAACCTAAAGAGCCACGAAATTCTGGTCATGTAGTCTGCAGCACAATACTGAAATCTGAAAGTTTCTGGGAGCCTCTTTGTGCTTTACATCCTAGAATACTGACTATGAAAACCAAAAAATGACTTGCAGCCACAATAAAATCAGATACCATAAATATTCTCAAACTCTAAATGGAAGAAGCCTCAGACCCAATTTTCTTCCACACATGTCTGGGGCCTTCTCATCTCAGATTGGAGCCACATTCCCTGTACAGTTATTAAACATCAGGCATATACCAGAGATTAGAGACATTAGCATTTCCATGTGCAAGCACACAGCTATTTCTCATCATGAAGGATAAGGTGCTACCAGCTGCAAATATTACAGTCTGCCCTATTCTAGCCTCCCCAAAAGAGTGAATCACATCTCTAGATATTTTTTGTACTGATATTATCAAGTCATGAGTCACAGGCTAGTAGTGATACAGCAACAATTCCCATTTTTTAAYATTTCATGGTCCAGGTTGAAAGTCATTCCACTCTTATTCAGACGCCTGTAATGAAGCTATTTAGCACAGCAGCCTGTTTCCTGTTTTGTTGGAAGCCACCACCTGTACCAATTGACAAGACATCATCTTAAAAACAAAATCCAAAACACAATATTTCCATGCATTATAATAAAAAACATACATGGGGCCAGAGGAGGACTTGGCAAGCTTTTTCTTGTTTTGACTAAAGACTCCTCCCACCCCAAGGAAGACAGCTTTTTAGATATTTTTTTCCCTGCTTCCACAGACTTCACGATCTAGTCCTAGGTTTCACACTTGAGGGGATAGGAAAGCATTTCAGAAGCCCACTGCAGGTGAGCAATGGCRCAGCTGTTCGTCGCAGCAGTGCCCTGCTTTGGGGCAACCACCCACTGACAGGGTCAGGACACCCTGTGTCACCTCGTGCTCTTCAGCCAATGTGAAAACAGATTCCAAAATTAAGTGACATTGTCACAAAACCAACGAGTTGCAAAGGTAATTTGTACACAGAGCAAATGTGATGGGTGGAAAGAGAGACAAAGACAAGAAGGCCCAGGGATCATAGAATCATAGAATCAGTAAGATTGGAAGGGACCTCTGGAGATCATCTAGTCCAACCTCCCTGCTCAAGCACGGTCACCTAGAGCATGTTGGACAGGGTTGCATCCAGGCAGGTTTTGAACATCTCCAGGGAAGGAGACTCCACAACCTCTCTGGGCAACCTGTGCCAGTGCTCTGCCACTCTCACAGTGAAGAAATTCCCCCTCACGGTCGGCGGAACTTCCTGTGCTTCAGTTTTTGCCCATTGCCTCTTGTCCTGGCACATGGGATAACTGAAGAGAGTTTGGCCCCATCTCCTTGACACCCTCCCTTCGGGTACTTATACACATTGATAAGATCCCCCTTCAGCCTTCTCTTCTCCAGGCTAAACAGRCCCAGCTCTCGCAGCCGTTCCTCACAGGGCAGATGCTCCAGCCCTCGGGTCATCCTCGTAGCCCTATGCTGGACTCCCTCCAGTAGCTCCACGTCTCTCTTGTACTGGGGAGCCCAGAACTGGATGCAGTACTCGAGATGTGGCCTCACCAGGGCTGAGTAGAGGGGCAGGATCACCTCCCTCAACCTGCTGGCAACGCTCTTCCTAATRCACCCCAGRAGACCATTGGCCTTCCGGGCCACAAGGGCACATTGCTGGCTCACGGTCAACTTGGCATCCACCAGCACTCCCAGGTCCTTCTCTGCAGAGCTGCTCTCCAGCAGGTCAGCCCCCARCCTGTACTGGTGCATGGAGCTCTTCCTCCCTAAGCGCAGGACTCTGCACTTGCCCTTATTGAACCTCATGASGTCCTGTGGCCCTCGCAGGCAGGCCGCAGCTGTGGTACCAGAGCTGCTCCAGCGGGACAAGCGACGGTGTCTGCCGCGGCTTCCAGGTGCCGCACGTGAGCGGTAGAGGTGCTCGACGCCCCGCGGCTTGTTCCCCCCTCCTTGTTTTCTTTGTATTTTCCTACCCGGAGCGCAGGGCCGCAATTACCCTCAGTAGCGGGTGGCGGCCCGCTCGCGACGGCTGGGGCGCGGCCGCCCCCCCGCGCCGCAGCGCGTCTGCTCGGCAGCGCCAGGCGGGAGAGCGCCGCTCC
>NW_028186654.1:136938-194057 GCF_003343005.1 Rhea americana
GCGGGTCTCGGCGCGGCTCCGCGCGCTGCCCCGGCGCGGCCGCAGGAGGTGCGTCGGTGCAGGAAGGGGCGCTGGTCCTTCTGCGCGGAAAATGGGTTGGAAAACACCGTGCYGTATTTCACCGAAGGAAGCCTGCTTTGCAAGAGCCTGTGCTCCCCTGCTGCGGGTATGATTTGGTTTCTTTTTCTGTGCTGTAGCTGGCTGTGTAGGAGTGAAAACTCTTGCTGTGAAGCATGTAGTGCTTTATCCTTAAGCCTTAAAAATATTTTCTATATTATTTAAATATATATATATGTATATAGCAAGAGTGGAGATTGATCTACTCCCTTCCCCTTCCGAGTAAAGATAACAGGTCCATATTAGGATGCCTTGTGTGCAAGATGTTGCCTATAAGCATATAGCAGCTTTCAGGTGAGAGCAGCTAGGCTGCTGAGAGACCTATCTGCAAGGCAGGTTTGTCCAAATGTATTAGGAATTTCAACTGGATTAGATAAGACGTAACATTTGGGGGGGGGGGATTGGAGAGAATATTGGTTTTGTTTCTGAGAAAATGTAATTCACTCCCGTAACAGTCTTGTTTTTCATTAGTGTTTTTAATCTTGAAGGCCAGCTGAATAGTTGTGGATAATGAGGAGCTGCTGTAGSCGTAAGTGTGGCAGCCTATAGATCTATATGGCAATTAGATTGCAGTTACTGCTCAGTTTTTTAATGTGCCTGGATGGTCATAATTCACAGCTATACGGCCATTTTTTTCCCCACCTTTTCATAATTTAGGAAGAAATTATATGTTCCTAATCTTCTGTGTGATTTTCCAAGTTGGTAACCCAGGAGACCCTGAGATTGCTAGCATCACTCCAGGCAGTGCAGTATTTTCTCTCTGCTACAGACTAGCTCATTTCACATCCACGATAGAGGATATTTCTCCCAGCCCTCTCAGCGCCTTGCCTGCATGCTGCATTTACCACAAGGGGGCCCATTCTGAGCGTGATTTTTGTGGTGTGCACGTCTGCTGGGAGCGGAACTGCGGCCCATGGGGCCCACGCTTCTGTGGGGGGAAACGCTCACCTTGGCCTGGACTTCCCATTGATGGTCTAGAGCTCCTGTGGTTGATAGATCTATACTATTTTTGGAGTTGTCAGAATGCTTTCAAATTTATATTTTTGGGCTGCGTATCGTTATAGCTTAATGTTTGTAGCAATGCAGGGAATCTCTGGAAAACTTATAAAAAGTTCCAAGCCGCTATAGGTGAGGTTGGCAATTAACACATGGATTTTGATGTCAGAAATAAGTGATGTATTCAGGATACCTCTTGTTGCCACAGGAAGAGATGATGCTGATGGAATTTACATGTGTTAGTTTAACGATGAGTTTTGGACGTCATGAAGAACGGATTCCTGCCAGCAGGTTGTCTTACAGTGCTCGTGTTTTCAGTCTGCTGATCAGAGCTCTGATGAGTTGTGTGACTTGGGTATTTTGTTGTTGCTCCAAAGGAAGCATTTAACACAAATTCAGCAGGATGATTTTTTTAGATTAAAAAAGGACCATTGTGATAATTTAGTGTTGACTACTGCCATACCTAGGCCAGAAGGCTTCACCAAACAATTCTTGCTGCTGACTGAGAGAGAGGGCTGTTAATCAGAAAGAGATCCACAATCCTGATTTGTGGAGTGTGTTGGGGAGAGAGTCCAATGTGTCCTTTGGTGCTGGATACTGCTGTGGATCTAACGAGGGGCCTGGATGGCTGGAAGGGGCCTGAATGGCTGGAAGATGGTGGTCTCCACGGATGCTGTACTGCAGATGCTAGAAACTTGGCAGCAAAGATAAAGTTGGCAGCTTGTTTGAAGTCTAAATTAGCAAGTTAACAGCCCAAGGCTTAGTTGATGTATGCCCTGGCAGGCAGGGCAGACGTGATATATTTAACTCCAATTGGCATCAACAGAAAAAACTGCTCGGGTAGAGCAGATCTCCCCACTCATGGTAGTGATGTGAACAGGGCAGATGATTGCTTCAGAGAAACCTGCTATCAAATAATGTATACCAGAAGAAATCTCCTGTAAAATGTCTCATCTGTTGTCCTAGCTTCTTTTTGTGGAGAAAGGTATCAGTTTTTCTGCCAGGCAGGTAGGTGTTCTTTCTGTGCATCTAAAATTCAGCTTAGAAAGCAAAGTGACTGTACCTACGAACGCCCACCCTTTGGAYGGGAGAGTCTGTCCAGAGAGAAATTTGTTCCAGGGTCCACAGCCCCCCTCCAAAACTCTCTGAGAAAAAGAATAATTTCTTTCTTACACAAAGTTCCTAGCTTTGGGAAAGGGGAGAAATTGCAGACGTGTTTTTATTAATTTATTTATTTTCTTCAAAATGAATTGACTGAAAATTACATTGACCTAGCTCCTCCTCCTCCCTGGAGTTCTTGTCTAAGCTAGTTTTTCATTAGAAGCTTCAAGAAAGACAGTGAACTTTACACTTCTGCCATGTTTTTCAACTAACTATACTTGCCAGTTCTGGCAGTGGGCGTTGGAGTGGGTTTTACTACAGATTGTTAATGAAATGGCGGAGTGATAGCTCCTTGGCACATCAGTATAGCAGGCTGATTAGGTCACTCCCTTCTCTATAAAGACCAAAGAAAGCAGATAAATTTTGTGTGAATTAATTAGGGATCAGATGATTGGATATATGTTTCTTTAACACTTGTTGTAGAGGTGCACAGCTTGAGACACTGTGACACCTAGATTAGGATATGCAGGCAGCGTTCCAGGGCCTGGAGCAGCAGATGGGATTCCTTGCTTCTCTGTGTCCTTGGATGATGCAAAATGGATGCACAAAAGCTAAATGCTTCCTATTGCACCTGCACGTATGAGAGCATGCATGTAAGGGGGGAGAGCCTCAGAACTAGTCCCTAGTCCCCATTGCAGAAGAGTTTTAAGTAATGGTGGTTGTAATTGAAATCAAGGTGAATTTAAAAGCATGGGCTAAATATTGTTTTATTCACCAGTTGAGCTCCCCTTGGTTCTAGCTGGATTCTCACTTGTTTTGCTCAGCCTTTTGCTCCCTCTTCTGCTGCTTAGCTCTCACCTTTTTAACCCTCCAGCCTGAGTAGGGCTCCTGTGTTACTCATCCATTAAAAGGGATAAAAAGCAGGCTTCTCTCAGATCACTGCAAGATGGACATCTGTCCTTGGGATTCACAGGTTACGGATGGACCACTTGCCAATCCAAAACTGTAATTCTCCAGTATGTTGGTCTTGAGCTGGCTCATAGGTTATCTAAGGTAGGGAGTATGAGTTTGCAGCAGACATTTCTTATTGAAGTCTCTTTGGAAAATGGAAAGGTCATTGTCATCCACGTGAATGTTCCAGAAGGATTTTTCGCTAATGTAATAGAGGAAATATTTCTGTGGATTGAATAAATGAAATTTGGTTGCGGTGGGAAATACTGGACAAAAGAAAACTTCATAATTTCAAAAAAGGGAGCTGCAGTGATATTTTTATAACTAAGAGAAACTATGCTGCTCTGATTCATTGCTCAGCTTTATTTCCTTTTCTGGAAGGGCAATTAGTCTGGGAAAATTGGCAATGTTTAGCCCAGAAGTGACAGGAGTTCACTATGAAACAGAGTGTCTTTGAAATATGTGCATATTCTTTTTAATCAGTAACAATCACACTTCCAGACAAATATCTAGGATCACTAGGAACCTCTACTGAGCCCTGCCCTATGCATTCAACACAGTCCTGCTGAGGCCAAATAACTCCTCCTTTCATTGCAGTTTGTGCTTTCACTTTTTTTCTTCAAAGCTAAATTTATTAATATTCTTGCAAATGCTCTATGGCACCCAAACAGTTTCAGTATGGCTTTGTAGGATAAATGGGATGTGTTAGTCTTACCCAATTTTAGCAGCTTGCTATTGTCTGAGGTGCTCACAAGAATACCCTCTTTTGGAGAATAAATGTATCCTAAACAGGTTGTTACCCACTTCCTCACTTGTATGTTTCTGATTATCCTTGCTCTTTTGACAAGCGAGTACTTTTCCAGCTAAGCAGATATTTTTAAATGAAGGATGTTTTATCTAAACTAGTGCAGCCTTGGATGAAATCTGGGCTCCTCTCTATGTTCTGGTGCGCTTTTGAACGTTATTTTTCATCATCTCGGCTTCCATCTTCCCGGGGATTTCTGATGACAGCCAAGACATTCATGGTTAGTGTATGTGTGCTGGTCTCCAGCTTTCCAGGTATTTCCTGCTGGGCTGCTGTTTAAAGGGTGCAGGTAACGTAATGGTAGTTGCCAGACTGTAGGGTGATGAACTGCCTGTCTCCATCTTTGCTTGTGGTAGTTTTTTTTTTTCTTTTTCTTTTAATGTCTTAAAAAAACTAGTTGCAGTTTGATTATTACTCTTGATACGCTTAGAACATTATTACCTCAGTCCTCTTATTGCTCTAACTTTGCATTTAGGGTGACTACTTGCTCATGAAAGTCCTGATTGACAGTACTGCCTTAAAGCCAACTCTAGTACAGGTGCTATAAACAGGGGACATGGAGAAAAATGGGTGTATAACAGGGCCAGGAAGATAAAGGGGGAAATTGTTGAGTTAGACGGGGAAGCAAAAATGAAGGGTTTGGTTTCTCTTTGCTTTTCCTCACCATCTTGACTAAAGCTTCAGCAGAAGGTGGGAACCGGTCTGAGAAGTTGGCTAGGGGTGAGTGGTAAGTTCTGTAGCTGCGGGGAGGAGTGGGCGTGATCGGAGGTAAGAGGGAGGCAGGCAGGCAGGCAGCTTTTAAGAAAGCTTTTAAACTGCTGCAGTAGTAAAAGAACTAATAGCTTGTGCCTGTGTCATTGTGATTTTTTTCCCTCTAAAATGAGATTCAATCAACTCTTTAAGTGGATATACTCTATATTCTGGAGACTTAGTTGCATTTCTGCCTTCTGGGGTGAATGCTGGGAGCCCTGATTGCGATGAGAATGATGAGTATTGATTGATAAGTGTCTTCTGGAGTCCGATTTAGCAAAGTCAGCAACTTGTTTTCAAGCACAGCCAAATTTGCTCCTGATGGTAGAAAAAATATAAATGAAATGCATATTGATTCAAAGTTGCATGTCTCAAAATGGGCAAAGCAGGAATGTTTCTGAGGAAATTGATGTTTTTCACAGCCCCTGGAAAACATCCTCTGGGTATCCTAGCAAACTGGTTATATAACTTCTGCTTTGACTTTAGCATCAATGGGCACGCTGAGCTGTGGAAATCTCAACCCAATCTGCTGCTAAAATGTGTAGCTATAGCGGATAGCCTTCCTATTTAAGGAGGGAGGTGTCTATTGAAACTGGAAAACAAAGTAGCTTGGATCAGCTCAGTGTATTCACCTGAGCTGATATTTGATTTTATGACTTTCCATCTTTGGGTCCTTGTGTAAGAGCCAGGACAATAAATCTCTTGTAAAAATGTCTCAAACCCAAATACCTCATACGTTGTATTTCACAGCGCAGGTCTCTCCATTCCTAGGAGTGCTGGGTCAGGCAGGTCTGCCATGGACGTCCATACGTTTGGTGGCAGGGCTTGTGTGCAGCAATGTCAGTGTGTGACCTGCCAGAGCTTATGTGGAATTGCATAAATTCTTGCTGAAATTGGCCTGCTTGTACTGTTTTTGTTGGTATAGACACTTAAACTAGGGGTTGGCTAAAGATTTTGAGCCACAAGCTGGACTGCAGCTGCAGGATGCAGTTGTCCAGTAGCAGAGATCACTGCAAGCACACTGAGATGAATTCAAGATCTGCACTGGTAGGGTTTGTGTTTCATAAAGGAGCTGTTTATAAGTGCAAAGATAAGTGTGTGCAAAAAGAAAACAATGTGATATAATCATAGGAAGATTTGATTGTAAACGTTTCATATAAACTGTCTGCAAAGCATACTCCAGTTTCACTAATATCTTTGTTGGTATCCTCTCCTTAAGCCCTGAAGCCTCGATGTGGCATGTCATACTGATGGATTTGTTCCCTTCCTCTAAGCCAAGAAAAAAGGGGAGTATGTTCTGGGAACCCTTTCTGTTTCTTGGTGTGTGGTTTTATTTGGGCTCCAGTTTTACTGAGGAGATTGCTAGTTTTAGGTGGAACCAAAAAGATAAAATTCAAATATACGTAATTTTACAAATACATGCAAGACAGAGCTGGAACATGCAGCCTGTGTTTCACATTGAGAGGAGGCATGTTTCTTGTCTGTGATGAATTAAGAATCTCTCTATTAATATTGTTGGTCTATTTTTATTTTGTGTCAGATGACCTTTATGTTCAGAAAGGACTTCTCTCTTGTTTTTCTGTTTTGAAACTGGTTTGGACTTAGCCTATCACTTCARCTCATGACTGAAGCCAGAGGGAAGCATGATTTGGGGGTTGGACTAGATGACATCTGGAGGTCCTTTCCAACCTAATTTGCTCTCTGATTTTATGATATGTGAACAACTGTAGAAATGAAAGCAATTTCTGGGTGTGACCAGTGCTGGGACATCTCCTAGGCTTTTACATTTCTGTGTAATAAAGAATGACTGGAAATGTTGACTGCTTTTGCAGTGTGCTTGCTTGTCCACGCTGAATGCAAGCCAAGTCTGGAGAGAAAATCATGTAGCTACATAACCGTAATGTCGACCTGGTATAATGTGCTGTGTCCCCAAGCACCACGCATGCTGCGTCCCAAGCACCAGGCCAGCAATGTGCCCTTGTGGCCCGGAAGGCCAATGGTCTCCTGGGGTGCATTAGGAAGAGCGTTGCCAGCAGGTTGAGGGAGGTGATCCTGCCCCTCTACTCAGCCCTGGTGAGGCCACATCTCGAGTACTGCATCCAGTTCTGGGCTCCCCAGTACRAGAGAGACGTGGAGCTACTGGAGGGAGTCCAACACAGGGCTACGAGGATGACCCGAGGGCTGGAGCATCTGCCCTGTGAGGAACGGCTGCGAGAGCTGGGYCTGTTTAGCCTGGAGAAGAGAAGRCTGAAGGGGGATCTTATCAATGTGTATAAGTACCCGAAGGGAGGGTGTCAAGGAGATGGGGCCAAACTCYCTTCAGTTATCCCATGTGCCAGGACAAGAGGCAATGGGCAAAAACTGAAGCACAGGAAGTTCCGCCGACCGTGAGGGGGAATTTCTTCACTGTGAGAGTGGCAGAGCACTGGCACAGGTTGCCCAGAGAGGTTGTGGAGTCTCCTTCCCTGGAGATGTTCAAAACCTGCCTGGATGCAACCCTGTCCAACATGCTCTAGGTGACCGTGCTTGAGCAGGGAGGTTGGACTAGATGATCTCCAGAGGTCCCTTCCAATCTTACTGATTCTGTGATTCTGTGGTTCTGTAATTCTGCCTTCTCTGTATCCTTTGTCACCAGGGCCCCTGCCCCATTCAGCGTTGTGCCCACATTTTCCCCAGTCTTCCTCTTGCAACTGATGGGTTTGAAGACTCCCTCCTTGTTGTCTGTGACATCCCGTGCCAGACTTAATTCCAGATAGGCCTTCGCCTTCCTTGTCGCATCTCTGCATACTCTGACAACATTCCTATAATTCTCCCAGGTAGCCTGGCCCCCTCTTCCACATTCTGTGTACTTTGCTCCTCTGTTGGAGTTTTGTCAGGAGCCCCTTGCTCCTCCAAGACGCCCTTTGCTGGATGTCTTTCTCCCTGGGGTGCACCGCTCTTGAGCTTGGAGGAAGCGATGCTTGAATACTAGCTAGCTCTCCTGGACCCCCCTTCTTTCTAGGGCCTTAACCCATGGGATTCCTCCGAGGAGGTCTCTGAAGATCTCCTGAAGTCCAGGGTTGCGCTGCTGCTTATTGCCTTACTTCTTCCGTGCAGGATCCTGAACTCTACCATCTGGTGGTCACTGCAGCCAAGGCTGCCCCCAACCTTCCCATCTCTAACCAGTTCTTCTTTGTTGGTTAGGACAAGGTCCAGCAGGACGCCCTTCCTTGTGAGCTCCTCCACTATCTGTGTTRAGAAGTTAGCATCGATGAGGCTGCAGGAGCCTCCTGGACTGTTTGTGCCTAGCTGTGTTGTCCTTCCAGCAGATATCAGGGTGGCTGAAGTCTCCCATGCGAAGCAGGGCCTGTGATTGTGAGGCTACTTCCCGTTGTCTGTAGAAAGCCTCACTGACTTCCTCTTCCTGGTCAGGTGGCCTGTAGTAGACCCCTCCACAGCAGTGTCCCACATGCTAGCCTGCCCTTTGATGTTCACCCATGAGCTATCGACTGCCTCCTCCTCTACCGCAGGCAGAGCTCAATGCATTCCAGTTGCTCTCTCACATAAAGAGCAACTCCACCACCTTGCCTTGCTGGCCTGTCTTTCCTAAAAAGCACGTAGGCATCCATGACAGCATTCCAGTCACGTGAGCTATCCCACCACGTCTCTGTAATTGCAATGAGATCATGGCCCTGCAATGATGAAATTGGTATGATGAATGGGTGGTATGTAGCATTGTGCTCCACACTACCGATCGGAGGGATTAGACGTAGTGCTATCTGCAGAAAAGCTGTTCCTTCTGCCAGATGCCTACTGTTTTCATAGTTCGTGATGATTCACTAAACCAGATCTGGGACTGTAGGGAAAGTTATATTTTTTGTGCTTTTAGCTATTGTGGTAATTGGAGCTTACTTAGAGGTTGATGTCAGTGTGAAATAATCAAGATTCATGATTTCATGTAGTGTAAAACAAGTAAAAAATGCTTTCAGTCTCCAGTGTTTACTGTGTAAATTCACTAGTCAAAATATAAATGTGCATTTTGCTCCTTTTCCCACATGACAGATTTTCAATGTGTGGAGATTAAGGAGGACACCCATTTCGAACATGTCCCTTCTAACGGACCCGGCAAAGTGGCAGCCCTCAGATGTGAGTGGAACTTCTTAGCACCTACAAAGAAGCCTAAATATTGAGTCTTTCCTATTTCACAGCTCTTTCTTAACCCACTATAATTGGAAGCTATTTCTGAATCTGAAACTAAAGACTCTTAATTTAACCTGGGAACAGAATCCTTTTCTTTGAATTCCCCAGTATTATGTATGCCATCAACAACTGAGAGAAATCCTAGGATGTCTCATGTATGGTGTTATTGCATGGCACACTGTGCTTTGTTTTTGCTGTGATTGCACATCTTTTCTCTTTCCTGTTTTCATGTCATGAAATGTAATACACATGAGCAACATTAAATCGGTTCAGGAGTACTAAGTCATCCATGTCTGTGCCCACTTGGTGCTGGCTTTCTGTATTGTATTAAGGCCAAAGTATGCATTCTTTTTTCATATAGTTCTTTTCCTATCAAAGAAGGGATCCAGTATGTCTAATTATATTAGCCCGATATTTGAAGTTTATCTTGCAGTAATGTGTAAAGTGGATAGATCCATAGCTTGCATCTGTGCAAATTTTCCTATCAGGCTGAACTCCAGAAGGACCAATGACTGACTAAATCCCTAGATTTGTTTGTAGAGCCAATGCTGCCTTCTAAAGTAGAACTGCTTATCCAGTGAATTCCCTAGTATAGTAGGATGTCCCAGGGATGGGTGTACAGAACCTTTCTTATTTGTTTATTGTTACAGGATATTTGCATGAAAATGAGAATGGATAACAGTGCTGCATTTTGAGTAGTGATTTCTATACAAAGTGTACTGACCCTATTTGTAGAATTAATGGAAAAAAAGAGGAGATGTCACTGCTTCCATCTTAAGTTAAAGCAAATGATTTGATCATTCTTTTGACCCATATGTGAGCTTCACTGATTGGGACATTTAGGGGTAAAGATGCAAGTGCTCTGTGTAAACACTCAGCACATATGCAAATAGCTTGTCAAGGTGATGTGTAGAAAGGCAGATGGAGATGTGCATAGTTGAAGTGGCTTTTCCCATGGTTACCCAGTAAAGAGCTGGAAGGAGAATTCATGTCATATGAATATATGTTGTGTTGATTATAGCTGTAATGGGTCTCGTTCCTACCTTGTGCTTGCTTAACAGACTATTCTGCATGCTGGAGAGAAGCATTGGCTTTCACACTGCTACTTGAACCTTAACAGGAAATTTCTGCTTAGGTGTTGAGTCTGCTCTCCAGAGAAAGTGCACTTGGTAGTGGAGTACTTCTGGCAAGACTGTACCATTCCACTGGCACGCGCCAGGCATCAGCTGGGGTCCTCTGTTGCAGGGCCGCCTGCGTGCTGTTTTTCAGGACTGCCTCCAAGAGTATTTGCACTTGGTGGTGGAGGCACGGAGAAAGAACGGGAAAGATTTTTCGGGACTGGCAGCTTGTGAGTTGCCAATGTATCTTTTTCCCCTTCTTGTGACTCCGAGAAGTAAGCCCAGACACTATTAAGGCAATAACCTTATTAAACCCTGAGGCTTCAGCACCTAGGGAAGTGGTCAGCGTGTTCATGAAAAGGCCTTTTAATGTTTCCAGTCTCCAGCCTTTCACATTGTGTTTTGCAAAGATTTCTGCAGGCAATTCTGCATCTATGGAGTTTAAACAGTCCATAGGSACTGTAAGTGGTAGGTTTCTGAGTCTATTAATTATATAGAAATCAGATTTGCTCCTTGGAGTTGACTGTCTTTGAGTTCTATACAGGGATATAATTTCTTTTTCTAAGCAGGCAAGGGATCAAGCCAGTTGTGATGACGGGTGGAAGCTCTGTGTTCAGCAGCAAAGGGTGTGGGAGCCCTGCAGCTCCCCAGGTAAAGGAGAGTATAGCAAGATACAGTAGACACGTTGCTGGTATGCTGGCAATGCTTCTCGGCAATATCTTGTTTTATTAACGAGCTTGGCGAAGCCTCTACTCAGTTCATRACTTCTTCCGATTTCTAGAGACAGTGGGAAAGCCACTTCAACTCTTTGGTACATTAATAGTTCTTCTAGCCTTTAGGAGGTCTTATTTCCTCAGATACAGAAAATGCTGAGTTGTTCAGCTGTGGCAGCAACTGGGGGCAAGTAAGGCCTATAGATTGGAAAATCGGAGTTAACAATTACACATCGAGTGTATGGGAAGACTAAAGTGGCAAGGCAATGTTAGAATTGAAGAAACTAAATCTGAGCAGGCAATACTGCGTTATTAAAGAGCCCTGTAAATGTTACAGAGGAAGCTTTTGCAAAACAGTCAGTTTTAAGTTACCTACTGGAAATGCAGCACAGTTCTGCTGTCATTCTTTGGCTCAGTACAAGGCTGACCAACTTCAGGTTGGGGAAGATTGTCTCTTTGCACATAAGGTCTTCTTTGAGCATCAGGTCATTTCCAGAGGATTCTGAATGTTTGCACTGCAGCTAATTCAGTTGGACATTGCAGCCCTGGGATATTAAAGAGCTTCTGCTCTAGTAYAGTAAATCTGTGTCATAGGTTTCATCACCTTTTCCTCACTGGAAAATAATCTTCCCCTAAAATGCTCTGATATGTGAGCTGATGGTTAGATTTTGAGGTCTGCTTTTACATTTATGTTTTCTCTGTGGCATGTGCTCTATCAGCAGGCATTTGCCTTTGTCTGTCTCAGTCCTTTTGGAAAGAGACTTTTCCGCATCTCAAAGCATATTTGAATTTAACTAGGGGATGGCAATGCTTTCCTGATATATACTGCATCGTTTAAAGTTGTTTTCGTGCTTATAATAATCTTTATTTCTCTATCTCATTTTCTTTCTTTTCAGCTGTTTCAAAAGGTTTTTACAAAAGCTGATTTACCCATCACTGCCATATAATGCAATAGTTGCTGCCTTTTAGGAAATGTTAAAATGAACCTTTAAAATTGTGACTACAGAGCAGTAATTTATCAAAACCTTCTGAAAAAGACTGTCAAAGCAGGATGCTTTACGTGTATATTGTAGCTTATTACAAGCTTGCAGAATATATGTTTGTACTGGATGGTTCTACTTTGCATCTGTCTGTGTCTGAGGGATTTAAAAAATGTTTCCTATTTTTTTCTTTTAAATTTTTCCCTTTTTGTTTTCTTCCAGTATGTTTTGTAATGCAATTTCAATAGTTTATTGCTGATGAACAAAACCCCAGTACTCTTGGACTCTTTTCTGGGTTTTGTGCCAAGRTATTTCTTAACATTTGGAACAGGATGAATTGTAAGGTAGAAAAACTTGCAGCTGATGCAAAGCTCAAGTTACCTGGGACCAAAAGAGACTGTCATTAGTTGCAGGAACTAATTAAACTTAGAGACTTGACATGAGCTAGATTTTATCTGCAAGCACACTTCTTTCCCTTCATAGAAGGGGAAAGAGCAAAAGGTGACAGATTTCAGTGATAACAGCTGAGCRTGCTTTCCTGCAAGTGGTTCAGATATTACCCGTAAGTGTAGAAAAAGGCATGTCGTAGACTCCCTGGAAGTGCAAAGGGAAATGGTTAAAATAGTTAACAGTAACCGTTACCTGGTATCCTGTCAGCTTGATGCGTGCAGTCCTTGTCACCTCGGGAGAGGACGTTGCAGGAGGACAGATGGCTCAGGGAATAGTGACTTGTATCTTGGTGATGCAAAGACTTGCCTCGCTAGTGGCTTAAAATAAAGGGATAAAGAAGGCCTGATGTGACTTCAAAACACACCGTGGGGAAGGCGAAGCTGGAACCCAGATTCTGCCCTGCAGTTGAGCGGGGATGTATGGACTGCTGGATTTACCTGTGCTGGGACGGGAGGGTGGGGGCAGCTGCAAGGGGGCCGCTCTCGTCTCTGCAGAGGTCTGAGGAGCCCTGGCTGCTTTCCTGGTGCCGATGAGCCGGCGCCGCGCGCAGCTTGGTGGAAGGAGCCGCTGCCCAGCCAGGTGCTCTGATGGCAGAGTTGAGGTGCGTGCGGTTTCAGCAACATGCATCCGTCGTGTCTCGCGGCACGCCGCACTTCCATGCCAGGTGGTGATGGTGGGAGAGAGCTTAGCAAACTTTAAATAAGTCCTTTCTTGCTGTTTATGGGAAGTGTATTTTTTCACAGGTATGCACAGTTATTTACCAAAACATGATCAAATCCTTCAGCGAGTCCTCAGGTAATTTGGAAATAACTTAAGAGTCAATTCAGTTGCAGGGATATGAGAAATGGAAACATTTGGCCTGGAATTTTAGTGAGGTAGGTGGGAATAAAGGTCTTAAGTGTGTGAGAAGGTAAATGTACAGGGAATTCAGGATATATTGATGGCTTTGCTCTGACTTGCTCTATGAACACAATTAGCTTATGCAAAGTGTAGGTGTCTCATTCCGTGTGGTGGGAGAAGGCAGGGCTGCTTCTCTGATGCAGGCTTGTCCTGTTTTACAGCATCTGAACATTCCTAGTTAGGCAAATCCTACAGATTCACATCGCGCACAGATGCCTATTTTCTCCTTTTAACCTAATGGCTTTGTGGGACACCCAAACTAATTGGCAGTAACTCTGAGGGAGTTACAGCAAATTAAATCCCTCTGTGGATGTTTTTATTCAGAATTAAAATGCACTCAGATGAGTGAAGTAAGATAATCCTGATTTGTAGCCATTTAAGTTCTGTTTAGAAGTGGTCACACAAGGATTAAGTGCAGTTTAAATGATCTATTTGAACTGTAATTCAGATTAAATGTCTTACATCCTTGTAAAGGCAGTATGTGGGTTATAACACCATTATATAGCTTACTCTTCTCATTCCTTCTTCATAATGAAGAGCAAACCATTGCTGTAAGTCACCAGTTGAGCAGTCATTCCCCAGGAGCTTTTTTCTTTTGTATTTTTACTTTCCTCTAAGCTATCTTTTCCAGCATGGGTTTAATTCATGTTCCACAGTTCCCTACCTTGTAAAATTGTGACATTTTTAAAGAAAGTATTTAACATATTAGATATTCTAAAATCCAGCCTTGATAAAATAAAAAAATGAAATAAATATAAAAAAATGGAAAAAGTATTGATTTGTTCTGCATGTTAGAGATTGTATTATTATTCAATAATGGAGCATTAGTCACCCACACAGCTTCTGAAGGGAGATTAAATTGCAAGTGTTCTAGGACTGAGTGGGGATGTAATTGTTGAAGATTGCTGCAGTGAGTTCTCTGGGAATTCAGATTAATATAGGGTCTTCTACTTTGTCCTTTTGGCTAGAATGATATCTCCTAGGCTCCATAATGAATGTCACATTAAAGTGTTCACTTCTATAGATATCTTTTCTTTTCCCTTATTGCAGTAACTCTCAAGATTGACCCTTGCCCCAGAACTCTTCTCCTCTATCTCACATGGAGGCATATTGTGATCGTTGATGTTGACACCTTTGCACAGAGTCCCTACTTACCTTGGTGCATGTGTGGGACAGCTCACAGGCTCCTCTGAATTGTCCTCTGAGCTCTGAGGTGATTCATCTTCTGCTTTCAAAGATAGTAAGATTTGCTGATTTAAAAACTGCTTCAGAGATTTTGGGGACTGCAGACCAAAGATAAGCTGGGAGTGCCTGGGAGTGATGTGTTGAGAAAGCCAGAGGACAGTTTGTCACCATGTTTATTCAGAAACAGCTTGTTAGCTTGCCAGATTTATCATCTTTATTAGAACTCTGTGCAGTGCCTTTATTTTGAAACTGTCCTTTCAACCACTCTGGATAGCTCTTAACRTAAGTACCTGGTGATTCTGGCTGAAATACTGTCACTTTTCTGGCCATCTAGGGAATTCTCTTTCTGTTCAGGGAGAGCAGGACATTGGTCATTCTTGTACACTGAAAATCTTGGCAGAGTAACCTTAGCTGAGATGGAGCACAGAAAACCACCTTCACACATGGCACACGGAGTTGCATCTGGATCTGTCCTGCAGTTTGCCACAGTCATGCACACGCTATTGCAAATCTTGAAGACATCTCTGTCTGTCCTTATGCCACAGGGCATACTTCATCAGATAACATGGAAAAGTGATGGTTAGAAGTTAAATCCTTGTTACAGGATGTTTGTTAAATTGACRTCTCTTTAAATGGTGAAGAGAAGGGATTTAGCTATGAGAGCTGTGATGGACTGTTTTCTCTGTCTGGGAGAACAGAAGAATTTCRCTTCAAGGGTTTCATTAACACTTTTCAAGGTGATATAATCATTTACATGAGAACCAGAGAACTTGCTAAAGGGCTCTTAATGAGCCATCTCCACTGTTGTTCCATAGGATTACAGGCTGGGTAGTGCTTTTCATGTGTTAAAGTAGCACTTGAAACCCCAAATTAGTACCTGGCTGTGAGCTTAGAGGTCATTTTGTACTACAGAAAAATAGCAGAACAGCCCCCAGTGGTTTTTAGTATGTGGCGCAGAGAGGTCACCTCTGGCATGGGCTTGCTATGGGCTCACATGCTCAGCCTGTTACCCTCTGGGTGTGCTGGTAGTTGGTTTACTGCACCTGCTCAGCATACTGCCTTATAGTGCCATGCCTCAGTTTCCCCACTGATGAACGGTTAGCTGTAGTGCCCTGCTTGGCCTTTAGGACTGTTGCTTTTTCTCTCTTCATGTGCTCATTTCCTCTCACTCATTTCAGCTGCGATAATCATATGCCACAAATTGCAGATTGTGACTTCTCCACTTAACTACAAATTTTCCTCACCTCTGCTTTCAAGGTCATGAATAAATTATAGTTCATAGATAGTTCATCTCTGTCCTTGTTCTCGAGAGTGTGGTATTTAATAGTTTGCTCTCACAAAATTGAGGACATGTAAGTATTGTTCAACAGAGGCTAATAACCTGGCAACTGGTTTCTGTGTTGACTTTATGATGTTGTACAGGTTAGTGGGTTTAAGATAGTGGGTTTAAGAGCTAGCTGTGATTCACAGCTCTGAGTAAAGCCCTAGCCAGGAGGAGCAAAGCTACACTGATTTCTCTTTTCCAGAGATCCTGTGGTCCAGTGTTGGACCTTGGAGGGTTAATACCAATCAATTTGCACATGTAGCAGATTTTCTGCTTCCAAGCAAGCCATGTGAAGTTACAGCAGTAAGAGCAGGAGAGAAGCCTTATACAAATTGTATCTTGAATGAATGCATGTTTTTCATTGACAGAACACTGTGATAACTCAGTGATCAAGTGGGATGCAAAAGATTGGGCCCTTTTGTATTTCTGAAAGACACCAGGAACTGGGAGGGGAAAAGTTACTGCTACAGAACTTATGTATCTAGCTGCAAATTCCATGACTCTGCTTTTTGCACTCAGAGGATAGAAAAATCATTCCCTGGTTGCTTTACTCATAAGAATGGCCGCCTTGTCTTTGCTTTTACCCAGCACCATACTTCACAAGCACTTAGTGAAGAGTCGTTGGACCACTCACTTCATTACTTTGCAAACACTTGTTGCTGGAGCTTTTTACTACATCAAATGTCTTACCTTAAACTGGAATCTGTTAGGGATCTTGAGAGTGGCCAACTGGTTCTGATTGCTTTTGTGTTTCAGATGAATGTTTCTCTATAGGTTTTTCAAGCAGCTATAGTTTGCAGAGTTGAGTTTAAGCCCAGTCTGTCATTTCTTTTGAGTCTCAACCACAGGAATATTTTTCATTATTATTTTGTGCCCGAATATATATATATGTGTGTGTGTATATATATATATATATACATTTTTTCCAAAGGATGCTATTAGATGATAAGTTATGTTTATGAGCTATTCAGTACAATTAGAACTAGAGCAGTAACCTAGATTTACTGAAGCAGTGCAGCCACTTACTAGCCTAAGCATGTAGGTCCTTAAATTCCTATCAGGATTTTGTGTTTGCCTGTTGTTCTGTGTGCATTTGATGTCATATCAGGAGTGGCTCCTCTAGTAGAAACAGTTTAGGTGATAAACAGTTCCATCCATTAAAAATTCAGTCAAAGTTTGCCTTTAAAATGGAGTAGCTCTTGAGACTTGATTTTTCAAGAGCCAAATTTGAGATCCTGAAGATTCGAGGAAAAGGTCTGGGAATGGTTTGATGACATCTAGCAATTTTCAGCATTTAGCACTTAAAATTTTAGTTACTTTACTTCTCCTCACTGAGACCTGAGCCTTCCAAATAATATAATGCATCTTGTTCTCTCAACAAGTTATGTTATTGAAATTTACATTTTAATAGCACCACTAGATGATGCTTGCATATGTGTAATTTCGTCCTTTAGTGTCTCTCTGCAAGAATTGCTTCGTTTCTATCAGACTTTCCTCTGCTTTGACCTGGTCTTAGAGTTTTGTGAGGGCCGTAGACAGCCTGAGAGTACATCAGGGCTGTGGGAACATTGCAGTTTAAGAGGCCTCTGCTTGGTTTCTATTTAGGAAAGGCAAAAGGAGCTGTGGGAAGATGTGTGTAAATTGCAACAGTCCACAGTGTGAGTGAGGTACTGGGCTGCACTGTCATTGCTGTTGGGATTACGTGGGGGATTTGGAGGTCCAAGCGGCTCCAAGGTGGCAAAAATTGTCAGGATGCATGAACTTGGAGAGGGGTGAAAAGTGGAATTTGCCTCTCTCAGGAGTCAGCAGATACAGAAGCTACTCTGGGTGAAGCATAGGAGAAATGGAGCCATTGTCTGGCCGTGTCCTCTGCTGTGACCTGTGCGTGGTAGGGATCGCAGAACCCAGTCTCGTACTGCGAGGAGCTGGGAGTTCAAAGCCACCTCCAGAAGAGTTTGCCCCCTTCTTCAAAAGGCACAGGCATTGAAGATAAAAGAAGGTTATTGTAGCACAGCGGACTAACCTGGACATTTATCAGTCTGAGCAAAAATGTGGAATAAATAATACCTGCACCACATGCAGCCACCTTCCTGAAAGGAGTTGGGAACGTTCTTTTAGCTGGATTCAGCTGCCGTTTAGGGTTGTCTCGAGAAGAAAATCGCTAGATGCTTCGCTTCTATTTGCTCATGACAATGCAGGTGAACAATCAGGCAGCTGATTGTTTCTTACAGTCTCTGCAGACTCCCAGTGTATCTTGGTCAGTTTATTCATTGAAAACCAGAAGGTTGTTGTGCTGTGAATGGTGCATATTTTGAGCACTTTTCCAAGCAGACTGTTATTTGGCAATAACTTGTGTGATCTTTAGAGCAGCCCAGCAGACTGTGTACATGGTGGAAGGAAAGGACTGGGAATTGAGACTACAAGCCTTCTCTGTGTTAGAAGCAAAATGTTCAGAACTGGGACAAGCAATAGGATGAGAAACGGGGTGCAGGAAGAGCGTTGCCAGCAGGTTGAGGGAGATGATCCATCCCCTCCACATAGGTCTGATGATGAAGCCACGCTTGGAATTCTGTGCTCCCCAGTGTAAGAAGGACATGGACCTACTGAATTGAGTCCAGTGAAGGTGAGGAAGATGATTAAGGGACTGGAGCATCTCGTATGAGGAGAGAATGAGAAAGTTAGGGCTGTTCAGCCTGGAGACGAGAAGGCTCAGGGGGCTCTTATATGTGTGTATAAATGCCTGATGGGAGGCTGTGAAGAAGATGAAGCCGGAGTCTTCTCAGTGGTATCCAGTGACAGGACAAGCAGGCACAAATTGAAATACAGGAAATTCTACTTAAAAATAGAGAAAACCTTTTTTTACTATAAGGGTGATCAAACAGGTTGCCTAGAGAGTCTGTGGAGTCTCCATCCTTGGAGATACTAAAAGCCTGACTGGATGCAGTCCTGCCTGGAAAAAAAGCAGAGAAAAAACAAGAAGACCAAAAAAAAACCCAAAGTTGTCTCTCTTGAAACTACTATTTTCTAAACTCATCTTTCCCCTGCTGTGTATTGCTGGGTTATGTGATTGCTGAAGTTAAACGTATACAACCTGACCTAGAAGTGTTCTTGCATCTGAGGGGAGGGGGGCAAATTACCTCTTCATGTCGCTGATGGTGGTATACTTCCATACACTCTCCAAAAGATGCAGATGCAAACGTCAGATCTCAGGTCTTTATCTTGCATGCTAGAAGATTTTTTGTTGCTGTGTTAGAGCGTGTTAATGCGTTAAGTCATCAGGAAGTAGGTGCCAGACTTTTGGACAGCAATACTAGCTGTCCTAAACTCTCCCCCGCCCCGCAAAGTGCTGGTCCTAAAGCGCTTCAGCAAAACCGGGATGGTGGGTTGCACTGTCTGAGTTTGGGTGTGTGTGAGGGAAGTTGCTTCACTGTCTGCTTTTATTGGACTGCTTTAAAGGGTTTCAGGAAAGAATTTTGCTTTACTGAATGAATAACCTTTATCAACAGAAAAGAATATGTGAAATGAATGGCAATAATTGCATACTTCCAGAAGTGATTGCTCATTCAGTAGATACTGTCACAAAGGTATTGCTTCTCAGTGTGACAACTGTGCCACAAATAGAGACTGAAGRCATTTTTGGCCAAGACAACCGTAGAAGGTGACTGGGAGCAGTGGCCGTTTTGCTTGCGCATGGCAGCAGTAGCATGCTGAGTGCTGATTTGCTGCGAATGCTAGTCATTTCTCAGTTTTCTTGCTTTCTTTGGCAACATAATGCCAACTAGTTGAGTTAAAACCCCAAAAGAAAAAGAATTAGCTGAAATTGCGTTATAGGCTTGAGTGAAGCCCTACCTCTCAGAAAGTATAGACTCAAGGCAGTTGAGCCTAGAAAGCAATGATGTTTGAATTCAAGGATTGAATTGCACATTTGATTTGCAGCGGTTTTGAGACCTTAGCAGCTGTCACCATCTGCATCCAGAGTTCTGGATGCACAGCAGTTCTCTATACACAGAACCTGAAATAGGAGAGAAAGGTGTGAAGAATGCGAATAAATAATCTTGTATTCTTTGACTGTCATTCTCAGTGCTTCTTTGTCGATGTAGCAGAGCAGCCTTTCAGAGAAGGGAGAGAGTTCCTACTCTGGAGGTTATTGGTCAAGGGAGAGAGTTTCAGTTCTGAASGTTATTGATCTAAGGCAGCATTGCTGAGGTTGCTGGCTTTCTGATTCACCATGTTACATGCAGATGTGCTATTTCAGGCAAGTAGAATATATTTGTTACTCTGGAGTAAGCGAACAGTGATCAGTTCCTTTAGAAGCTACTGAAGATCTCACTGTCAGATTTTGGATTAACCTCATTTAGGTTTTGTAACTAAAATGCATCCCAAAGATACTCTGTGATAATATCTGAAAGGTGCAAAAAGCTCTACATTTCACATAAGATGGCATGTGTGTGTATTTGTGAGGGTCTGGATCTCTGGTTATTTAGCAATTGTTACACTTTCTTCCTGTTTCTTAGAAAAGGAGAAAGGAGCTAGAATTACTTGAGAAGTACATGAGGTCTGTTGAGGTCAGCGCTGTATGCTCTGCAGTATAGCATCATGCTGTGGTCCCAAGAGATCTGCGCACCTTTAGGACTTGTTAAAATCCACTTGCACTTTCCTGTAAGGTACTTCATTCCATGGGGCTGGCTGCCAAGAAACTGAGAGCCACTCAAACATTATTACATTATCTGTATAGTAACACATAGATTATTTTTTCAAGAAATTGGTTCTCCATGCAGGAAGCACTCTGAAATTAAAGAAACTGCAAAGGACCAGCACTTCCATCCTGTCTATTACCTGAGCTGAGCGCTTGCAGGAGCTGAAAGTATCTACTTTCCTTATCTCTTTAAAGATGCAAGTAAAACAGTACAGAATACTACCAACAGAAAACTATTTCTCAGGGGGGAAAAAAACCAAAAAAAAAAAAAAAACCAAACAAAAGAAAACATAGCTCCTTTTCCTGGAAAAGGGAGATGCTCGGTGCAGTGCTGTGCATACTCATACAAGATGAGCTGGGGCAGAACTCCAGGGAGAGGGGCTGGGGCAGGGAGGAAGTGATTGGAAATAGTTGGTACTTAAAGTCTTCAGAACACTTTCAAAAACACTCAATAGTAATTCTCAGGCTTCCAGCTGAGGGATTTGTGAAGTGCTGCTCTTAGTACATAGTGACTGGGACACAGTTGTTGGATTTACCTTGGCTGCAGCAGGAATCAGTGGATTAGGAACTGTGAGTGTCTCCTCCCTTGTGCAGTGCTTTGAGTCAATGTAGTCTGGCCAATGCTGATTGCTTCATTTAATAGTAACTAAGTTAGCTCCTATGGATCTGTTATTTTGTCAAAAGTGAAGATGACTCATCTTGTAAAAATCAAAATACATTCTTGTAATAATCTATCCTCTAATTTGATATTTGTTGATACTATAGATAATCAGAGGGGTTAGCCTGTGTGCTTTCTTTGCTGTTTAGAGGATGCAAGTGCATAGTTGTTCAACAGGCATGGCTGTGCAGCTGTGAGTGTACATTGCTGAATGAAAAGAAAATTGCTTTATATGCTACAGACTACAATTTACCTCTCAAAGTGCATTAGTAATCTCTGTAAAAGCTCATTAAGGATCTTAAACCCCAATTTCTCTGCCCTGGATGTATTTACCATTTTCTCATTATCATAATTAACGGTGGAAAAAAAGAATAATCTTTTTGGGGGGAACTGAATAAAACACTAGTATCCTGATGTGCTCACCTCTGTTCAAAGTGCAGATAGGCTAATACAATGTTGTTTTAATGTAGTAGGAGGATAGTAAGACTATACCACATGTAATTAAAGTGATCTCTAATTCACAAGATGAAGAATAATTCTTTTGTCTTCATAGCAGAACAACTGTTGCAACTTCCTAGGATCTTCATTATATAAACAATAAAAGCGTAAGTGAAAATTTTTAACTCATCAGTTGGATTATTACACTGCTTATAATGGTGATCCTTGGCCTGCTCTGGGAAGCTCTAAAGAGACGGAGAGCAGCCCCTGCGCCGTGATTTTCAAAAAGGCAAAACCGAAACCTTTTGCTGTATGAAGGCTGTGTACTAGTCTTTTGACATGTTTTGTCCGGTGAGAATAAAGCACTCACATACACCAGCACCTTCTGGTATATTAATTATCTTCTTGCAAAATTTTGTATTGTGTGGCTTTTTCAAATGTGCATCTCAATGAATCTTCAGGCTAATATGTCACCTTAGAATGTATATTGAGCAAACTTACTTTGAACAAGTTGCTTCCCTGCACATCTTTGCTTTCTGTAGAAGTTTTGCTGTAAAGATTTTATACTGGTAGCCCAAATATGCTCCATGGGCACCAGCCCTGTTATTGAGGCAAATTAGGAATGAAAGCAGAGTATGTTGAATGAGTTTCATGTAGCATGGGCTGATCAATATGAAGCATACTGGATTATGTATGTTAGCTTTACATTAATAAAGGCACATACTGAATCACTTCCTTTCAAGGTGCAATTATCTGCTGAGATGCACTTAAATGCAACGATCTTAAGTTGCATGTGATGTCAGGTTTATCTGAGGTGTTTCTGAGGCAAAAATAAGAGTGACTGCTGTGTTGTTTGGGGAACCAAATAAGAAGTTGTAGTCTGACAAAGTGAGGAAAAACGCTAGAAGCTTTTTGMTGACCCTCCGTGTTTTAAGGCAGTGTAGCCAAACCATTTGATTTTAAAGAGAAAACAGCAAGCCAGCATGGCTTAGATAAGCCACAGGCAAGGATGCTCAGTCTCGTGATAAAGTCTTGTTACTTTGTGCAGCATGTGGCTTTATTTCATTTCTACTAACTCTGCTGTGGGACTAGGCTTTGGGTAGTGGCAGAAGGTGATGGGGAAACATAGAGTAAAACCTGAATATTATGTTTGTGTTGCAGAAGGAGAATAATGTATTGCTTGTATTCTGTTGGTTATTGTGTGTCTTGCCTCATTTGTCTCAGTATCTGCAGAGCAGACTGTTCCTCGTGATAACGTACAGCGGGGCTTGTGAGACTTCCAAAATGAGTTGGGGGTATGGGATGCTGCTATGATAAAGAAATGTTTATCAGGCGATTGTCCTTTGCCTTAAACAGAAGCTGCTGCTATCGGGTAGTACAGACTAAGTGGCCTTGGGGTAATGGTGATTTCTTCACTGCAGCCCTTAGAAAAGTACTTCGGATGAATACTGAATGGTGACTGGGCTGCTAGCTGCCTTCTGCAGAAGGGAAGTAAGTATGTACCACGAGCAGCTGTCTTAAGCAGCGTCCTCCTTTGCTAAGGAAAAGGAAGTCAGTAGTTTAGGATAACGTACAGATTTTGGGAGTTGGGGGGTGGGACAAGGTTAAAAACTGTCAGGAAGTTCTTCTGGAGACAGAGCGTGTAGTCTTTACGGAGTGCAGTGTGTTCGGCTGCTGTGACCGCCTTCTGCGCGGTTACTTTTCAGAAGTCCTTCTGCTGGAGGATTCCCAGAGAAAACTGCATCCTGACTCAACACGACTCTTAAAGCCAAGGTGCTGTGGAGGTTGTGAAGTTAC
Organism: Rhea americana; assembly: GCF_003343005.1. Classification (NCBI taxonomy): domain Eukaryota; kingdom Metazoa; phylum Chordata; class Aves; order Rheiformes; family Rheidae; genus Rhea; species Rhea americana. Next base: position 160,097 of record NW_028186654.1, read on the forward strand.
ATTGTCGTTAGCAACCCTCTAATCTGAAGCATTTGTGTTTACAGATGAAGAAAACACTGTGACAATAACATAAATATGTAGGCAGAATCTTTACTGTCTGTGCCAGTCATGCCTAAGCCCTGTTCTGAAAGTGAGGTATGGATGTGATGTCCACAGAAACATGCTTAGTTCCTACCTGACCATGTTGCAGCCTAGAAGAGGTGTTCTCTTTCAGTGCTGCTGCCCTAGAAATGCTAAGAGCTGTCAGAGTTGAAGGCAGTTACATGTTTATAAGAGATGAAGCAGCAGTCAAGAGGGAGAGTAAGAAAATACCATTGCCTGTTTTCAGCAAGAGAAACTTCAAAGTGGCTAACAAAAATGATATTCAGAGATGCATTACAGAGATTGGCTGACAAAGCATGCCTTATTGGATTTTAGAACAGTCTTTGCATCCCAGTAGATTGATTTTTGTCAAGTATACCTTAGTCAGTGCAAGCAATGAATGAGGTATTCAAATGCATTAATATTGAAAGGTCCTGAATGTTTCCATTTCAATCCTCAGGTGCAGATGAACAGGACTGCAGCTTAAGTAAAGATTACATTCTTTTTGATGCGCAAAGAAATGTTTTGAAGGCTTGCTATTTTGGTTTAAAGCAGCTTCCATATGCTTATGGTTTAAATGTTTTGTGGCATGATGTTTTAAGAGAGGGATAAGTTACCTCATTTCATGCTACATAGAGATGAAATGAAGTGCATAAAGAAAAAAAAAATGCCAGTGTTTGATCTCCTTCTTTCTGACTCTGTACCAGGGAGGTAAGAGCAATTAGCTTTAGAACTGCTTCACTGAAATCCATTGTTCAGAGACTAATCTTCTGTGTGCTAACCACAGAACTTAAAAAATATTAGGAAGAAGAAGGGGAAGTTTGGAAAGAATAAAATGTTTCTATAGAAAAAGATACGTATTTTTCCTTGCAACCCACCTTTTTCATTTTGAACTAAAGATGATTTCCATCTGAATGTTATTCTTTTGTTAATGTACTGTCTACAAACACTTATCATTTCATTGTCAGAGTAATGACATACCTGCCTGCATGCATACTGAGCATGCAATTTTATGCTGGTTAGACTTTGAATGGTGGGAACTGTGATGGCATAGGATTTGTAATGAAATTATTGTCTGCCAGCCCTGTATAAGTGTCATTAGCTGTCATCAATTGTAAAGCATTTTGGGGTGGTTTAAAACTGGAAACAGTAGAGTTGGTAACATCAGTGTTGAAAAACTTACCATAGAAAATGCCTGATAGTAGTAGGTGGACACTTCATTACTTTGTATTTTGCTTCATAAAAATTCCACTTTTTCCTCTCTTACTATAGTGTTAGAATGACTGTTGCATAATGATTTCCTTTTAAGAAGACAGCACCTCCATCAGCATGGTAACACCTAGTTTCACAATCAGACATTGATTCAACCGTGACTCAAAGTGAGGAGCACTCCAAACTGAGTCATGCACAGCACTTCCTACAGCAGTTCCTTATGTTCGTCTCTGTGGGTTCCCTTGCAGGTTTGGACTATGGACAGTGCTGTTAGGTTTGAGGTCATAATCCATCTGGGACATATTACCTGCTGGCATTTTAAGTGGACGATGAAAATCACTGATAGATGCTTCTTAAGCAGAGACAGTGAATGAACCTGAGAAGTAGATGCTTTCCTCTTTACACCAGTAATAACAGTTTATAGTGTCTGTTGCGCAAAATGCAACTTTCCAGGATTTTTAATGCCAATGAAGGACATTGTAAGTAAGCTCAACATTTCTGCAGATGTAGTTTTAGAAAGTAAAATTACATCGGGAAAAAATTGCCTACTACATATCATGTTTTTTGTTTCTGATGTTTTTGTTAAGTTTAGTATTAAACCRTGTGACATTATCCACAATCTGAATGCTTATCTGAGTAGTAAGCAAGCATGCAGTGTGCTAAAGTAAAGCTAACTGTAGATATATCTTCCATTTTATCGTGGAGCGGTTTACTACTGGGAACGAAGCAGGTGGTGTACAGCCACAGCTGCACAAGAGAWTTTGAGATTTCATTTTGTCATCTTGTAACATAAGCCCAGTGCACAGGCACAGTACTGGCACTTCCAATTGCAATGTTATAAATTTTCTGAATGTCAGTCTTTGCTATGTAGGAAGTTCTATTAATTCATAAAATTTGTAGATAATAGTGCAGAACTCTGTATACGGTTCTCTTAGTACTTTCAAACACTTGTCTTTCAGCTTTAAAGTTGGAAGGATTTTCACAGTGCTATTGGGGAAAACTCGCATGCACTTGAAAGGCTGCCAGTCCAGGTGGATGCCCAGCTAACACAGACTGGACTTCAGCTCCTTGAGGTATTGGAAAAGGACTGTCAACAATGAGCTCCTAACTACTCTCTAAGGGTTACACATAAAGCATCAAACATGCAAGAAGAAAGAATGTTCATATGTCATCACTGGAAGGCCTTAATAGTTGACAGATAATTTGGTGCAATTAAATCAGTCCTTCTGAAGAGCCCGCACAAGGCCTGAGCCCTATTAATAATTCTGCCTTGCGAGTGTGGTTCAGTGAACCTGAGTGAATGATGCTCTATATTTTTCAGTTTGCTTTACAAAGAAAATGGGTGGGTTTTTTGTGGTGTAAAGAAACGCCTCATATTCAGGACAGAGAAAAACAAAATCTAATGTTTGTTTTTCCTTCCTTGTAACTATCACCGTGATGACCCCTGCCAGTGCTTGCTTCTAATCTTTCATTTCCTACTTTAAGAGGTGATACTTTAATGGTGATGACTTTAGTGGTGATACTGTAATTATCAGTGCATGGCAACCCCAAAGGGAAATGTTGCTTAGGCAGTCTTGACTTGTCAGATGAGATGACCAACAGATGCCATAAAACTTAGGTGCTGAGACAGTTTCTTCTCCCAAATAAGTTGGGAATGGGTTAAGCTGTYGCAGTGAGCTATAGAGTACTCAGTTTTGAACCTTTGTACAAACATGCCCAGTTGGTCCTCTAAGGCTCCTCCCGTATTTTTCAAAGAGCTCAGTCCTGTTTCGAGATGGACCTAACTCTGTGGATGRTTTTGTATCTCCTTTCTCCATCTAGTGTTGTCATAACATAGTGCTTCATCACAGGGTGTTGTGCTTTTAAGTAGACACTACCCAAGGGCAAGAGCAGGCTTTTCTTTGCAGTGTCCTTGGATTGGCAAAATGTGAAAGGAGAAAGTTTTCTCGTTGCTGTCAGCCTCCAGTCCTAGAGGTCTAAAGATAATTCCCCCTCCAATCCACATCCTGAACTAATTACAGGTAGGCAGTTGTCCAAAGGACAGATAAGCTGGAAGAAATCTAGTGGTGTTAATTCCTTCTCATATGGAATTTTGAGAGAGTGCTACAATCTTTTTCTACATTTTGAGGTCCTGGAAGCCACAGTACTAATATTTATTGCAAATAGAGCTCTACTACAAGTGCAAAGTACAATGTTTTGCATATTTAAGTCCATATTAGAGAGAAAAATTAAAGAGAAAGAAAAGATGTGAGCTAAGGCAGATGATGCTTCCTCTATGGCTGGGTCCTCCAAAGAGTACATGGCTCTCTCCAGAAGTGTAGGCTGCAGCTACTTCTCTGCTTTTCAGTTTCAATGGTCTCAAGACATCGCCAGAAGCGATACACGTTAGCATGACCTTAAGTTTACAGAAAGAGAAGTAACTGCAGCAAAGCCTTATCTGTTGATTTTGCTACTTAAAAAGTACAAGGTGAAATGGAAGGATAGTGGTGGGGAAGTTCTTGGTAATGATTAATATTGAAAACAGCTGCGATGCATGATAATAAATTTTTTAAACTGTGACCCTGTATCTATCTCTAAGTTGACTGTGAAAGCCCAGTGCAAATGTCAATGACAGGGAAAAGTCCAGTGGAGTTTAACTGTGCCCCCTCCACCTTCCGCCCCGATTCTAGTTGTTTTGTGCAGCCTACTAATGTATCTACATAGCCTTTGTTGGACTCCCGCTCCACCCATGTATCTTTTCCTATCAGTCCAAATATGCTGCCAAAATGAAGTACTAAAATGAATTCTTTGCTTATCTGCAGCTGTCTTTGAAAGGCCCTGCTATTGTCCTTTAGCCAGAAAAACACAATATATTAATATCTATAAACCAACAAGTATATGAGATAATCTAAATCTTGAATGCAACCACTGTATAATTGTACATGATGACCTAGTAGTAGGAGTCTTTGCAAGTATCTGGGCACATAGATGGGTATGTAACTTTAACAGTGATCCGAAGCAGCCAGCATCACAACTTTTTTTTTTTTTTTTTTTTTTTTTTTAACATGCTGCTGAATCCATACTTCTGGAGATTAACAACAATTAATTCAGCTATAGACAATTGCTGTTTGAAAGGCGCATTGCCTGCAGGCGATTATAATTCCAGGAAGCTGAACTACATTCATTATTGGAAGAATAACAAGCAGAAACTTATAAGGAATATGACAATGGCACAGTGCCTTGTACCAATTTCTGTTTAGTAGTAGTGAGCACAGATGGTGTAACCATTATGACATTAACAAGTGTTTATCTGCATCTTTCTCAGAAAAAGAACTAAATGCTGAGGTAGCTGGAGCAAAGTAATCATAGCTCAGTGAGTGCCAAAAGGTGCCAAGCAATGCCATTTCATACTAATTTTAGTGAGAGTTTCATGTGCCTCTTCTGTAAGATGAAGCCTTCTGTGTGCCACACAGCATGGTTGAGATGGTACTGGAGAAAAATAGTTTTGTTTCAATTAATACATCCTGGGAGACGCAGGAGATACACAGCTAATTGCATTGAACTAATCAACAGATTACAGAAATACCAGAACTTCTTTACATTTTATAACCGTCATTTGAAATGAACTGGATAATCTACAGAAGCAAAAATCATAATTACATTTGTCAGTAGTGTATTTTTGGGTGGACTACAGCAGATGATAATATATTAAGAGCACAGTAGATTGTCCTTGATGATATCTGAGTGAGACCTTCCAATGGAAAATGCACAAATACCACACTTCTGAGGTCTGTAAACATCACTTTGGTTTCAGATTTAGTGCTGTGCAATTTGTGTTACATGTTGCATGCTTTGCTTTAGCACACTGCATGCTTGCTTACTACTCAGATAAACATTCATGTTGTGGATAATGTCACATGATTTAATCGCAAATAGGGGACAGGTCATGCAAATATTCTGTGGATTATTTTTTCTAGAGCAGAATTGACTGAAGGTACCACAGTCGTGAGGCATTTATAATCCCTTGCAGTGGTTGTAAACCCCTTTTGAAAGTTACTCTGTTTCTTTGTTGAATGACAATGGATGTAATTTCTATGTTACTTGAGCATAACTAGGAATTGCAAATGCAGTGCTAGTTTTGTCTCCAAGTTTTTCGTCTAAGGGCTGAAACATACCTAAAAGTTTAGTTTGTTGTACCTAATTGTCAAGTGATCTGACTGTCAAGTGATGATGCTATTGAGAGCAATGTGCAAATGTAGAAATTCTGCTGTAGGCTGCCTTCCAGAGGCGGGATTTGCAGTAACACCCCTAAACCCTGTGCATTCCCTGAGGTAGGTGTTGGCAAACTTTGAGAGCTGCACTGATAAACTGTATTTATTTCTCTGGATTAGAGGTATATGCTGGTGAAAGCTCAGTGCAAGTCAGAAAATCCTGTTGCTGTCTTTATGCAAAGTACCTGGCTCCAAACCTGTGCTCTCAGAGGTGCATTGATCAAGATGCTGCAGCTCCCAGCATTGCGGCAGTTCTGCTGCTTGCTATTCATAATTGGCCCCTTTGCTATTTTTAGCACTCATATCATAGAGCACTGGCTTCTACACAGATTCTTACAGAGCTTTGGGCTGTCCCTTCTCCTGCTCACTGATTTAACAGCAAGTTAACAGCAAGTCCCTTGGRTTAACAAAGCTTCATTTTAGTGGCTTTACACTGAAGTGTGCAAGTCTGTGTGGATCATTTCTGTTTTTTCAATAGAAGAGCAACTGTTAGTGGCTGGCTGCAGCAAGTTGTCCTATAGCAAGCAAGTGTTAAATACAGTATTCTGTATTTTATATAAGGCCAAACCATGAAAGGCTTAAAGTATATGTAAAGTGGCAAACTGCAAGTTGCAAAGTTTTTTTTTTTTTTTTTTTTTTCCACCACCCTTCCCAAATTCTCTTGCTTTCCTTACTCTGCTAGATTTGTCATTCCAGTGTTGAGTCCAACTAGCTTTTTTTTTTTTTTTTTTTTAATGTTCTGGAAGATATTAGTATGTTGTGATGGTACAGGATTTTCTACATTCACTTTATTTCATGTAACTGGTTGCAGTGCATTTCATGAGCTCTCTCGCCAGCTAATATAGTCATCAGCTCAACCTTCATGCAGGAAATTAAAATAACCTTGCAAATTAGGAGGACTGTGCATGACTGAGCAGATCAGGCAAGACTTTAGAGGGTATAGTGATGTTTCTTTTGTGTGTGTGTGTGTGTGTGTGTGTCCAAGTTTAATTATTAGATGTTTAACAATTGAAGGAACATTAACTTTACTGCAGTATTAACTGTCCATATTAGAATGAAGTCACACACAGTGGAAAGTTAAGACCTTTGATTCACCTTTTGGTCCTCTTTACCTGGAAACGTCCTTTTTGTGGGATTTTATATTAGAGAGGTTACGGTACCTAGAAGAACTGTCCGTACAGTGTCTACCTGGGCCCTTTTCGTAAGATGATTTCAGTTTAAACAGCGAGATGTTCTAACTTTCAGTGTACTAAAGAGCTGTTTAATTATGTTTTTATAGTCTTGTAAAATATGTCAGTGCTTGAAGACTATCCTAAAACAAAAATTCCAGCAGCCTCTTTGAGGAGTGAGAAAGCATTAAGTGTGTTAAAGACTGAGCAGCAACTTTCTTCAGTGACTGGTGCTCAGTGTTTTACACAGAAGAGTCCTCTGCTTCCATACTGCCTCTTTTCCTAAATTTCCAGACACTTGGAGGGGAATATCTTTGCTTTGATAAAAAGCCTGACCTTTTCCATCAAGCTCTAAGGTGTTTGCTGGTAGGAAGTTACGATCAGGAGCTGTTTTCTAGTACAGATCTACAAGCCGTGAGGGATTTTGCTGGCATTAATTCAGCAGCTGCAATGGGGCTGAAGACTGTTCCATCAGGGACTAAGCTTGCCTTTCCTAGGTAAGAAGGTGTGATCTAAATTATGCAGTATTTTTATACCATGGTCCTTATGTCTTTCCTGTGAAGAAAAGTGTTTCTAGGTAAAGGTTTTTTTCCCCTGGGTTGTTTTTTTCTCCTGAAAACTTCTCTTGCCACCCTAGAGGAGATTTTAGCTCTGGCTCAGCATTATCTCTCTATAGCTTATTGGGTAACATTATCTTGGCTACATTTCTCTACATGTGCATGTTTTATTTCCCCGAATTTGAAACTGACATTTTAAAATGGTGCGTTGCACTTAACTTTAGCCGTTTCAAGGTAGATAAGCAAGCTGCAGTTGCTGATCTCATTAGCACCCCTTGCTTGGCTGGTGGATGGCAGCTGAGCATCCTCTCTGAGATCTTCTGGAAGGATACTCTTCTCCCTGTGCAGTTTGTTTGTTGTTTTCTTAAACTGAGAATACCATGAACAGCAGGCTTTACTTCTGTCTGAACTGCAAAGAAGAAACATTTTTGGAACCGTGCCATTCTGTCCTTAATTGTGCTGTTGCTTTTCTGTGCATTTTGAGGAATTACAGAATCAATGTCCAAAAACRTATGTTCATCTGAAATTCACTTTCCTCTGTTTCCCATCTGGTATTACAAGAGGCATGGTTTTCCCCTTTTTCACAGTGTTTTGAAAGTCAAAAGTAGGAATTGCCTGTTAGGTGATAACTGCCTTGTACACATGCAAAAGGTATTTTTTCTGCTAAACTTAGTGAGCATTATAAATTTAGGAATACTGTTTAACTTTCATTCATTTACTTAGCCCTGTGTTATAGATGTGCTTCCATAGTGCCATCTGCTTGCAGAGTGGCAGGCGATAACCAAGCACTTGTGGATATTATTCATACCACCTACTGGTGCTAAAGGAAAGTGCAGACAGGAGTTCAGTAGCATGGTTGATATCTCTCAGCAATAATTCAAGGAAAAAGAATAAATATTCCACATTTTGTTACTGTCTTATGTTAATAGTTAAACTTTAAATAATTGGGCTTTGCTATTTTGTGGTGATTTGGATAAAAATATTAGTATTAATATTAATTACAGTAATTTAGGATCAAATGTAATATTCCAAAAGAAATGCTGACTACTGGATTCACAGCTATGAAGCTCCCTGCCCAGGTGTAGCTAGAGGTGTACTCCCACATGTTGGTCTTTGGGGGAGGGGTCAAAATACTAGCAAGATGCATTTTAAAAAATTAGTGCAAGTGTTTCTTTCTTGGATGGAGCTAGTGACAGTAAATTAAGTATACGTGGTTTATTGTTGGCAAATTACAGAAACTTTTCCAGTGTGCTATTTAATTCTGTGCCAGAAAAGAGTAAGAATAAATATTCCCTGAAGAAAGAGGTTTTTCTTGTTGTTCTACTGATGCAGATGGTAAGCACCTGTCCTGTGCAATAAGCAGGCTGTCAATCTATGACAGTCTTATTTGATTGACTATGACAATCAAAGAAGCTGCATTTGGAACAACTTGCACTTGCAAGAGCTGTCGCATGTGGTGAACATGTCTCAAAAAGTAATACTGTAATACTGATGCTTTGTATTTCTACAGGTCTATGTATTTTTTTCAGTATGAGGCAATCTGAGAGCATTATTAGAAATGTAATCACTTAGGATTTTATTGGAACAAACTCAGGTGATTTAGAGTTTCTATTTTTGAAATTTTGATTATGCTAAAGAGTAAGCTGTGCTATATGTTAGTCATGGCATTTTAGATCTAGAATGGTTGGAGATCATGTTCTTCTACACGGGAGTCAGTAAGCTACCTCAGTGGAGGATGAGTCACGCAAACAAATGTAGTTACATCTCTTAAACGTGAGCTGAATGAGATTTGTAAGATGTAGAAAAGTGCTGAATAGATGCTGTATTTGTGTGTCAGGCCCACATTTTGTGTTTTAAAATGAAGCATGTTTCCGGGCTTTCCAAGGTGGTCTTATGTCAAGGGTAGATGTACCTCATCTGACTTTAAGGTTAGCTCTAAGGGTTTTAGAAAAGTAAGTGTGGAAACAAGCAGCTCTCCGAAGTGAGATTCATTTCTGAGCTGTGGATGTAGTTCTGTGTTTTGTACATGTTACCTGGTCTCAGCTGACTGTTGAATAACATGGCTTCAGCACTAAAGCATAGAAATAAGACTATTCTGAAATAACTAAAACTAACCCACTGTGCAAAAACTAAAACCAACCTCTTAAAAAACCTAAGCAAGTATGGAATGGAAAGAAGGTGCTTGAATATATTTTGCTAACAATTTCAGTAAGATTAATAGTTAAGTAAGTGCAAGAGAAGGATGCCGACTGTGCGGAAATAAATTTGTGTCAGATTGGAGAAAGGTGCCATTCAGGCAAAAGCACTTGGTTAAGGACCAAAGTGAGGACTCTTTTTTTTTTTTTTTTTTGGTGAAATTTCATTTTGTTGCAGTTGCTTTATTATTCACACTGAAGCATGTGTGACTTTCCAAGAGTGTAAGAAATCTCTTTATGCCACAGTACCAATTCAAAGCTGTTAAATGAGTCTGTTATATAATGTAAATTCACAGCAAAGGCAATCCAAACTCCTTTCAGATGGAGCAAAGGAATAGGTCAATAGCAATAGAAAATTATTGGAATTAAGCATCACTTCCTCTAAATATCACTTAAACTTCAAATGATAGCTAGTGATAACCTAATGATGTATTCTTGTAGGAGGATACTTGTCTGTCTGCTACTGATCTCCCATGAGGTATATCGAACATGACCCCTAAAAGATCTGAGATGCAGATGTGCTGTAAATCATGCTCATCTGCTAGCACGTTCTTTATTAAGTGATATGACCATCTCAACTAATTTTTAGCATGAAGTTTAAGCTGTGGCAGTGCAGATGGTAACTGATGAAATGAGTTAACAAGCAACAGTTCAGAGAAGATTTTTGCTGGTGTCCCAACTCTGTAGATAGTCTTATAACCACGCAAATTACTCCTGCCACAGCTGTCTGTTGAGAAGCTGTAGATTAAACTGTCTTTAAAGTCGCTATAGGAGTTTGTGTTGGAGGTCCTTCCTGGTCTGCATCACCTACTGAGTCAGGGTCTTGAATCGGTGTTGTGCGAGGGCAGCTGTGTGGTGTGGAGGGAGACGGAGGGAGGTGGAATTGGCTTTGGTTGGGCCAAAGCTGTTTTCTAGCGCAATACGTCAGGTGTGACATTAGGCGTGAATTTGCCTGTGGATGTAGTGTACAGTGCAAGTGTGCAGGGGAAGGTAGCAAAGGCTTTCTGTGTTTTGAAGAGCGGGACATATATAGTATCATGCAATCAGGTATGTTCCTGATGCCATATTTAGGTGATATTCCCAGAGCTGCTCTTAATAGTCATCCAGGACAATAGCAGTAATTCAGTTGGATGCAACATTTCTTTTCCAGTTACAACATATATGATTGTTCACAAAGAAATTATAAGAGTAATTGCACTGTGCTTATTGTTGGCTCTAAAAATAATTTAGTGCCATGGTTCATGGTTTCACATTAGCAACGTGGTTTTTTTTTTGTTTTTTGTTTTTTTTTAACAGTATAATGGTTTAAGTGAGGTGGTTATGTGCTGCTTTTTTACAGCCCCGATGGTAGTTAAGCCATTAAAATGCATTAATATTTGCAAATGACAAAACGAGAGAATTACAATATTGCACTCAGCCTGGTTTTGGATAATTGCATATCCGTTAAACATTTGTACCTAGTGGGAGTCAAAAGATGGAGCCATTGGGGATGAGAAAGGTTCAGAGCACAGGATGGAGTTACAATAGAAATGTGTTTCTTGAAAAAGCAAATATTTGAGAGAGAAAGCTAGTGGTGTGCTATCTTAAATACTATAAAAGCTGATGAGGAGAACATGGTTAGGAAGAAAAACATTACTAAGGGGAAAGTTATTGGAAAAGATAAAGACAGTGTAAGTATAAAATAGATACTAGTTTTGTGTAACCTTTACTGTAAGATATATTTTCCAGTAAATTAGCCGTTCTTAATGAAAAACTTATCTTACTGTTTTCTAGGTTGAACTGACACACTGTCAAGTATAAAAATCATTGTTTTGAATTGGAATTTGAAACCAGCACTAAAAATCAGGCATGTGGAAGTGAAAGTTTCTAGAGTTATAGTTGCAGTGTGAAAAATGCAGGGATAACCACATTAGACCATAGGATGACAGAGGTGGGAATAAGCCTTGAGGGCTCTAGCCAAGCCTCCTTCTCAGAGCAGAGTCAGCTCTGAAATCAGGCCAGCTTGCTTGGGGCTTTGGCCACTTGGGTCATCCAGGGATGGAGATGCCACAACCTTCCTGGGCAGCCTGCTACACTGCCTCACAGTCCTCCTGGTGATAAGAGTTTTTCTTGTATCCAGCACAAACCTTAATTGTATCAATTTCTGCCCCTTGTCTCTCAACCTCCCACTGCACTGCTGTGAAGAGGCTGGCACCATCTCCCCAAACCTCCTGGTTTGGGGTCCTGCCGTGGGGGTCTCCCAGAAGCCTTCTCCTCTCCAGGCTGAACCAGCCCTGTTCCCCGCCAGCTCCTCTTGCAGTGCACACACTTCAGCTGTACTGAGGATCCAGGCGGGTTGGTTGGTTTGTCTCTTTTGTTTGTTTGTTTTACAAAATATTTTGCAGAGACTTGATTAGAATTGCATGCAACTAAAGATTAACCTCTAATAGATGAATTTGTCATGCTGGTTGAAACATAAGCGTGTGGTTTAAACTTTGACTTTCACTCTCCTAATTGAAGTAATAACACTGTATAAATGATGGGTTAACTCTGAGAAAACTTGATTTTTCTCTGTGGAGCTTTAAGTTTGATCTGTTTTCTGGCCTATGCAACAGTACTATGATACTGCGTTTCTATACTTAAAAGTCCATTTCCCTGTGAAAGAGCTCTGGCTCAGGGAAATCACTAAAGTGTCTAGGAAAAAAATAAAAGTATTCCATGAAAATCTGCTGACTTACCCCAAACTGCACCTATGCAACCCAAGCCTTTTGTAGCCCCCTCTGCTACGTAGCTGACTCGCCAGGTTGTGCGGTCATCCCTGACCTGAGGCCCAACTGCAGACTCTGTACTGTGTTGCATCACTTGTTCTCAGAGGCAACGGCGTGTTGTTTTTACGGTATTCTGCATTTACCCACTGCAGCTAGGGATTTGTCTGTGGAATTAACTGTAGTCAACTGTGATCTCTGGTTTGCTAGGGTTTATATATGAAGTAAAACTAAATGTGCTCATTTTCAGAAAGACAACTGTTTTTCCTTCCTTAAACAGAGTAGGACTTGCCAGCTAGATAGAGTTTGCCATAGGGTTGTACCTGGATGCTCTCACAAAACACATAGTTTGAATCCTTTACTTTGCAGATTATGAGCTTTACCTTGTGGCTGTTTGAATCACCACAGTTAGTGCTTAATAATTTTTCAGCCAGCTGGAGGAAAAGTAGAAATGAAAATTTTCCTTTGGTATAGCAGGCAAGCACTTCAGATGCAATGGGAAAAACTTGGCATATACAGGATTTCGTAGAGATAATTTCATTGACCAGAAACGTGTAATTATAAAATTTATTTTCCAAAGGTGTTACCTATATTTCACATTAAAATATATATATATATATATATATATATATATATATACACCTGTTTCTCTCATTGAATATAACCTTGCTTTTCAGAAATGCCTTTGAAGGTATTCCTCTTCCTCATTATTTGCTGTAGAAATCTTAGTGCCCTGCCACCTTCTTGGGGGGAGATGGAGAGGCTTTTTTAAAATACACATTTCTCCAAAGAGCTCACTACTCAGGATAAGTAAGACTGAGGGGGGACACAGATGAGTTTAAGAGGTAAACCARACAAACTAGTAGAAATTTATAATGGCAAACGGGAAGAGAGCATAGTCACTGAGAGTAATGAAACAGGAGATATGCAGGTGGAAATGAGGTTTGGACCTAAGTCAGGATGTAACTGCAGAGAGGGAGTGTGAAGAGCTGGAAGGCAGATAACCTGGTTCGCATATCCCAGAGCAGTTGTTATCTTGTAGTGGTGGACTGTTGCCTCACAGTCAATCTTGAGAGTTTCTGTCAACAAGTAAGCAGAGCCAAAGTAGGAAACAGTTAGAAGTGGTTAGCTCTGAAAACATCTGATTTAATATTAGCAGTTAATTAATATCTCAGAAGGTGTTTCCAGTTTACACAGGTGTGCTTGTGATAAAAGTTTCAATGTAAATCTATTTCTGATGTCCAATTAAAATATATTTATGTGGATTTCTTTTTTTTTTTTCCCTCTCTAGGTTTGCTATTTTTCTTACGATGGAAAGGCTGGTTGTCTATCTATTGGTTATTAGCACAGCTGTGAAGGCCATGATGTGTCCCAAAAGATGTATGTGTCAAAACTTGTCTCCATCCTTCACAATTCTCTGTACGAAGACTGGACTTCTCTTTGTGCCCCCCAGTATTGACAGGAGAACAGCAGAACTTAGGTTAATGGATAACTTTATCACTACACTTAGGAGAAAGGATTTTGCAAACATGACTAATCTAATTCATTTGACACTATCGAGAAATACAATAAGTCAAATAATGCCTTACGCATTCTTTGATCTTAAAGGCCTTCATGCCCTACACTTGGATAGTAATAGGCTGACTTACATCAATGAAGATCACTTCAAAGGTTTAATTAATCTTCGGCACTTAATACTCAGTAACAATCAATTAAACTACATCTCGCCTGGGTCACTGGATGACTTTATTGAAACAATTGAAGACTTGGATCTGTCCTACAACAATCTCGTTAACGTTCCTTGGGAAACGATTGCCAAACTTTCTAATGTCAATACGGTTAGTTTGGATCATAATCTCATTGAGTTTGTGCCAGAGGGAATCTTCTCAAATCTTCACAAACTTGCCCGGCTAGACATGACATCTAACAAGTTGAAAAAGATCCCTCCCGATCCTTTGTTTTCCAGAATACCAGTGTATGCTAAATCTAAAGGCTCTCCACTATCGTCTCTGGTGCTTAGTTTTGGAGGGAATCCTTTGCATTGCAACTGCGAATTAGTGTGGCTGAGACGTCTCACCAGGGAAGACGATTTAGAAACATGTGCCTCTCCACCAGAACTGATGGGCAAATATTTTTGGTCTATTAAAGAGGAGGAATTTGTCTGTGAACCTCCGATGATAACACACCGAACCCCAAAATTGACAGTAACGGAAGGCCAGGGCGTTTCGTTGAAATGCAAAGCTGTTGGCGATCCGGACCCATATGTTCGCTGGATTTCACCTGACGGGAAACTAGTCTCTAACACATCTAGGACTATTTCTTATGAGAACGGTACTCTGGATATTTTGGCTACTTCTCTGACTGAGAAGGGCACGTTCACCTGCATAGCATCAAACGCTGCGGGAGAGTCAACCGCTCCAGTTGAACTTCTTGTTATCCCATACCCTAACCTTGCTAACAGCACCAACTGTGATAAAGATGCTGAGCCTGGCCCTTCAGATATCCTTATATCTGCCAAGTCAAGTTTTCCAAATGAAACAAAGGCTCAGCAAGAGAAGGTTGTCACGGTCGCTGAGCTGACGTCATCCTCTGCTCTTATACGGTGGCCTTCTCAGCATCACCTCCCTGGGATTCGAATGTACCAGATCCAGTATAACAGTTCTGCCGATGACATATTAGTGTACAGGTAATCCTGCTCACATAGCCGTTCTGGTACTTCTCTGAACTAGGAAGCAGAAGTAACAAAAAATGATAGCGTAGTTTAAAACATTTGGTATAATGACAGCTATCTTGCAAGCAGTAACTGAGGAGATGAGGGGACAATGGCCTTCTTAAACTTTGCTTGTTAAGCACCTATTGTTGAGGAGATACACTATTAAAACTAGCAGTACGTCTGCTTCTGTGTTGCCTCTTGAGGGTCTCTAAACTCCTTACAGACATAATTAAGCTTTGCAGTCTGGCTCAGTGGACTGAGTGAAGCTGATGACTATTACCTCAGTTGCTGTATTTAAGGAAATGGGATGGAGATTTTAATTACTAAAATTATACTAATTAAATGTAATTATTTTACCTAAAAATATGGAGGAAGAGAGAAAAATCAAGATCTGCCAAGCTGTTATGTGTAGTTGCCTTCCACTTGTATGGATATGGCTTTATTCATGTCCTGTGCATGCTATGCTGAACCTTTAGCCCATGTTAGTCATAGCATACTTCCTTTACTCCACCCGTGTGCAGTCCTGGGAATAAAACTGTTGGATGAATTGGATGTTTGACAGAAAGTTTTAGGTGATACGTTTTGTGTGGACTTTGCATTTAAAGGTACAGACTTGTCCACTGGAGTTAATTTGGTAAAATTTGCTTGGGATTAACTATTTGATACTCAGTTTTGTTGGGCATCATGCAGATTAAGTTTAGAGCTGCTCCTTCCTGCAACGGTGCTTGTCTTTCCGATGATACAGCTTTTTATAGGCCTTTGTGATTAAATGGACAGGATGGGGTAGCATGCCATTAAAGAGGGAGCTAGCATTTGGAGTTTGTGTTGTTCTCTTGTGCATTTCATAAGGTTGATGACTTCTGTAAACGGAATAATTTTGATTATGTGGTGATGGCAATAAAGTTCGGAGTGGAAAAGCGACAGGAGAATTATATCTAATAGCTCTAGCAACGTACTTGAAAGTCTGGGTACAGATATGCTGCTTTAGAAATCAGTGCTCTAAGGAGAGGAATGTAGCATAGGTGTCCCACCAGGATTCTTATTTAAAGCTTGTACTATTGCGAGCAAAGTCTTGCAAGAAACTAAATTGTTTAAGGAAAAAAAAAAAAAATGTTTGCATGAGTCCTTTAAATAGACTTTCCAAGCTGCATTTCTTTTAACAGTCGCTTGAGATTTTTAAAGTCTCACCTTAAAATGCCCATCTTCGCTCTCATTGAAGAAGGATGACACTCTGCCGTTGTCATGGCTTCAAGCTAGAAAGGAAGCAGGGACGCACGGAGAAGATCAGCGCGGACCTTATAAGGGAGGGTGGGGGGGATGCTTTGTTGGCATCTGGTGCGGATGGTGAGGAGCTGCTGGAAGACGAAGCCTTGTTTAATTGTCAGCTGTGAGAACATTTGTGATGATTCTGTTTAAAAGAACTGCAAAGTTGTGAAATTATTGGAAAAGTGAAACAGATGTCACAGTAGCTGTGACCGGGATCTCTAAAGGGATTTTATGCAGCTCTCATGTTAGCAAGTAAATCCAAGCAATGAAAGTTGAGAAGCAGCTAGAGCTAGTATGATCGGCTAGCAGTGGTATCCGACGGCTGCATCAGAGGTATTGCCAGTGGGATAAAAGAGTTGTTTAATGGGGTTATTCATCCCTGCCATAGCAGCTGGTCAGATGGTTTGACAGCCTTCATACAATCGCAACAATTCACTCTCAGTGAGTTTTAAACTTTCTAAAGTCTCTAAAAATATGTGACTGACTCATGCAATAGTTCATTAATAGATCTGTTTGTAAAGAGCTGAATTGAATACTGCTTCTCAATGGCCACGGACCTGAAGAAGAGCTATACAGAGGAAACGAGGAAAAACACCGTGTTGACATGTCTCTTTCTCAACCCTGATTCCTGTTAACCAAGAGGCTCAGTTTGGTAACAAAGTCATGAAAGACTTTATGCTTTAAATTACAGAGTAGTGATTTCAGCTAATACATTGTAATAGACTACAGTATAATGGTCCTCCTAAAGATGAAAAATTCACGTGTTCTTGTTCAGTTCCCACAGTGAGCAATCATCAAATACAGATTCTTAAGGGAAATTTTGTAGTGAAGTGACAGGAATGATAATTGGGCTGTAATTCTGCATTTGCAGTTATCTGAGCAGCTGTTACTCTAAGTTACACTATAAACACATGGGTGTTTTAAGCAGAGTGCATTAATGGACAGTGTGGGCCTGAGGGGCTAGGGAACCACAGACTGTGTGCTAACCCTATGTAAAGCCTCTTGCGGGCTGTCCTTCTGGTAAGTGGCCTAAACACCTATTTCATGTAGTGAGTTTGTTCATGTATGAAGATGTAGAGAGATGTGTAGTAGCATACTCAGCACTGGCGGTGCTTCCATCTCAACAAAGGAGTTAAACAGAAGATGGCAAGCTTCCTTTCACCTAGAGCACAGGTGATAGCATTTCTGCTCTATAATTTATTTTGAGCAGATGATAGCTTCCTGCTTGGGAAAAATATTAAGTAGTGCAAGACGCAGCAGAAGCGTGTCCCTTTTGTCAAGGTGAGCGGTATTAAAACCCAGTGTATGCTTTCCACCATTGGAAGAGTGGTTGCTATGGTAACTTTGCTTTCTCTTGAGAATTTAAATAGTTCGTCTTCCTTCTGCCTGCTCCCAGCTCCTTTATTTTTCCTCACCTTTCCATTTTCTTCTTCCTCTGGGAAAAAATTTGTGGATAAGTGCATTTTCATCTGTGTCTGTGTTGGGATCCTGTGAAAGGGAAAAGGAGGAAGATGATATTCTCCCAGATTTGCCTATTAGACTGAGGCCAGTTTCTCCAGTCACATGCATGAGAAAAATGTGTGCAACCTGTGCATGGTTATTTTTACATAATTACACCGTAATTTCCCTTGTTCCCAGTTTGGGAAATTCAAAACACACAGCCATGCAGCATTTTTCCCAGTGTTGAATACGTAAAGGAAAGCAGGAGCTTTGCTTCTGGCTCTGCTGCTTACTGCGTTGCTTCTGCTGAGTCAATTAACTTCTGCCTCCCTTTCTGAAATAGAGACTATCATACTGACCTTTCTCCTGGGATAGTGGTGAGAATGAGTTATCAAAACTGAAAGCGGGTATTAGTTGTGGAGGAAGAAAATTGTATCAAAATGAAGCATCTGGCAAGATGAGTAGCAACAATCAGACCAGTAAATTAAGGTGCAGATAGCAATTTGTGGAAAGCATTGGTATTGAAGGTAAAAGCCTTATTTGTTTTCAGAAGAAAGGTCGGGCACTAAGTTGTACAGCAGTCTGTAGAGCAAGTCAAGAATTGTAATAGCCACTTTGTGCAGTTCTTCCTCTTCTGAGATATAGATGGATCTGTATTCTTAAAGAGCTTACAGTCTTGATGTTGATTACAGTTCCTGTGCAGCCTGGATTTCACGATGCTATAATTTTAATTTAACTGACCATCTCTCAAGAGTCCTGCCCAGATTTTTGGTGCTAGCCTTGGGGAAGAGCACAACTGGCCTTTCAATACTAAAACAGTAGTTATGATGAATATTATACAAGCCTTGGGAAGCGGTGAGTAATTTGAGAAGCCACGCTATTGTCGTCTTTGCCGTTTTGATGGGATGCACATGTGTGTGCATATGTACAGATGAAGATGCATTTATTCTGCATACTGATAGATCTCTCTCTCTCTCTCTTTCTGTATATACATATATACTTATATATATATAACAAAAGTCTATGCAGCAGCCTGCAGATTACAGAATCACAGAATGGGTAAGGTTGGAAGGGACCTCTGGAGATGATCTAGTCCGACTCTCCTGCTCAAGCATGGTCACCTAGAGCACGTTGCACAGGAGTGTGTCCAGGCAGGTTTTGAATATCTCCGGGAAAGGAGACTCCACAACCTCGCTGGGCAACCTGTGCCAGTGCTCTGTCACACTTAGAATAAAGAAATTCCTCTTCATATTCAGGCAGAACTTCCTGTCGTTCAGTTTCTGCCCATTGCCTCTAATCCTATCGCGTGGGACTATTCAAAAGAGTTTAGCCCCATCCCCTTGACTCTCTCCCTTCGGATACTTATACACATTGATAAGATCCCCCCTCAGTCTTCTCTAGGCTAAGAGGTTCAGCTCTCACAGCCATTCCTCACAGGGCAGATGCTCCAGTTCTCGGATCATCCTCGTAGCCCTATGCTGGACTCTCTCCAGTAGCTCCATGTCTCTCTTGTACTGGGGAGCCCAGAATTGGACACAGTTCTCCAGACGTGGCCTCGCCAGGGCTGAGTAGAGGGGCAGGACCACCTCCCTCAACCTGCTGGCAACGCTCTTCCTAATACACCCCAGGAGACCATTGGCCTTCCGGGCCACAAGGGCACATTGCTGGCTCRCGGTCAACTTGTCGTCCACCAGCACTCCCAGGTCCTTCTCTGCAGAGCTGCTCTCCAGCAGGTCAGCCCCCAACCTGTACTGGTGCATGGAGCTCTTCCTCCCTAAGCGCAGGACTCTGCACTTGCCCGTATTGAACCTCAGGAGGTTTCTCTCTGCCCAGCTCTCTAGCCTGTCCAGCTCTCTCTGAAGGGCGGCACAGCCCTCTGGTGTGTCAGCCACTCCTCCCAGCTTGGTATCGTCGGCAAACTTACTTGCTGAGGAGGCACTCTGTCCCTTCGTGTAGGTCATTGATGAAGTTAAACAGGATGGGGCTCAGTACTGAGCCCTGGGGGACTCCACTAGCCACAGGCCTCCAACTWGACTCTGTGCCACTGATGACCACCCTCTGATTCTGCCTTTCAGCCAGGTCTCAATCCACCTCAGTCCACTCATCTAACCCACACTTCCTGAGCTTGCCTAGGAGGATGTTTTGGGAGACAGTGCTGAAAGCTTTGCTGAAGTCAAGGTAGACAACGTCCAGTGCTCTCCCCTCATCTACCCAGCCAGTCATGCTATCATAGAAGGCTATCATCAGATTGGTTAAGCGTGAAAGATTAGGGCCGTCTTCGTCTTGCAGCCTACCTCAAAGTGCAAGAGAAAAGTAGGGCAGCAACTGGTGTGCAAAGCCCCTGAAGAGAACTGCAGGTGCTCCTATTTTGTCTGCCAGTGCTTCATCAAATGATCAGCAGCTTCTAAAAGGTGATTCTGTATTTCTCAGCTGGGTCCTAAGCATTGAATTTATTCTTTCATGGCTAGTGATCATATTTTTAATTATTTGCAACTACATGTTATAAATTAGAAGACTGATATTTAATAGTGATGGTTCCATATAGATAACTGAGAAACTATATATTGCTGTTGATAGTATATCTTTGTTTTCTCTGTTGAGAGAAAAATATAAAAATTGAGAGGCAGATCTCTTTTATTATTAAGTACAAAGTACTGTTGCTTAAAGGGCAGAGCTGTCACTCTTGGGGAAAAGGTGATATATTGCCAGATCAATATAGCAATGATTACATCTGTTGCGTGAAAAGCAGTTGGTATCAGCCACGCTACGTATGCTCAAAAATTCTTAAATTAGTTTAGTGCAGTGGAATGGAAGACTTTGGAATAATGAAAGATTTCAAATAGCAAACTGTTACCAGTTTTATAGCTCTGCACCGGTCAAGTGCATTACAGAAGACTAAGAACCCAGCATTTCCTTTCTGGGTCCTGCCTAGAAGGTTGTATGCAAGYGCCATGCACACACAGCATGCCCTTGACGTGCTGGACCTTGCCCACACAGTGAATCGGTTCAACAAAACCTTCTGTCGCTGGAGCCCCTCCAACACCTCAAGCTCCTTATCCCTTTCTTCATGCACCTTCTCCCAGTTGAAAAGTTTAAATCATAGAAAAGAAACCGTTCTGCAGTTGTTTTAAAATGGCAGCTTTGGATGGGAGATGAGTGGAGGCAGGTTGGCCAAAGTAGAAATGATTAATTTGAGAGGCAGTCTAGGAAACGGCACTACATCTTTCTATGGGCAACACTTACTAGATAGACTCCAAATAAAACGGCCCATTGAGTTTTTAAGCTGTTGGGTTTGTTTCACTTTTGTTGACGGTGTTGTTACGAAATACTTTCTGTCTCGCAATGAGATTTTGTCACAAGTTTTGTAAGCAGATTTTACAGTTGAGTTTTCACTGAGTGACCTTACTTGTTTCCTGGCTGGCTGCAGCTTGCAGAGGAAACATTGGCGGAGATTATTGTTTATAGATGGTATTGCTCTTGCACCAGTTATTTGTTTAAATCTGACAGTTACTGTTCTGGTATTGCTCCTCTTGAAAGATGGTGCTTACGGGCCAAATACAAGCACATGCAAACGTCTGTGACGTTGGAGGTGGAGTGGAAAAGATAACATGCTTTCAGTTACTGAAAATGATTTGACAGACCTGCATCAAAAATCGCAGTTTTGGCAAGATGTACAAGTAAYATGAAGCTAATTCTTACTAAAACGTGTAACGCAAATGGAGGTTTTGAGAAAAGTCTAGTTGGTACTTGTTGCAGAATAAAATACTAAGGCTTCTTGTGGAATTAAAGAAAAACCAAAAAACTACAAAGTAGCCCAGTAAAAGGCTTTTGCTTCCCTAGAGATCAGCGAATCTCATGGCAGACATGGTCTAGCAGTTTCCATATGTTCTACAGCATGTCAGGAAGGCCCTCGTTTAGAACTTCCTCTTTTTGAAGGTAAAGACTATAGCATTTCAGCAGTGGCTCTGCATGCAGTAATACAGCACGTACTATACCTAGCTCTTCCTGATAATCGGTTGAATTATGGTGCCTAGCATTTCATCTAATACTCTCCACAATAAAGCCATGAAGAACTGTATAAAAGAGAAAAATCAGCAGCAAAGCTGCAGAATAGGCCAAATAATATGAGTATTAAGTTAGAAAAACTTACTTGCATATGTTGCACTTAAACCTCCCTCTCCAAGATGACCAGACCCATAAAGACTAGAATAGTGTAGTGCTGGAAAGAAACTCTGTGTGGTGCTTCCTGATTTTTGTTTCACGTTGTTTATCCAGTCTTCCAAACAATGCATTTTTCTGCAGAGATTATTGACAGGGTTCCTTTGTTTTTTGCATGTTTGTGCCCTGAGGTTTGGTGAGAGTTTTGCTGATGTTGAACAACTTTAGATTCTGTGCCGTGGTTAGGTGTAGTAGTCAGACATATTTTTATGGGAGGCCTGATCAAAACCACCAAAGTGTTGAAGACGGGCAAAGAAATTCACGATCTTGTCAGCTGCATCCCTTTATGACCAACCAAGATTCTTCTGTTCTGCTTAGTTTCTATGTAATTTAGTGTTTGACTTGGTGCTTTGGGGGCTGGGATGGAGGCGGGAGGAATACGTGAAAACCCAAAAATGAACTAGCCTTCAAGGTACATAGATGAGGAAAGAGTGCTGGCTAGTCTGAGCCACGGTGTTCTCCGGTCCATCTGCCGTCATGTTTGGTCACTGAACTGTGGCCGAACAGATGACTGAAAAGTTAATTAGTTACATGTCTGATAATTGATAATGGTATGTGTTTTAGGAAGGTGAATGTCAGGCCACAGAGCAAACTGAGCGGCGCTCTGCGGAGCACCAGCCACACCAGCCAGATGAGCGCCAAGGGCGACGTTCACGTGGTGAGTGTGGGAGAATCAACGGCTGTATGTTACCAAAAGTTGTACCTGGAAAAGCAAAGGAACGATGAGTCATTTGCTTTCTAGAGTCCTGTTCCTGTGAGACAACAGTACGTTGGTGTTTTTGTTGGCATTGTATAACATGTAATGACATCGCTGAACTAAATTGGTGGAGGAGAGGGAAGAGCAAAGAGTGGGATGTACTTTGAGGATTCACTGTGCTCTGTGTTCAGCCAGTAAAGGACGTGTATAATCGGAGAGCAACATCCATAAAGTAATGTGTGCAGCGCTGAGAAGGGTTGAATCTGCTGTATGCATTAGGAGTTGTTAATGTAGTTTGGGCATTTTAATTTCATGAACGATTCTTCATGTAGCCTCCTCAAACCCTGTCTTTTCTGTAGTGGAAGTCTCGCCATGGCATGTGGCCATATTCTGTGCAGATTTGGAAGTTACTGTTATTAATTAAGATCTTGGTCACGAGTGGCAGTTTGGCATTGGATATGAGGAAAAACGTATTTTCTAGGAGGGTAGCTCAGTGGTGCATGGTGGGCTCATGGATTGTTTTCAAGTGTCAAGTAGGAAGAGGTGTGGCTGACCTCATCTGTTTGCGATAGTACTGCTCAGAGTGGGAAGTTGGGCCAGAGACCTGTGTTGGTCTTTGCCTTTAGTGTTTCTATGAATCTATGATGCTGTATGTACATGGATAGGAGAGTGGAAGTTTTGTTGCTGTAACTGAAGCGATAGCAGCCATGTATTTGGAGAAATGTATTTTTGAAAGTATGGCTCTTCTTTAGGGGGTTAGGTTTAGCTCAGTTGGTGCACGGTGCTAATAATGCCAAGGTCATGGGCTCAATCTCCGTATGGCCACTCGTTTGAGGGTTGGACTAGATGATCTCCAGAGGTCCCTTCCAACCTCACCAATTCTATGATTCTTTCTTTCCAGGCTAAGCATGAACAGTTCATAGTCTCCTGGATAACTGTTCGGAATTCTAAATTTGCTCCTATGTAAAAGGGGAAAAAAAGACTAACTACTTAGGGATTTTTGTCCCCTTTTAAATAGAAGCAAATTTAGAATTCTTTGTTTTTTTTAAAAACACTCTGTAGAGGACAGAAGGCCAGATTCTCAGACACTATAAATGGACRCAGTTTCAGTGATTTCTCTGCAAGAGTGTTACTTCACTTCAGGGAGGAATCTGAGCTGAGTATAGAACCATAGCTTATAAGGAGCTGATCTGCAATGAGATATTTTTATTTGTATGGGCATTACTATGGTCTGGGGGAGTTCTGTGACATAGTATATAGCTCTTCTCTTGGGATATTTTTCATCTGTTTGTTTAGTACCGACACAATTTTGTGAGAAAAGAAATTTAAGTTCTGAATTTACATAGAACAGTCTTAAAGATAGGGTGACACCAAGGTAAGAAAGTCAGCATGTGCAGTTATTTGGCTACAGAAGCTATCACTTAGGTGCAAGTACAGTTGCTTTGCTTTGAATGTTCTTACTGGTTGCCTGGTTACGAGACACTGAGCATCCCGGAGCAGTTGGAAGATGGAAATAAGGTTAATCTGTGGACCGAAGGTTTGAATTTGCCTTTTCTCCTAGATCTTCAAAATGTGTTTTCTATAAACACATGTGAAATGTAAAATTACTAAAATACATTTTGATTATATAGTGTTGTGTTTCATCCTTTTCTGCCTTTTAAGTCCTTAAATATGTTGCTTCAGTTCTTTTATGGCTTTTTAGAGGTTGCCTGTATTGCAGTTTGCATGGGGTGTATTCTGCCCCTTTTATACTAGAACTGTAGAAATTTAAGATAGAAGTCAAACCAGTAGATCTATTGTAAACTTGTGCCTTGTAGACCGTATTTGTTTGAAATGGCCGAGGTAAAGAGATTTTCACTGCTAAAATCCGCATCTTCCATTCCATCTAAGTAACCCTGGGGATGCTAGGTTTTTGCTGCTGCTTCTGTTTGCCGTGCTAGAGTACTGGTCTGTTAGTTTCTTGCAGCGGTCATTGATAGTTAAAGAGCTCTCTCTTTAGGCTCAATAAATGTGAATGTTTACTGTACTCCTTTTCTCTTCCAGGATGATTCCAGCTGCTAGTAAATCCTTCTTCTTGACTGATCTGGTTGCAGGACGTGAGTACGACCTTTGCGTTCTTGCCGTTTACGATGATGGATTGACATCTTTGACTGCGACCAGAGTGATCGGATGTGTGCAGTTCACAACCCAGGAAGAATACAAGCAGTGCCGATCCCTTCATGCACAGTTTCTTGGAGGAACCATGATCATCATTATTGGTGGAATCATCGTGGCTTCAGTTCTTGTTTTCATTTTCATCCTCCTCATGAAATACAAAGTCTACAACAACCACCACAAAAATAAAGCTACGAAGGTTAATAATGTCTGCTCTCAAACCAACGGAAGCCAGAGTGGCTCGATGGCGCGCTCCACTTCTAAACTCACAGAGAGGCGGGAAAGTTTGCAGCAGGATTGTTCGGGATCTTCCATTAAAGGAAAAACTGTTGTAGATTTGGACTGTGAAAAAGTGACTCCAACAAACACAACCTTTTTAACAACTGATGCGCTATCTTAATGGCTGTTTGACAGAACAGAACGTGCTAAGGTGGTATTGCTTGAAACATTTTAATGCGAGTGGTTGTATTTTAAGCTTCACTACTATTGTCTATTTTTAAGATCAGATGGTTTAAAAATATTTTTTTAATCTGTAAACAGTTCTTGCATTCTTAACTATTTTGTTTCAATATATTAAATATAAGTGTGTGGTTTACAAGATTTTTTACTGGTTCTTTTATAGCATACACCTCTGGTATCAAGACAGCAGCATAGCTAAATTGTGACTAGGTTTGTCTTCAGTGAATTGCCCTATTTGTTCCTTTGTTTAACAACTAGCAGCAAAGGTGCACTCTCAGGATCCTCAGACTTCCTTTTTCATAGCAGAATTATTTAGCAGCCTAAACTATTCACCTCTTAAGGAATGATTTGTTATAAAAAGTTACTAGGTTCTCAATACAAAGTTATTTATTGTCACAGATGCATTGTATACGTGCTGCTCACAACAGAAATAAAATACACAGAGGTTCTCTATACGGAAAAAAAAAATGCTGCTCTTTAAAAAGGGAAAGAATATTGAAAGTACTTCGGCATAATCTCTCAGAATTATACACTGTCACAGAAATACCAACTCGTGTTGTTTGTTTCATAAAAGCTGGTATTTCTTGAGACCGCACTTTTGAGAAACCTCCTGGAAGTCAGACTTACCTCTGCTTGGGCAGTAAGAAGCTCCCTCTTTTGTTCTTCCTAATTAGTAAAACTTAACAAACTGGTTGCAATTAGATACGCCTCACTGTGCACATATTTGCCATGCTGAAACCCATGCCATAGTCTTCTGTTCTAAAAGCATACTACTTGAGGTATCTTTCTCCTTTTTCTGTAAATTAGTTGAGTGAGGACCTGCAGGTTAAAGCTGCTGTGTCCTGAGGCACACTGCACTATGTCACTGTGACACTGCATCTTCAGATGGCTTTCATACCAGTCTCTTATTTCTGTGATACTGCATGAAGTGTAATGTAACTGGCCAAAAGATGAATTATGTAAATGTTTACATGCAAGTCATTTTAATGATTCGTACGGAATAATTAGATGTTCCTTTTGTTCAAAGGGATACTGTCAGATCAAGATGGGCCCAAAGTTTAGGTTTTGAAATAGCTTTTGCGAAACCTAAGAGAAGTCATGACCTTAACTAAACAAAATGTCCCCGCTGCTGCCGCCTTTGAGGGGGACTCTTTGCATTTTTGGGGTACTCGGCTTTGAAAGCAAAGCAAGAGAAAGCTTGAATAACTTTATTTATTGAAACTGCAAGAAATGTAATGAAAACAATGACAGGAAAGGCTTGTGAGCTAAGTGATTAGCTTGTGTCCTTCAAGGTGATTATGTCACAATTTAGAAGTCAACAAAAAGGAAAGGTATTTCTCCTAACATTGTCCCTTTAACTGACTACGAATATTTTTTCTTGGTTGGATATGAAAGCATGGGCCAAGAAAAGTTATATGGTGGACAGCTGAAAGCTATTTTTTTTTATATAGACGTAACATTTACATGTTTACATTTAAGCATTTAAGTAACATATTTGATCATGAAATTAARTAATAAATATAACTATAAAATTACACTTTTTAATATAGTTAGCCTTATTAATTGCCAAAGTAGGAGAGTTTTCTTAATATTCTGTTTTGATTCCCAGATAAATGGAGGAAAAGGTAATTTGGGGGTCTGTTTTCAGGTATATTTGTAAAAGTGAAATAAGGGTATACGACTACGCTCATGTTAGCGTTCTTGGAAAAAAAAACTGTAYGTGCAATTGTGCAAACTGATGCCTCTCTTCCTGTAGATGATGGTGAGTGTGTCTGCACGGTGTGAATGGCTTGTCTTCCGGGGTGTTGACTCGTTGCTGGTATTCTTAAGGTGCAGCCACTTGACCCCTGTCCATGGTGGCTGCTCATAAATGCTCTTGTAGCACTGCCATATCCACCGCCTAGAGCAAATTCATTCATTTTGGCCAGTCATAAGATGGAATGCTGGAATTTGAGTAATGTGGTAATGATGGTTTTCTTAAGTACTGCAGCTTGATTGCAGTGAGTATCGTGTATGGCTTGGCCTACCTGTAGATTAAATCCACTTCAGGTAACATCCTGCCATTCTCTGTCCACTAGCCATTTCTGTCATGCCATTGTATTTGGTTCCTATCTGTCTGTTAAGTATGAAAATGCTCCCTTGCTTAGCAGCATCATGTGGGGTTCAGACTGTAGCTGCAAATGCTGTGTTTCAGCACTTCAGTATGTGTGTGTACCTGACATACATATCACAGCGACCTTGCCTAGTCCTTTTGCTAACACTTTGTACCACAGACAGGGACAGCTTGTTAGTCCATTGTGTACCTGCTGCTCTGTCCTGTTCTTGGGTTTCCAGCTTATGTTTAGGGGAAGAAAGGCAATCAGTGTGAGTTGTGCTAGCATTATCTTTGCCTGCATATGGTACTGGGGTAGAATTGGATTTGTTATTAAGTATTTCTCCCTCAGAAGTGGAACTGGGTTTTGGTGTGTTTCTCCAGGTTGTTTTTAAGAGGCTGAAGTTACTGGAAAATGACTCTCAACTCCTCATGTCTCAGTAGTACTGGTGTGAATGTGCAGGAAGTCAGTGTCCAGCAATGAATCCTCTGCAATTGCACTTACTTTCAGAAAGATGATGGAGGAAAAATGGGGGAATTGTGAAGAAACAATAACAATGTCATAACCAGTGCTGCAAAGGGTAAAAGGTTTGTTCTGTTCCATCAGGTCTCTGTTTATCTGCGTAAGAAGCAAGTCCTATTGCCACCTTGAGCGAGGAACTGCAGACGCAGGTAATTAGAATCCTGCTTTTTAAGCATGGACTGTTTTGAAGGCCGACGATCAGCATCTTTCCATTTGTAAGGCCCCCCCCCCCATCCTCCCCAAACTGAGGGACACAACACTTTTCTGAACTGGGTGACGTCAAGGTGCTGGGCCTTTTCACCTGCCATCTTTCTCGCTTGCTCCTCTTGCTGTCTTTCTGAGCAAGGTGCCTCCTTGGCACTAGCATTTCATGTTGGAATATCTCTGCTCTGAATTTCATCTTTCAGCTATGTGTAGCAGCCTAGAGAAACCAGGTCCACCTAGGACAACTGCTCATTCCAGAGCCCCCTCCCTGTTTCCTTCCACCCACTACTGCAGCCAAGCACTGCAGAGCTGGGCTTGTGTGACCAGTCAAGCCCAGCCCAGCAGTACTGTTTTTTATGAAGAAACACTGCACTTCTGCCAAGTGAAATTGTCCTTGCATCTCAGAACCGCCCCCCCTACCCACCCCGAGGTCTGCTGCAGCAGGCCAGGCACCGCAGGGCAGTTGAGACAGCAGATGCCCTAGGGGAATTGTCCTGTGAATCACCACAAGATTGGCAGCACTGGGCCTGCGTGTGAGGGGCCAGGGGAGCCTGGTTGCAGGCAGGCAGTGCTGCTGCCTCTTGGTCCCGGCGGGTGGCTGAGCCTGAGGCCAGTTTTGTGGCTGCAGCCGTGGCCATCGCGTGCAGTCACGGGAGGCAGGAGCAAACCGGGACCACACCGCCAGGCTCCGGGAAAACCGAGAGTGCGGAGATTGGCAGAGGGGGGTCGCAGGCGTCTGGGCGGATGGAGGCGCCCCTCACGCATGCGCTGCGCGGCCGGACTCACTGCCGCACTCAGCTGCGTCGCTGGCGACGAGCCCGCGCATGCGCAAGGCTCGGCACGCTGATCGCTGCTGCGCTCGTGTTCTTACGCTGGTACGGCGASAGAACACGCATGCGCGCGGCTGCTCAGTTCCTCACGCCCGCCCCATCATGTTTCAAAGCCGGCAGTGCAGCCCGCACGCGCAGTGTAGGCGGTCTTGATCACTGCTGCCGTCGGTTGACGACTATGCAGTGCTGCAGCCACTGGATTGACACACGCGCAGTGTACCCGCAGGGCTCACCGCGGCCCTCTGCTGAACGTAGCCCAGCACTGCAAGCCATAGCATCACGCATGCGCAATAGCCCGTAAGGGGGGGCCTTCTGCCCTCTCCTGCTACCACCGCGGTAACGCAGCACGCCCGCCGCCACGTGCGCAGAGCAACGGCACCTGCTGSCTGCGGCCCCCCTCGAGTACGGCCTGAGCACGCGCGTTTGCACGCAGAGCCAGCACAGTCGCGCATGCGCGCTGCTCCCGGACGCCATCCCCACGCGGTTCTAAGACGCTGCTGCGGGCAGCCGTTATCCCGGTAACGGATACGGACACTGCCCATGCGTAGATGCTGCTACTTTTCGCACGAACTTGGGTTCTAAGGTTTGCTGTCTGTCACTTAGGGTTCAAGGCTTGCTGACAAATGAAAAGGGCTAAATCCTTAGATAACAAACTGTAAGCCCTGAAGCCTAAGCAGCCTAAGGCTGCAATCCCTCCTTTGGTCTTTGTAACCTTCCCCTGTAACTGGTGGTCAGCTCTGTGCACTAACCTGAGGTCTGGGTTTGATGCGGTGCAGGTCCCTCGCACTGAGACTGATGATGCAACAGGCCAACTGAGGGCTGTGCAAGTGTCCTGCAGGGACACTAGGGTAGGGCAGAAGTGCAGACAGGGGAGATCAGGCATTTTCTTCTCACTTCTCAGAGCTGAATCTTATCCCTGAAGGGAAAAGTAGAGGCAGGAACGCTATCAGCTACGCAGACACCTGCCATGTCAAGGGCAGTGGGAGGAGCTGACCCTTCCCCGACGGACAAATGCTGCTGTGGTGGTGACTCTTCAGGTGTCAAAGGGTAAGGGGAAAAATGCTGACACCGAGCTCCGTGGCAGACTTGCTCCCGGGTGTTGTTTCTGCACAGTAAAATAATAAACAGTTGTTTTATTCTTTGCACTCATGACTGTGGTTCCAGATGGCCCCTTGCCTCAAGATGATGCTGGGGAGAAGGTCAGACATTGCGTTGGGGGCTAGAAGCTGGTCCCCAAGTCCCTTGTACTTTGGAGTGCTTACGGATCCCAGGGAACTTAGTGCTATTCACAGGGCTGTGGGGAATTGCCCCTGCACTGCCCGGGCTCTTGGAGGTGATTGCCATCATCGTGGGGGCAGCCAGGGCCCCTCCAGGGCTGTGTGAGGTGTCCAGACTCATCGCGGATTTGCTTTCAGGACTCTGCAACATCCTTTGTGTGTCTGGGCCCAGAGTCTGTCTGCCTGGAGCTGGGAGATAGAATTTTCGTGGTGTGTGTGTGTGAGCCTGCAGGCACTGTCCTGTCAGCTGCATCAAACTCTGTGACATGCCTTATGGCCCTGTTGGTGTGTGCTGAGGCCCTTTGTATTTTTGTTTGCCCCAGAGCTCTGTTTGTCCTCTGATGTCCTTAGGACTCCTCCATTCACATTTTATGTTGCCCCCAAGCCACCCGAGTGCCTTTTGATGTGCCCTGGGGCCCTGAATTTGCTTTGCAGTATGCCACGGTGTTCTCTGTTTAGCGTTCTCCTCTGTCCCAGAGTGTTCTGAGTGTCCCAGGGCTCTCTTGTTGCCCTTTGCTGCCCCCAGAATTGCTCTGTTTGCTTTTTTTTTCTTTTAAACCCCTTTGTTGCACCCACAGCTCTCGATTTGTTCTCTTGTCCCCTGAATCCTTCCTTTTCCTCTCTGTGCACCCCAGGGCTCTCCCTTGAGCTTTCAGGAAGCTGCTCTCAAGAGTGAGGGCACCTCTGCTGTCCTGGCAGTCCCAGCTGTCCGTGATGGGTTTCAGCTGTGGGCCCTGGGGCTGGGATAAGTTGCAGGTGGGGACTGTTGGGTTGATTGTGAGGGCAGGAAATGGGCATGCACTGGGACCAGGGTCTGCATTTGGGAAAAGCTCATGCTAGAGTCAGTCCAGCACAATGGAGCTGCTGCCAAGCACTGCCTGCTGGAACTGGAACAGTGGCTGCACCTCAGGAGGTGAGTGGGGCTGGAGGGGATCCAGGCTGTGGGTCCTGCATGTGCTGGGGGTCTTAGTGAATGGGCGTGGCCTGAGCAACACGGCACAACTGAGGTGCACCGGCCTGGGGAGAACTGCATTGGGGCCGGGAATGGCCTTGTATCGGGGCAGTGGGGGCTGAGGACCCGGTGGGGAAGAGCAGCGCACCAGGGCCATTGGGGGTGGGGAAGGGAAGGCGATGCGCTGGGGCTGGAGGGATGAAAATGAAGGGGTTGCACCGGGGCTGAGGGGGGTGGGTGGGGAAGGGGTTTTGCCAGGGCTGTGGTGGGGTTTAGTGCGCGGTCAGAATAGCGTGGGAGAGTCCGGGGTCAGATCGGGACCATGTCGGGGAGAGGCAGGAGGGATCCTGGGGGAAGCCCTGGGGAGGGTCGTGCAGGGCAGGGCCAGTGTTGGAGCTGACCTGGGCCCGGTGGCGGGGAACCTCGGGCCGCTGCTGGGGATCGCGGGCCGCGGTCGGGGCTATGCACCGGTTTCCGGGTCCCGAGGCTGGAGAGGGGAGGGGAAAGGAAAGGAAAGGGCGGAACAGAACGGAGTCGCCGCAGGGTCAAACCTCACCGAGCACTGCCACTCCACCGCATGCCGGGACCAGTAGTCTTCCGGGACGCCATTTTAGTCTGCCGCGCGTGCTGGGAGTTTGGAAGGCTGCTGTGGAGATCCTGCAAACAATTAACGAGGCTTAAGGACAAGGGAGAGAGGATATCGTAAAACTCTAATGCGAAAGGCCAGTTCCAGCCGAATAACCTCAAAGAAACCACAACACTGAAGAACGTGAGGCGTCAGCAAAACAAAAACCAGCAGAATAACCCGGAGTAACCTGTAAGTTCATTAAGGCTTATTAGCGTATTAAATTACACTCCCCTAAATCAATAACGAGATAATGACAACATGATAATGATGTTACTGCCTTCTTCTCCACTTCTCATGCTAATTCACAGGACCGTTAAAGTGCAAGTATGGAGTGAATACATCACGTGATAAAATTGTAACCAACAGAAAAGTTTGTATAAAGYACTCCCCCAGAAGTGTATATATAAATAAAGAATGAGAAGAGAAGGATGTGCGCTAGCTTTGTGAATCTAGCGCTTAGCACCTATCTCTGTACAGAAATGAAATAAACATCTCAACCCTGTGTGTCTATTGGTCGCTTGCACACCAGGTAAAAGAATCTGATTTTGGAATAATGTTTCCGTATTGGGCTTCTGGGAGATCATCTTGCACCTCTTGAAGCACCAGGAGGCACAGTTCTTTGTCGGCGGTGCTCCCGCCAGCTGGCTGCGTTGTGCTTGGTGACAACCAGGAGCTGTGGCTCCAGGTGCCCCTGCCTTCTCAGCCCTGCAGCAGCAGCCCGCTGTGTCTGCTCCTTACTGGACGTGTGCTACTCCTACAAGAGTCCCTGTAGGTCACTGGGGACAGTGAAATTTTCCTGTTTTTCCCTGCTGTGGGGCAGAAAGTGTTTTCCATCTCTGGTAGGACCAGGCAGGGTTGTGCCAGGGGCTGGGGCTGTCCCTCTTGGCAATGGGAGAGGCAAGCAGAAATGCGAGGAGCAATGTGGGCTCCTGGTAGTCCTAGTTTTGCTCAGGATTGAGGCCTGTTAGGCAGCGGTGGTGCTGGGAAGGCTCGGTGCAGAGCTGTCCTGTTATGCAGCACAAGGCAAAGTCCTCAAGAAAATGTGAGCAGCGCTGTTTCTGTCCAAGGACCCTAGAACAGTCTGAGAGACCCTGGAACAGCCACATTCAGGTACTTTTAACTGCATGGAAAGAGCCTGCAGGAGCCCTGGGCACAGATACAGGGAATCCCCAGTTACCTAGAGCTATATATATTTTCTTTACAAAGATGTGATCTCCTAGATGCCTTGCTCCTGCTTGCATTGCTCGGTACCCAGGTGTATTATGTTAAGGTCCACTCCTCTTGTCGCCCTCTGCTCTATCAGAGCTGCAGGCCAGGCCAAAAGGGGCAGGGGGTGCAGCTAAGAACTAGGCCAGGGTGTCTTGGCTGCCTGCTATAGGACAAACAGGAGGGAGAATCAGCAGTGACCAGACAAGAAAGTATGTGCGGATGAAAAACAGCTACTCTAGAGGACTAAGATTCAGGGGCAACTSAGAGCAGTGGAAGTCGCAGCAGAAAATGGTGATGAGGAAGGTGTGTTGTTAGAGGCAGTACAGTGGAGAAGAGAGGAAAAAAACGCTCCTATGATGAAATAAAAACTATCCTTAAGAGATATTTGCTGCTTACCCTTCGGGTTATGAATCTGCATGGCTTCCTGAGAACTACTCTCAACGTGTGATGTTGCAGGTCACAACCACCTGGGCAGCAATCTCCAACTTGTCTGCCAAGACTGCRCAACAGCTGACAGCTGCCTGTGGAATGAAAGCAAAGGCCAGCTTTTCAGAGTAAGAGGCAGGGTCCAAGCAGGAAGATCACGGCAGATGAGTTAATGCCCCAGAATCTTCAGTTTTCCCCTTTGTGTCCCCAGGACTTATCTATTTGCTCCCTAGCTCCCTCATGACCTATCCATTTGCTTATAGGTGTGCTCCAAGGCACTCCATTTGTTTTCTTGTCCCTTCAAAATTGTTTCTTTCTAGTTCCTGCAAGATTACTCTGCCATTTGGTGTCTGTGGGCCTTCTAGTAGCAGCAGGACTGCTGTTTGTCCTCCTGTCCTATTAAGTCCCCTGTCTTTTCCTTTTAGTCCCCTCAAAACCTGTTTGCTATTGGTGCATCCCAAAGCCTTTGTTTTCCCTCTAGTCCTCTCAGGATGCCTGTTTGCTCTCTGAGCTTCTTAGGGCCCATCTCACTGCTCTTTAGCCCCATCAGAACTCCTCTGACTGCCATGTGCTCCCCTCAGGACACCTGAGTTTGCACTGGGAGCACCCCAAAATCATATGCATTCATTGCACCCTTTCAGTGTGCACTAGAGCCCTCCTTTTCC
>NW_028186654.1:194432-196663 GCF_003343005.1 Rhea americana
ATACCACTCTATTTCCTTTCAGTGTGCCTCACACCCTCCCAACTACCCTCTACTCCCTTCAGAACCCCTGGGTTCTCCTGTTGTGCTCCAGACCTCTGTACCCCAGTCCCATCAGGACCCATCCTTTTCCACTTTGGTGTGCCCTGGTGCCCACTGTGTGCTRTCTCTTCCCCTCAAGACTCCCGCATTTGCCCCGTTGACTTGCGTGCTTCACCTTAGTGCATGTTTTTCTGTGCTTGCAGGTTTTTGCACAAAGTTGTGGAGAAGAGATGTTGAGTGCTGGCAAGAGTCTGAGCAGGTGAGAGGGAGCTTGTTGGGTCAGAGGTTTGTGTGATGGGTAGTGTTGGGTTGCCTCTTGGTGCTGTCTCTTGATCTGCATTTTTAGGTACCATAGGGGCCTTTCCCAGTTATGCCCGAGGAGGTCAGGTGAGCGGCTTGGTGTCGGGCATCGTGGAGTCGGTGAGCACGGCCTGGCCACAGAATAATTTTGTTATTTTGTTTTTTTCTTTCTCCAGGTGCTGTGAGTCTGTCCACTCCAATGCTGGAGTTTAGAACAGTGCGGTGCAGGTGGGCAGAGCACCCGTGGTGCTTTGGAGGAGGGTGCTCCTGTGGATGAGGCTGGAGCTGGCTGCTTGCCCTGTGGTTTGGCAGGTGATAAAGGCAAACGTGGGGACTGAAAGATCAGAGAGGATATGGATGCCCTTGAGGATCAACAGTGACCCGCAGCAGTGCAAAAGCTAAGCTGAAGGGCAAAGTTGGGGTGTTTTGGCTGTGTGCACGTTTGTGTGCGTGCTGGCATAGTGTAGTATGGAGGGCAAGGTGAATGTTGAGGTGAGAGGAAGCAGAGCCTAGTGTAGGGCTGTTGTCTTGTTGGCGCTGTCCCCATTGCCCACCGCTGTTCTGGTTTTATAGGTGTGTGGCACGCCTCAGCATGGCAGCCCATAGCCTGGTGGTCAGGGTGGGCAAGCACAGCAGGTAAGTGTTATAGTGAGGTATGGTTGCGGATGGGGTGTGGTTTTTGGCATCACCTCCAGGTGTAGTCTTTTCTCTGATTTTGCAGGAAGTTGTGGAGAGGAGAAGGTGAGTGACAACAAGAAGGCTGAGCAGGCGAGAGGGGGCGCTTGTCAGGCTGGAGTTCCCCTGCACGGTCAGGTAATGCCAGGCTGCTGCTTGGTAATATCTTTTTTTCTTTTTCAGGTACTGCGTGGGCTTTTTTCAGAAATGTCTGAGTGTTTGAGGTGAGGTAGAACGGGTGAGCATAATGGTGTCAGTTCTAGAGCTAAGTTAGCACTGCCTAGCAGAAAAGTACTTTTGTTGTCTCGGTTTTTCCAGGTGCCATGGGTGTCATCACAGCCACAATGGAGTATGGAATTGGTGTGCTGCAGGTGAGTGGAGCAGCAAGAGTGGTTCGGGGGAGGGTGCTCTTGTAGAAGAGACTGGAGCTGATTGGCACAGGATGACCATTTCTGCTCTGGTTTGGCAGCTGATGAAGGTGAACGTGGCGACCAAAGGAAGATCAGAGGACGCGACTGTCATTGAGGATGCCTCCTGAGGACAGATCGTGACTCACGGCATTCGAAAAGCTAAGCTGAGGGACAAAGGGTGTGTGTGTGTGTACATGTGCACACTGACATGCAGTGTAGTATAGAAGGCTCCTCAGGATGAGTGCTGTGTGTGAGGTAGAGGTGGTGGGGTGTGCATGGTAGCAAGTGAGGGTGTGCTAGGCAGGGCAGCTCCAGCCTGYGTGTGTGTCCCTGTGTAGTCTCTGCGTTGCAGCTGTGTTATCTTTTGCTCAGGTGTTGGTGTTGCTTTTGTTCTTTGCACGCAAGGAGCAGGGTGCAGACTATGCAGCAGTAGCGTGGTAGGCATCCGTTGTCTTTTGCCTGGCGTGACTCATCAGCATCATGCCCATGGCTTGTGTCTTGTTCTGCGCCGTTGTTACGAAGGTGGATAGAGGGTGCCCAAAGAAGGTGTTGGCAGCCAAGAGAGCTGAGCTGCGAGGAGTTTCCTGCGCGTGCCCCAGGTGGGCTTCTATTTCGCAGGCTGGCTGCGAAAGCTCTTCGGGGTAGGGTTAGGACGGAGAGAAGGGGAGGAGCTGGAGGCGCTGTTGGCGTTGGGGTGGCTAGGGGCTGTCCAGAGAAGGCGTTTGGTGCCAAGAGGGCTGCCCTGGGCGAAGTTTCTGCCGTGCAGCAGAGGTGGCGCCTGCCTCCGAGCCGCGTCGTGCAAAAATC
>NW_028186655.1:0-1021 GCF_003343005.1 Rhea americana
CCCGTCGGGCGCCGGCGGCCGCCCCGCTGGACACCCGCGTCGTCATGGGCGAGGAGACGCGGCGGCCCCCGGAGCCCGACCTCTTCTTCACGGCGCCCTCGACGCCCGTCAAGGCGGCCTTCGCCCGGCTGGCGGCCGGCGGCGAGGAGGAGGAGGAGGAGGAGGGCGGCAGCGAAGGCCCCGGCTCGCCGCCCACCTCGCCGTCGGGCTCCTACATGACGGCCGAGGGCGGCAGCTGGGGCTCGTCGGGCACCGCCAGCACCTCGCCCTCCTGCTCGCCCAACCTGGTGGCCGACGGCGAGGCGGCGCCCGGCGAGCCCTTCCTCCGCGGCGCCGAGGAAGAGGACGGGCTCGCCTTCGCCTTGCCGGAGGAGGAGGAAGAGGAGCAGGAGGAGGAAGAGGAGGAGGAGGAAGGCCAGGCGACGCCGCTGCTGGCGCGGCTGCTGGGCGCCGCCGAGGCCGGGCTGGTGCCRGCGGCGCTGCTGCCCTTCCGCGGCAGCCTGCTCTTCGAGGCCGAAGCCGTGGAGATCGCCCTGGGCCCCGCCGCCGCCGCCAGCGAGGAGGAGGAGGAGGAGGCCGAAGACGAGGACAGCGCCTCAGCCTCCTTCCCGCGCTCCCTCTCGGAGAGCTCGGTGGCCGAGGGGGCGGACGAGGCCTTCGCCTTCCGTGACGACACCTCGGCCTCCTCAGCCCCCTCCTCTTCCTCTTCYTCCTCCGGCGGCGACGAGGACGAGCGGCCCGGCGGCATCGAGCTCCGCCTGGATGGCACCACTGCGTCCCCGGAGGAGGAAGAGGATGCAGTGGTGCCTCTGTCAGCCAGGACACTGGGTGAGGAAGACCTGGGCGAGGAAGAGCACTCCGAGCAAAGCCACAGCATCTCCCCCACCGAGCGGGACCTGGTGTCCCTGCCAGCATCAGCATTTCCACCGGAGGAGGAGGAGGAAGATGTGGCAGCACCTTCATCTGGCCCCAGGACACCAGGCGAGGAAGGCTTGGGCGAGGAAGAGCTCTCCGAGCAGAG
>NW_028186655.1:2316-4184 GCF_003343005.1 Rhea americana
GAGCAGAGCAGCAGCATCTCTCTCACCAAGCAAGACCTGGTATCCCTGCCGGCATCAGCCTTCGCACTGGAAGAGGAGGAGGAAGATGTGGCAGCACCTCCATCTGGCCCCAGGACACCAGGCGAGGAAGACTTGGGCGAGGAAGAGCTCTCTGAGCAGAGCAGCAGCATCTCTCCCGCCGAGCAGGACCTGACATCCCTGCTGGCATCAGCATCCCTGCCGGAGGAGGAAGAGGAAGGTACGGTAGCACCTCCATCTGGCCCCAGAATGCTGGATGAGGAAGATCTTGGTGAGGAAGAGCTCTCTGAGCAGAGCAGCAGCATCTCCTCCACCAAGCAGGACCTGACGTCCCTGCCAGCATCAATGTTCCCACTGGAGGATGAGGAAGAAGATGTGGTGGCACCTCTCTCCAGCCCCAGGACACCAGGCGAGGAAGACCTGGGTGAGGAAGAGCTCTTGGAGCAGAGTGGCATCGTCTCCCTCACCCTGCAGGACCTGGCATCCCTACCAGCTGCAGGACTTCCATTGGAGGAAGAGGAAAAAGATGTGGTGGCACCTCTATCTGGCCCCAGGACACCAGGYGAGGAAGACTTGGATGAGGAAGAGCTCTCTGAGCAGAATGGCATCGTCTCCACTGCTGAGCAGGACCTGGCATCTCTGCCAGCATCCATGTTGCCACTGGAGGAGGAAGAGGAAGATGTGGTGGCACCTCCATCCGGCCCCAGGAYACCAGGTGAGGAAGACTCGGGTGAGGAAGAGCACTCTGAACAGAGTGGCATCGTCTCCCCCACTGAGAAGGACGTGACATCCCTGCCAGCATCAGCGTTCCCGACAGAGGAGGAAGAGGAAGCAGCACCTCCATCCGGCCCCATGACACCGGGCGAGGAAGAACTCTCCAAGTGGAGTAGCAGGATCTCCCCCACCCAGCAGGACCTGGCATCCTTGCCAGCATCAGCATCTCCACCAGAGGAAGAAGAGGAAGATGTGGTGGCACTTCTGTCCAGCCCTGGGATGCTGGATGAGGAAGACTCAAGTGAGGAAGAGCTCTCTGAGCAGAGTGGCATCATCTCCCCCACAGAGCAGGACCCAGTGTCCCTGCTGGCATCGGTGTCCCTGCCAGAAGGGGAAGATGTGGTGGCACCTCAGTCCGGCCCCAGGACACCAGGCGAGGAAGACTTGGGCGAGGAAGAACTCTCCGAGCAGTGCAGCATCGTCTCCCCCACGGAGCAGGACCTGACGTCTCTGCCGGTATCAGCGTCCCCGCCGGAGAAGGAGGAGGATGTGGCAGCACCTCTCTCCAGCCCCAGGATGCTGGATGAGGAAGACCTTGGTGAGGAAGAGCTCTCCGAGCAGAGTGGCATCGTCTCCCTCACCGAGCAAGACTTGGCATCCCCACTGGAGCCGACCAAGTACCCAGAGGAGGAAGAGGAAGATGTGGCAGCACCTCCATCTGGCCCTGGGATGCTGGATGAGGAAGACTTGGGTGAGGAAGAGCTCTCCGAGCAGAATGGCAGGATCTCCCCCTCTGAGCGGCACCCGGTGTCCCTGCCAGCACTGGCATCTCCACCAGAGGAGGAGGAAGAGGAAGACACAGCGGCGCCTCCATCCGGCCCTGGGATGCAGGATGAAGACGACTTAGGCGAGGAAGAGCTTTCCGAGCAGAGCGGTATCATCTCTCCCGCTGAGCTGGACCTGACGTCCCTGCCGGCATCAGCATCCCCGCCGGAGGAGGAAGAGGAAGCAGCACCTCCATCCGGCCCCACGACACCRGGCGAGGAAGACTTGGCGGCTCCTCCGTCCGGTCCCGGGATGCTGGATGAGGAAGACTTGGGTGAGGAAGAGCTCTCCGAGCAGAGTGGCATCGTCTC
>NW_028186655.1:5059-59492 GCF_003343005.1 Rhea americana
TGGCACCTCCGTCCGGCCCCACGACACCAGGTGAGGAAGACCTGGGCGAGGAAGAGCTCTCGGAGCAGAGCGGCATCGTCTCCCCCATGGAGCAGGACCTGGTGCCTCCGCTGGAGGAGGCCGAGCACCCGGAGGAGGAAGAGGAAGATGCAGCAGCACCTCCATCCGGCCCCGGGACACCAAGCGAGGAAGACTCAGGCGAGGAAGAGCTCTCGGAGCGGAGCGGCAGCGTCTCCCCGGCCGAGCGGGACCCGGCGTGCCGGCCGGAGGAAGCCGAGCGCCTGGAGGAGGAGGATGCCAGCTTCGGCGCCGCGGCAGGCGAGGAAGCCGTCGAGTGCTTCCTCGCCGAGGAAGAGGATGCTGGGGACACGGAGACCGGAGCGACGAGCGTGCCGGGGCTCAGCGCCGCCCTCGAGCCGGCGGAGGAGCCCCGGGAGCAGCTGGCGGCAGCGAGCAGCGGCCCCCCGGAGCCGCCGGCTCCGTGCCCGGGAGAGCCCGGCCCGGAGGAGAGCGTCCCGGAGGCAGCCGGTGCCTCCGCCGAGGAGGAGGAGGAGGAGACGGCCACCGCCGTGCCGGCGGAGAGCGCATCCGCGCCGCCCTCGAGCCCCGGTGCTGAGGCTCCGGCGCTATCCGGGCAGGAAGACCGCGAGGATGAGGAAGGGGCGGCGGAGCCTGGCGCTCCGGCCACCGGCGGCCCCTCGGGCGCAGCCGAAGGCGGAGAGGCTCCGCCGAGCCCCGTGGAGACGGCTGTGCCGGCGCCGGCTTCTCCGTCCTCGGATGCCGCCTCCCGCTCGCCGTCTCCGGAGCCGTGCCCGAGCCCCCGGCCCGGCTCTCCCGTGCCCGCGGAGCAGGCAGGACGGCCGGAGCCCCCGGTGCCGGCCGAGCCCGCCCCGGCCGCGGCGCCGGCAGCCTCTCCCGGCACGCCGCCGGCGGCCCCCTGCCCTCCGCTCTCCAAACTCATCCAAGTGCCTCCGCTGTCCTCGCCGCCTCCCCGCTCGGAGCCAGAGGAGCAGCCGCCGTCCGTCCCGCCGGCGTCTCGGAAGCGCCTCGACGGTAACGACCCTCCCGGCCGGGATGGGGTGGGGGGCATCCGGGCCGGGTCTCCGCGGGGGAAGCGAGCGGCGCCCTGCTCGGGGGGGGGGTCCCTGCGGATTCGGCCCTTCCGGGGCGGGTTGATCTGCGGGCGCTYGGGTGGGACTGGGACGGCGGAACCGGACTGCCGGGATTTCTCACCGCCCCCCCCTTCT
The DNA here is from genome assembly GCF_003343005.1 of Rhea americana. Classification (NCBI taxonomy): domain Eukaryota; kingdom Metazoa; phylum Chordata; class Aves; order Rheiformes; family Rheidae; genus Rhea; species Rhea americana. The sequence continues at coordinate 6,307 of NW_028186655.1, forward strand.
CCCCGCAGCCCCCGAGGCCTCGCCGCCGCCGTTCCCGCACAAGGACAAGTCGCCCGGCGGCGCCGCCAGAGACCCGCGGGGCCGGAAGCAGCATCCCGCCGGCGGCAAAGGCCCGCGGAGCAAGGAGGCGGCGTCGGCCGAGGGCCGGCGGGCGGCCCGCGGCTCCGTGCAGTCCGAGTCGAGCTCCTCCAGCGAGGCRGAGCTGCCGTACCGCTGCCCGGAGATGGAGCACCTGCGGGAAGCCGCCGGCATGGCCCTGCTCGAGGAGAAGCGGCCGGCGGCGCAGCGGCGCTGCGAGGCCAACCACAAAGGCGAGCCGGCGGGGCGGAGGCGGGCGCGGGGTCCGGCGGGCGCCGCGCCGGCCGCTCACGGCTCCCGCCCGCCTCCCGCAGGGTCTTGCAACGACTCGGAGAGCAACGACGAGTCCATCCCGGAGCTGGAGGAGCCCGACCTCTCGGAGCCGCGGCCGGCCCAGACCCAGGTGGGCGCTCGGAGCGGGTCGAGCCGAGCGGGCGCYCTCGGCCGGGCGCCGCGGGCCCGGCTCACCGGCTCGGTGTCTCGCAGGCTCAGCTCGCCCACTCGATGGGCGCCGGGGAGGAGAGCATGAGCAAAGCGAAGCAGAGCCGCAGCGAGAAGAAGGCCCGGAAGGTGGGTGCAGGAGAGGAGCCCGCTGCCAGCGCGGGATTCGGGGCCCCTCTCGGCTTGGGGCCGGCCGGAGCCCCGTGTCCGCGCCGGGATGGGGGCGCCGAGCCCTGCCCGTCCCCGGAGCGCCCGGGAGGATTAGGGGCGGTAAATCGGCTGCAGGGGTTAATCCGGCTTAAAGCCCTCTGGCACGGGGCAGCCCCCGGCGTGGCTTGAAGGGCTCCCGGGAGGCAGGTGGCAGGTCCCCGCTCCGGGATCACGGCTGGGTCTCTTGGATGGGTTCCCGGGCCAGCTCGGTGTCACCACGCCAAGGACGGTGACCTGGCCGGGGGGGGAAGACCGAGGGCTGGCGTCCTGCTCGGGGATCCCTGCCGGGCGATGAGCCGGGGAGCCGTGCCGTATCGGGGTGGAGGAGAGGCCAAGGCTCCCCTGGCTTGCCCCACATCTCTGCAAGCAGGTCCTGGGCTCGGGGCATTGCTGGGGCTGGAGGCCCCCTCAGCCGGCTACGGCCGTCCCGACAGCCAAGCCGGCAAGCTTGGTGACGCCAGCAGGGCCGGGGGATGGTGCTGCTCGGGGCCGCGCTCACCYGGCCGTGTGTCCTCCCAGGCCATGTCCAAGCTGGGGTTGAGGCAGATCCACGGCGTCACCCGCATCACCATCCGCAAGTCCAAGAACATCCTCTTCGTCATCACCAAGCCCGACGTCTTCAAGAGCCCCGCATCAGACATCTACATCGTCTTCGGAGAAGCCAAGGTGAGGCAAGGGATGMGGGGCAGGTCTCCAGGGTGGGTGGCCCCATGGGGACATGGGGCAGGTGGCCCACGAGGACCAGCATGTGACCCTYCTGTCCCCACAGATTGAGGACCTGTCGCAGCAAGTGCACAAGGCTGCGGCAGAGAAGTTCAAGGTGCCCATGGAGCACTCGCCACTGATCACGGAGACGGCCCCCACTCTCACCATCAAGGAGGAGAGTGAGGAGGAGGAAGAGGTGGGTCCCAGCACCCGGGAGCAGGGTGGCTCTGGGCTGTGGGGCTCGGCGACCGCCGCGAGGAGTGACGCTGGTGCCCCCTCGCCCGCCCTTCCCGCAGGTGGATGAGACAGGGCTGGAGGTGAGGGACATCGAGCTGGTCATGGCTCAGGCCAACGTCTCGCGCCCCAAAGCCGTGCGGGCGCTCAGGCACAACAACAACGACATCGTCAACGCCATCATGGTGAGTGTCCCAGCTCCGGCGGTGGCTGGGGAGGGGGGCAGCCCAGCTCGCCTCCCCCCACCCGGGGGTGGGGGRAACCGAGGCGGAGGAGGCCGCGGGGCCCCTCGGCCCCTTCCCGGGCCGACCGCGGGCGCGTGGCAGGGGCGGTGCACGGGGAGGGTGCCGAGGGAGGGCTCCCGGCCGGGCCCCTGCCCTAACGCCCCGCTCTCTCCCGCAGGAGCTGACCATGTAGCGGCCGGCCGAGCGGCGTCTCCGCTCCCCTCCCCTCCCCGTAGAGGTGCACAGTTACTCCTACCCGTACTCGAGACCTGCAACTACTCCCAGTCCGCGTCTGTAATGCTCAATAAACGGCCTCATGTATCACTTGGATCGCAAACGGCCTCGGCCTCTGCTCGGCGGCGCCCGGCTCCGCGCCGGCCTCTGCGTGGTGGTGGTGGTGGTGGTGGGTCTGGTTTTGGTGGTGGCCAGGCTTGGCCTTCGGGGCTCCGCGCCCCCGTGCGAGGCCGGCACAGCGCACCCTCGGGTGCAGCGCTGTATTTACCCGGAGCGGACGCTCCGTACGGAGGAGCGTACGTACAAAACGCCCCGAAACGGGGGCCGGCGGCACCAGCGTGGCCGCTCACGGCCCGGGGAGCAGCAGCGGGGCAGCCCGGGGGGGGGGGGGGGTCGGCGAGACCGCGCAAAGCTGCGATAGAACAGTAGTTTCCAGAATTAAGTCATGTTTTTTGCAGTGATCAAAGTATTTAAAAAAAATATCGCAAGCTGTTCCAGCTTCCCTTTTAGAGATCTTATTATACAGTTGCTTTAAAAATAGGGGTTTCTCCCCCCCAAAATTTCTAGAAGTCTCCCACAACTGTCTTCAGTGTGTGTGTGTACGTACATATGTACATACGCATGCCTTGTTGAGCTGTGAATGTGTGGGTTTTCCTTTTTTTTTTTTTTTTTAAAAAAAAAAAGACACTAAGAGCTCAGATTACTACTGGTTCGGCTAACGGCTCCGGGGAGCCCTGCAGAGTCAGTGTTGTTCCGTGAGGTTGTGAGCTGGGTGGGRTTTTTTTTTATTTTTTTATTTTATTTATTTATTTATTTTGGAAAAGGAAAAATGATAACAGCGCTCCTCCCGGGGAGGGGGCCCGCGAGGCACCAGCGGCTGCAGGAGGGGAGCGGCTGCGTGCGGGCGGAGGGGAGCAGCCCGGCTCCCCCCTCCCCAGCCCGGCTCCGCCGCGCGAGCCGCTGAGCAAGCGTCCGGGCGCAAAGCGCCGCGCKGCCGCAACGGCCCCGCGCGGTCCCTTGGCCGAGGGGGGGCCTCAACCGCGGGTCCCAGCCGGCGGCTCCCTCCGAGCAGCAGAGCTACTAGGGCGAGGAATACGGATTAAAAAAATAGGTGTGTATTTATAACTGCACGTAAGATTATTTTTATATATATATATATATATATATATATATATATATACAGCCTGTACATCACTCTCTATAGACCCCGCTGCTCCCGTCTCGCCTCCCACGCAGCGAGGGCGACCGATCCGCGGCCGCCGCTCGACCTGCCGGAGGCCGGGAGCGCGTTCGCTCCTGCGCGGCCGAGCCGCGGCCGGCTCGAGCCCTGCCGCCGCCGGGCGCCCCTCGGGGAGCGGAGGGGCTGGCGTCGGTTTGGCGGCGCCGGAGACCGCCGCGAGGGTCGGGGACGGGCGGCGGGAAGCACCCGGGCTCCCGCCCGGAGGGAGAGGCGCCGGGCGCCTCTAGGTGCTCGGGCGAGCCGGAGGGAGCCGGCCGCCGTTCCCGAGCGAAGACGGCGAGGAAGCGCGAGCGGCGGCAGGGTGGACCCCGAAGCACCGAACGTCACCGCCAGCCGGGGAAGGGGCCGCACCGCGCGCGCCGGGCCGGCGGACAGCGTTCCCCGTCGGCCGCCTCTTGCCCGACAACCTTCAGGTTTGGCTCCCGAGCGCTTCGACAACACGGACAATAGGTTTAAATAAATTCACATTGTGGTAAACTTCATTCCAAAAGGGGCAGGGAGGGGAAGGAGGAGGAGAACGAGAGCAGTTACAACGGGGGGGATCATGTGCAAAACTGTAAACCGGGTTGTAGCTAAGTGTTAGGCCTCCGCGYGAGGCTCTCGCCAGCCTCGCTCCCCTGCGCCGCAGCCCGCCGCGGTGGCGGTGGCAAGCCCGCACCAGGGCAGGCGGCGGGAGGGACGGCTCCCTCGCCCGGCCCCAGGCTCCTGTCCGGCACACACCTTCCCAGTGAGAGGGCCCCGGCCGCCCGCCGACGGACGCGTGGGCCAGCGAGGCCGCTGACAAGGATGGGCGAGTAATTACATCCTGCTCCACCTCGAGAACCTCTTCCAGAACGAAGGTCAGGAAGACGGGCGCAAAACCGCCGCCGCAGTCTCTTTGCGAGAGGGCGGAAGGGAGCTGGACCGAGCCGCCTCATCCTTCCTCCCCCTGCTCGCTCTCAAGAGGAATCGCGGTCCATGCTGCACCCGAGGGCTTCGATATCGTTGCTGATGTGAGAGATCATTCGGTCCCACTCATCTTCTTCTGAGGGCACGGACTGGTCATCCGAGCTCCCGGCAGCTCCGTTTCCGTTGGTCGTTGAGTTGGAGGTGGTGCTCAGAGTCCGCCTGTACCTCCCGAAACTGTCTGTGATGATGCCGCGGCCGTCCTTCACCCCGATGGTTTCGAGGAAGTTCTCGAAGTGTTGACTGTCCTTCTCGGGGATGAACGGTCTGAGGCCTTCCGCAGGAAAGAAAACACAAGGAGGAGAATATTAGCCACCTCGCGCGTTTAACACCGCAACGCAACGGCGCGCTCGACGCCGGCCGGCCGGCCTGTCTGCAGGGGAACGTTCGGGGAAGTCGAATTTGAACGTATTTGAAAGTGGATTTGTTCAGCTGCATTCGATTCCGGGGAACATCTCTACTCTGAACCTAAGCGGAGCCGTTTCACCTCAAGCAGGAGGCCAGCGATAGCCTGGGAGTCAGGCTYGTTTTCCGGGCTCCTACCTGACCCAGAGGAGAAACTGCCCCTCCGAGGGCGACGCGGCCCAGCGGCGCCGGGCCAGGCTGAAGCACCCTCCGCCGGAGCAAAGCTCCCTGTTAGACCCGCTCCAGCACCCGAAGGAGCAAACGGCCACAGAGCACGCTGGGACCCCGAGGAGCATCGCCGTGCGTCTCCGAAGACGTCCCGGTKGAGACGGCGGCTCCGGTTCGCGCGCCCTCGGCAGCGCCCAGCTATCGAGGCAGGCCGCGCCGTGGCTCCCCAGCGCGCCGTCCTCCCCCTGCTCCGCCACGCAGCGCGGCGGCAGGGCTTCGCCCTCGACTCCCCGCCACCCCCGGCCAGTTCGGGTCGCAGCCTCACGGTCCAATCTGAGCTTCACAGCGGCACCTTGCACCGGGCTCTTCCTTCCAGCTCTCGCCGACTCCGGTCGCACCTATTAGCTCAGCCGTCCACGCAGAAACCCGCGCCAGCGGAGCGGCTCACGAGGAAACCACGCGCAGCTCGGCGGAGGAGCCCCTTTCGGGCAGACCCGCGGGCCCGGCGCACCTCGCCCGAGGCCCCGGCCTGCTCCACGCTGCCCTGCGCGGGCCAGCGGCGCTTTCGGGGCYGCCGGGGACTCCATCTCGTGGCCGCACGTCACGGTCAGACCCCCTGAGAACCGCTGGCGCTGCCCTCCTGCGGGCTGAAGACGCTGCACGGCAGAAGGGGAGGCAGAGCAGGACTCCAGAGCTCGGAAGGATTGTCTGCTGCTTCAGCACTGAGGCATATTGCTCAGCTTTGCTGATCTTATTACTGTAACAGTATCAGCACGCGATTAAGGCGCCCAAAGGAGAACAGRCAGGGTGGTTTCAAGAACATCTGTCCCCGTCTCCCTCTCCCCAGCCCAGTGCAGGCCAGCAGGGCTACGGCACAGCACCCCGCCGGCGAGGCTCCACCGCCGCGGCCCGCAGGGCAGGGCTAACAGCTGGCTCTTGACCGCTGCGCTAAATCGAACGTTACGGAAGCGAGTGCTTCGACTACGAGAGCTAACGTAMCTGGGACGAAACGTCCCGGTTCCCAGAGCACGCTTCCCTTGCAGCGCCCCTCGCCGTGGGCTCAGCGGAGGGGCAGCTTCCTGCTGCACTGTTAACTGCTCTTCGAGGAGTTTAAGTAAATCTCTTTTCTTTCTGCTAGAGAGGATTCTGACCTTACCTCTAATTACAAAAGCACCTGTTTAGGCCAAGGCTATTTAACCTGCCTTTTCCTCCAGATGGGCCCTATCCTGCTCCAGCTGAAATCACTGAGCAGCCTGTATGTTCAGCACCTTCTTTCTCCCTGTCCCCTCCACAGTGCACATCCTTGCCTTTCCTGCTCTTGCTACTGCCAAAACCTAGGCRCCCCTCCATGACTTCCCATATTCAAGCCTATCTTTAGGGCTMCACTGCTTGGAAGGAAATTCTGTGCACTTGAAAACTTGAAACGAACCTTTTACAGGAGGTTTCCAGACTACTCTGAACCGGGGAGAAAGGTTCCTCAGCTCTGCTATCATCTTCACGCTGCCCTCCCAMATCAAACCCATGTGCTGGCTGCCCAGAGCTTTCAGCCTCGTTTCACGGGACYAAGGCTCAGGCTATTGCTGGCAGCCTGCGGTCACGCAGCCGGAGCCACTCTGGTTGCACCCGAAGCGGGGCAAAAGCCGGTGCTCAGCCCAGCGCCCTCCTGTAAGGGGGTCACACCGTGTGCTGCGCAGCGTTGTGCCAGCCTGACCGCCAGACGGGGAAAGGCCCGTTGGATCTGCTTTTCAGCGACGCGTGCACAACATCAAGCCAGCCTCTGGGACGGAGCACAGTGACCTTGCTGTTGCGATCGGTTTGGTAACAGCACCATTAAAAGCGCGGAGCTTGCGGGCGCGCTGGTGGAAGGAGCGACCGCCACCGCGCTGGCGGAGCCGCCGGGACCGCGCGCGGCGGCACCGAGGACAAAGGAAACAGAAGCCGGGCTCCCAGGAAAGCTGCCTGAAAGCTGCCCCTCTCCCTGCGGCCTGCCACGGCGACTGAGTAACCGAGTGCTCGTGGCAGACCTCCTTTTAAAACCGGGCTAAAAAAACACGGCATCCCTTTTCAGCAGCAACAGGCATCTCCCTTTTGCTTCCTGTTCTGCTTGAAAGCCCTCCYTGCGCTTTGGTGCCTACTTGTATAAATGCTGAGAGACCCAGCCACAAACCCACCCTCGCAGTGGCTCGGCCTGAACCGGAATGGGGTGGGGAGCAGCGTTTGGTTACCGAGATTTCCAAGCCAGACAGGGCTGTGAGATGATCTGACCTGACCTCCTGTGCTGAGGSACGCCAGGAGGGCTTGCTGGCAGCCCCCAGTTAGTGTACCCCAGGGCAGAGGGCACACCAGCACCTCGGTGTCTGCCACTGAGAAAGCGTCACAAGGTGAGAGATGTAACTAGAGACAGGTGCGTCCCAGGCTCAGGAGGATCCAAATCTCATCCATCTTCAGCCAGCAAGACGGTACAAAATCGATGTGCTCTCCAAAACCTGCTACTTCACAAGCAGCGGTGCCTGCCTTGCGGTCTGGCTGCTGGTGCCAGACACCCCAGCTAAMCACAGCGAAGGGGAAGGCCTCCCGATCCCAGGAACCAGCTCTGCAGGAGGGAATGGTCCTCCGCTCCTYGCGAGCAGAGTCTACTTTATAGCCTGCTCCCCAGACACGTTCCTGAATGATACAGGCAAGCCTGCTGAGGCCRTGATGTAGTCACGGTATCATCCGAGCTGCAAGATGCAGTGAAGCTAAAAGGCATTAACAAACAACCAAGTACAGCAGATGGCTGGGGAGGGGAGTGTAAAGCAACAGAACTGTGCTGAGGGAGGCCTTCAAAGGCTCGTTATTTCAGATTATTAAAGACAAATCAAAACARGGAGTTCGAGGTAGGAGGGACTTGAAGAGCCTCCAAAGCCGGCAGCCTCCTTTCAGYCGAGGGAAATGAAACAGTGCCGGCACGTCTGGCTGCTGACACTGCACAGGACTGTTTGGGTGCAAACCTTCCCTCTAGGCCTGCAAACCATTTCCAGAGAATGCAGGCCCCAAAGGCACCCTCTTAAACATGCCAGCTTGAATGACATGTCTGGCATCAGACACCTCACCTCAATGGTCAGTCAAAGAAAGACCAGGCCCTGSAGGGTGGAACAAACACCCTCTGAATCCCGCTGCTGTGCGCAGTCCCCAAGGAGCTCATCCTGAACCCTTAAGATAATCAGTAGAGAGACGCAGATGCAAGCAGAGAGACACAAAGAGAGGACAATCTACCTCATTACCTTTTGACACATAAAAGCCAAGTGTCTCAGCTCCCTCTGTAGTCAGTTGGGAGAGATCAGTATCTCAAGGGATGATTTAAGCCACCCTGAGACAGAGCGTTGAGCTAGAGGGACTGAACTGCCCTCAGGAAGCAGGTGTCTCCAAGGAGAGGTGAATCACGGTATTTACTTCTTGCTTGGCTACACCTCAAGCAACAGGAGGCTGAGCAATCTTTGCATCTTTCACCCTCTCACCTTCACAACCTTGCATCAGCTCAAACTGTCCTTGTGAGAGGCCCATGCCTTAGCGAGAGCAGTACCAAGCGCTTCCTGCCCTGCCAAGGGCATCGGGAGCAGACTGAGGCCACCCCTCACCCTCTGGTTTGTTACCCACAATGAATCCACGGCAGCTGAAACTCACCTAAGAGCAGGAACTTCCTACTGTCCCCATAGAGCTGCTTCAAGTTGATGCAGAACTCATGTATCGAAGCCCCATTGCGATAYTCATGTAAGAGCATTGCAAACTGCTGGATCTCTTGGGAAGAGAGTTTCGTTCGTAGCTGAGGAAGAGAAGAACATTGCAAATATCACTGATTTTCAGGAGCATTTGTTCAACTCTGATGAAAATGGAAGGGGAAGAGAGCACAGGAAGCCTGGGAACTGGCTTTATGGCAGCTCAATTTATTGCTATTTGACAAGAGTCAACTGCCAACAAGCTGCAGTAATCACCATCTCACCCCAAAGGAAAGCAGGACAGGCTGGTGCAACCCACCACTGAGCTGGCAGCTTTCAAACTGGGACAAGCTACAAGCAGGTGCAGAGTCTGTAGCTCATGAAGTGATAGACTTTGAGCAGTGTGTGTGGTGTGACATGCCCTAACACAGTGAGCGGGAATAACGGGGTAGGGCTGGTCCAGCAAGAGAACAGTGTCAGCCCATGTCCAGATGCCATGGAGGCTGCAAGCAGAATTTGTCCAWAAAGGACGAGGATGAGATACTATAGTTTCTGCACTAACATGGACACAACTTATACACGAGGAGACAACAAACCCAAATCACCTGCAGGGCCCAGACAATACTGACTGGAAGCAGCTGGAGCCAGCATGAAGCTCAGTCTCTGCCAAAGTCACAAGCATGTTCACTCTTGAACATCCTAGAGAGAAGAAGACCCCACCACCCTTCCCTGTGACCAGGCGCTGCCCTGAGGACACCCTACCGTCATCATGTAGTCCTGGAGCAGCTCTGTCGCTGTGGTGCTGAGCTCACTCTCACTGACTGTTTTAATGTGAGGAGATTGTTGTGTCGAGAAAGAAGAGGGGGAGTTGTCACCTACATCCAAGGTTTCTGGAAAGGAACTGAAAGGTAAACAGATTGTGAGCTGTGCAGAACTCCTCAGGCAGCACCTGCATCGCAGCCACTGCTGATCACAGCACCAGAGAGCCTGGAAGCTGGAAGAGCAGTCACGCACAGTCACACTCCCACTACGTAAAGGCTGCCCTCAGCTGCAGCCTTCCATTCCAGAGGGCGTATGAAGGATCCAAATACAGCTAGGGGAGTTTCACCGTATTAGTTTTGCTGAAATAGAKTTGCTGAAAATGAAGCCCTAACACAGGAAAATATTCTCTCCAATTGCTTCCTCAGAAATTTGTTTTGAGAAAAAAAAATCTCAAAATATCTTATTTTGACACTTTTAAATCTGAAATTCTCAAAGAATGTCAATCAACTTGAGACAATTGGTTTGTGTGCTCTCAACATTTTCAGCATTCACCRTGATTCAGGAGGGAAAATGTTTTCAAAATAATGGGTTTTGGAAAAGGTGGTGAAAACATTTCTACGAACCCCAGTTAGACTCCACCAAGGCAAACCAGTTTTGTGAAAGGCACAACCCCACTCCTGCCGATGCGTGGACTGARCACAAATATATCTATGAGCTTCCCTGAAAATCCGTAGTAACAGAACAATACAGCAAAGGATGCTGAGGAAGCAGGGGCCACGGTACCGCACACAGACAGAAATAATGCTGTCAAATGTTTCAGCCRAGCTGATCAGAAGCTTTTTAATGTGCAGACTGCAGCAGTTCCTGTTCTAAACCTGGCAGGGAAGCTGTAKGAATAAGGTGTTACCCCTAAGTGCCAAGCCATCACATTAAACAGCGTTCGCTCTCAACTTACAAACCGCTCTCTTCTGTTTCGTAAGGTTCTTTAACATCCACTTTTGTAGAAGAGTCATCTGCAAGGAAGATATTCAAGACACAAACTTTGAGAAGCAGAAACGCAGTGCTTTTCCTAGCCTGTGACCTACGTACACACAGATTTCTGACTCAGCGTTCATAGCTGGAACAAAAAAGAGACTGCAGGACTGGGGCTGAGATGGTGCCGGAAGAGGGAACAACGCTGTGTCAGGGCTGGTTACAGAGAGACTCAGCAGAGATGCAGAACTGCAAAGGGACAAAGCACCATTTTATTAACTGCTTCCATCCAGTACGAACAGAGAAAGGCAAAGGGTATGGAGGAAAAGGACAGACCTACCAAATCTAATGTCTTCAGGCTTCCCATAACCCTCCTGGGATACATCTTTGGGCAGGAGAAATCCTTTGTGCCGTTCTACCTCACACGCAATTAAAGCAGAGGAGAGACTTTTCTCAAAGCCTTGCACTATCTTGGCCTCTCTCAACCTTCACTAGAGCAGGATTCACTAGAAATGAAGGCCCCATGTGGGCCCGGAGCTGATGCCACTGGAGATGCATCACGGCCGATAATCAATACAGAGATGACCTTGCAGGAGGGGAAGCCAGCAGGCTGGGCCAGGCTGATTCTGACTGGATTTTCTTTTGGAGGGTGGCAGGAAGAGAAGCAACAGGCATTGGTGCATATGGGAAAGACTCCCAGGCAGGAGAGCCTCAGGTAAGAGACAGGCAAACAGAAAGAGCACGGACTTACCGCTGTGTAAGGACATGTGCCGTGTCGGCGTGGAGGCCCCATCAAATATTGCTCTATCTAAGAAGTCTATGGTGGACTCAGTGTAAACAATCTGGAAGACTTGGCTGAGAAGTGAGCACAGCTCCTCTGCAGTCACCTGGGGAGCGAGCAAAGAAAGGGCTGTACGAGGCAGATSTTAATGCAATGGCTTTCTCTTCAGCTCTCTAAAGGGGACACACCACAYGGGACAGCAGGGTGCTTGGCATTTATTAGGCTGTCGTCTCTCCAGCRAGGAAAGGGAACCCGCTCATCCAAGTGTCATCCAGGACACTGCCCTAGCTGCAGGGTGGCTAGGTCTGGAGGTGACAGGTCTGGGATCTCRGTGCCTGCTGCCAGCTTCCCCTCACCACGACTTCACGGCAGCCTTGTTAGCTACTCTGCTCCTTTGCCCCAAGTGGTTTCCCTCAGTGCTAGAGAAGAAGATGAGCTCACAAAATAGTCACTCCTCATCACCCTTCCACAGTGCCAAGAAACACCTTTCACCAAGCAATCTGAGGCAACAGGAGATCAGACGTTCCATCATCTGAACAATCAACTCACAACTATTAACTAATAAGATTCCASATCCATGCTCTGTCCTATTCTCCTTCCTTCGTTCAGTTCCCTGACACTGTAGCTACTTCRCCACATTTGTCTGGTTATAACCTACATCCCAAATAGCTGTGCTCACCCCAGAGAGTCAGTGCTACAGATAATAAAACTGAAAACGAAAAGTGCAAAACTCCACCCATAAGTCTTCTCCTGCTGTAGAAATGGGAGCACACAGACTGAGATCAAAATCTCTGGATCCAGACCCTGGAGAAAACAAGTTCCCAGAGCAGCACCCGGGGAACACCCGGCTTAGCAAACCCTACGCCGAAGAGATTCAGTTGTCTTCACAGACCGCCTGCTGCCAGAGAAGAAGCTGGACAGTCAGCACTACAAACAAAGGAAAACCATCCTCTGATACCTCCTCCTGTCTGAACTAGGTCATGAGGTTGGGACAGGGACCAAGCTTCTTCCTCCTTGGAGCACCTCAYGTGTCAGTGGGCCCCGTCTCACCTCTTGGTGGGGGAGAACGCTCCGKGCAGCAGTGGAAGTTTCTCCCATGAAACACAGGATCTTGGGCACAGGGAGAAGGGGCTACAGAACTCCATGTTTCCGGGGCCCTGGACTTATCCTCCTTGGGGGCTGCCTAAACACGTGGAACAGCCTGTGTACAGTTCAGCAGTTCAGACAGCGTCAGGCCTCAGCTAAGCCAGCCACAAACCAGGGCAGTTCCTCTAAAGCTGGGACACCCTCCTAGTGTTGTGTCACCAACCAAGGGCCAACAACAGACTGTTCCACCACAGGCATCCAAGCAATGGGCTACAGGCCAGCTCTGACTTACCTTCTGCCCTTGAGGCCCACAAGAGCTGTCCTAGCAGTGCATGGCTTGCCTGCTCCCCCATATCCCAGASTCTCCTTGTCACGACTGGACCTATGTCTGTCACACAACCTGTGGCCAAGTATGCTTCTGGTCATGTGAGAGGGACACTTGGTGAGGTGATTAGAGCGTGCTGGCTGTCAGTCATGAGAGAGGCCAACCTTGGGCTCCTGGTTTTCCACTGCCACCCTAAGAGATTGTGGCCACCCCAGTTTAAGTAAATGTCAGAAAACCTCCCTGCAATCCCATTCACATCATCACTGCAATTCCCGARTGACTATGGATGCAACCTAAATGTGGGACAGAGAGAGTTAATTGAGTGTTTGAGTCTTACTTTGTTCTCCGTAGCCAGGACCACCAAGCAACAAGCTTCGACTGGTACTACCCCACTCTCAGACAGCGAGCCCGAAGTGAGTGCTTTGGAGCTTTCGGCACAAAGACTCTGGCTTGGGGAGATCCCAGGGTCCTGAGCTGAGAAACAGAGAAGTCGTCAMGGAAAGGCTGAGGTGGAGGAGAAAACAGAAATGCATCCTAGCTCTCTGAGCTGCCTTCTGAACAGCCCGGAGCAGCACTAACAGCTCACAGCCAGCAAGCACAAAGCTGCTTTTGTACCTGCCCAGCAAGGCGGCTGCATGGCCGCGTCAGACTGACTTGATGTTATTCCTTCACGGGCCTGCCCTGGACCCCTGCTCAAGAAGTTTCTGTGCACTGAAAGCCAAAACTGCCAGGTGAACAGAATCGCTCGGGGCAGGCTTGGCATACACAAGGCAGCCACTCAGAAGCCCAGAGATGTCGGACGTGGCTTGAGAAGGTTCCTAAATCCTTGCAGCTCAGAGGGTGGCTACAGCAACGCACGTTCATTGGGGTTGCCCAAGCCAAGCAGGGAGTCTCACCCCGACCCCACTTCTCCTGGCAGCTGTCACTTAGAGAACAGAAGAGCACTCGACCCCACAACCAGGAGAAAACACCCTGGAGCTCTGAGGCACCCGGGAATTCCCCATGAATGCTGCATAAGCCCAAAGCTTTTGAATTAAGAGGCTATAATTTAGAGATGGTTTCTGACAACTTCATAAATCGCTGGTTTCATTTTCATGGCTTAGACAGCCACAAAAATCCATCAACAAAATTGCAACCTTCCAAGTCAGTTATTCATTTATTCTATAGACTGTCCTTTGCTGTCACAGGGTTTATAATCCGATGAGTTTCTGCCATTACATCCTCTAAGAAGCTCAGATTTCTCCAAACATTTTAGCCAAAAAATGACTTAAGTTTAACATATGCAGAGCTGCTAGGGACAGATTCCCCAGTCCTCTCAAGTTTTCACTGGAGACCCACAACAAATCCTGTTCTCCTGCAAGGCCCCTCACAAATAACCGCTCATCAGCTGGGTTTGGGTAATTCACTACATGGCTACTCTCAGCCTGTCACAGATGCAAAAAAAAATGCAATCATCGGCAACAAGCCCAGACCGTGCCATACAACGGTTCAGTTCAGAAGCAGCAACATCTCACATCACAGTCACCCAATCACCTGCATTTGTTTGTCCAAAGTGCTGGGTGTCATCATAGTTTTTCAATACGGGCATTTAAACACCCAACACAGCTAGGAACTCCCCTAGCCACCCACTCCGAGGGYGCTGTGCTGCAAAGAGCAGGACAGGTCAGACTCCTGTGGGGATCAAACTAGCAGAGTTGTCTTTATCTGCTCTCCTTGCCTTCCCCAGTCCAAGGCAGAAGATGGGACATCCACAGATGACCCCACAGACTGGAGCAGTACAGGCAATGCAGAATTAACTATTACACTCTAAGATCAGACTTCCCTAAGAGTCTAAACATCAGCTCTTATTTGGGGTTTGATAGTCGCTGGAGTGCAGGAGCATGGCAGGAACTTCTAAGCCATACAGGGGCCTGCACTTCATCTCCAGGCACAGCTGGACATTTGGCCCAGCTCTGACCCCCCTGCATCTTTCCTAGCATGATCTTACTTCTGCRAGTCACAGTGCTCTTGGGAAATGCATGTAAAGCCCAGTCCTTGCCCAGTCCATACATAAGGAGTTAATAACATGTTCTAGAAAAGAATGGGCTGAAACAACCCAAGGCAGGAGAAGTGACACCAATTATTTTTGTCTCTTCTCATCTAACATCAAGTTTATCCTGTTGCTGGTCAAGTTGTTTGCTGCCTTAGACACAGTATAAGCAGTATTAGCTGCTACAGGGCTCTGTTCCCCAGCAGTCCTACAGCAAATCAGTCACCTGCTTTTTAAAACCTACACACCAACCCCACACCTCATGTCTCAAAATACCCTCTTGCCAATATCTCTGGCTCCCAACACTACRGTGCCAACTGTCGCCCAAGCCCTGAAAGCCAAAGACATCCAGGACCCGGTTCTCATTTACACAACCCCAAAACACACAGCTACAGCCTGCCCACACTGGCCACAATCTACCTGTTTTCAGCACTACCAAGTGAGAGGAGTCATCTCTGATGTAGGAAACGGATGCGATGTCATGGATGGGGACCCTGAGGATGAGGTCTTCTCCATCCCTCCACACCAGCTTGATGTTATAGGCAGACAGACTGATCACAGCGTCATGTTCTTGAGTCAGCTGCCCTGGGAGTTGATGTGCTCTCTAAAACAAAGACATTTCCATTAAAATCTGAACTGTTTCTTCTCTGGCAACTGACAGGCAAGAGGGAGGAGGCCCYCTTCTCAAAAGGAGGAGAATAGAGAATGGAGTCTAGTTGGAGGTCTGTGGCTAGTGGTGTCCCCCAGGGCTCAGTACTGGGACCTATCTTGTTCAACTTATTCATCAATGACCTGGATGAGGGGACAGAGTGCCTCCTCAGCAAGTTTCCTGATGATACCAAGCTGGGAGGAGTGGCTGACACACCTGAGGGCTGTGCTGCCATTCAGAGAGACCTGGACAGGCTGGAGAGCTGGGCAGAGAGGAACCTCCTGAGGTTCAGCAAGGGCAAGTGCAGGGTCCTGCACCTAGGGAGAAATAACCCTGGGCACCAGTACAAGCTGGGGGCTGACCTGCTGGAGAGCAGCTCTGCAAAGAAGGACCTGGGAGTGCTGGTGGATGACAAGTTGACCATGAGYCAGCAACGTGCCCTTGTGGCCAAGAAGGCCAATGGTCTCCTGGGGTGCATTGGGAAGAGTGTTGCCA
Organism: Rhea americana; assembly: GCF_003343005.1. Classification (NCBI taxonomy): domain Eukaryota; kingdom Metazoa; phylum Chordata; class Aves; order Rheiformes; family Rheidae; genus Rhea; species Rhea americana. Next base: position 21,985 of record NW_028186655.1, read on the forward strand.
GTAGGTCGAGGAAGGTGATCCTGCCCCTCTCCTCAGCCCTGGGGAGGCCTCATCTCGAGTCCTGTGTCCAGTTCTGAGCTCCCCAGTCCAAGAGAGACATGGAGCTACTGGAGAGAGTCCAGTGTAGGGCTACAACGATGATCAGAGGGCTGGAGCACCTGCCCTGTGAGGAACAGCTGCGAGAGCTGGGCCTGTTCAGCCTGGGGAAGAGAAGGCTGAGGGGGGATCTKATCAATGTGTACAAGTACCTGAAGGGAGGGTGTCAAGGGGACGGGGACAAACTCTTTTCAGCTGTCCCGTGTGACAGGACAAGAGGCAATGGGCAGAAATTGAAGCACAGGAAGTTGCGCCTGACCGTGAGGGGGAATTTCTTCCCTGTGAGAGTGACGGAGCACTGGAGCAGGTTGCCCAGAGAGGYTGTGGAGTCTCCTTCTCTGGAGRTMTTCAAGGCCCGCCTGGCTGCAACCCTGTCTAACATGCTGTAGGTGACCCTGCTGAGCAGGGAGGTTGGACTAGRTGATCTCCAGAGGTCCCTTCCAACCTTACTGATTCTGTGTTCATCTCCCACCCCTTCATTTACCCACATCATGTTTTCTGGGGCTTCCTGCTAATGGTAAATACCCAYGACCTCAGTTAACCACTGAAAATGAAGGGATGGGTACGAAGTCAGCTCAGTTCCGCAGAGTCTATAACCCCAGATGCAGGCAGCTCCCTGGGAAGCTGTTCTGGATCTAAAACACCCTCCCATAACTAGGAGGCAGCTCGGAGACCCAAGCAACACTGTGGMAGGCAGGTAGGCCCAGCGGGGCTCACACTGTACACCCTGCTTCATCCTACAGACATCCTGGGTTATCCCACACTTCTCTCTRCATTGCACCCCTCATTTCCCACCTCCAGCAGTGTGCAGGTGCCTGGATTTTCCCATTGCCCAGGGGACCCCAGCCCTCCACTGCCCCAGATAACAGAGCACTGGCTGTTCACAAAGCCACATTTGTAACACTGCAAAGGAGGACGGGACCTAGCTCTGGAAAAGCTCCACAAGGCTTTCGGTCTTCAGAGCAGCCTCCCCCCTCCACAGGGCTGCATCTATATCACAGATAAAGATAACACTGCTGGGAGAACTGCAGCAATTTATTCAACGGCCCTCTAAAGGGCTGAGCACTCACCTTTGCATTATCTATCAGATGCAGTATTTCAGTGCGGCTGGAGGGATTCAGGTACCCTGGGATGGACGTTAGTTGGCCTAAATACTGGGAGAGAAGAACCAAACCATTATCATGCGGCATGCACACTAAGCAGGGCCCCAAACACGTTAGCTACTGGAAGAAGGACCACCATCGACTCAGTGCAAAGGGCACTACCAAATGGCTGGTGCCCTAAGCCCCTCTTTAGAAGCTGCTAGATGGCACCTCAATATGAAAGATCTCTCATGCTTTTAAGTAGGCCTAACACTACATCTAAATCCATCTATTCCCACTGCTAGCTGAAGGGAGATGCCATGAATCCAGAGCTTACACACARCTGCATTGTCCATTCAGCTTCGGCAGTTACCAGCGAGTATTCGCTCCCTTTGGATTAGGCCTGTGGGATTAGACAGTGACTCTATGCAGCATCTTTSCTACATCACAAAACATTTTACAGGAGCTAAAACATTACGAACAGCCGAGTGCATTTCTTTAAGACTGATACCTGAAAGGAGATGAAATCAGGAAGCAGAAAATCACACACAGAGCCTGTTCTCCAGAAACTGTGGAGAAAAGTAATTTATCAACRGCAAATAGCTGGTGGAGACAGAGAGGGATAGAAAACCATAACAGCAGGTCAGAAAGCCCAGGGAGCACCCAACATTTTCATCTAGATTCTGACACGAAGGGGAAGCCCTGGGGCAGGCTAAGATGACAGCAGCAGCACTGCACTGGTTGGCAACACCCTGCGCACAGCCGCAAGGAGCTGCAGCGTCACAAGGGCGAAAAAGAAAGTGAAGGACCTGCGTTTTCCAGGCACAGGCACACCGYAGCACCAGGCCTTTGCTGGCTGGGGAAAACGCGCTCACTCAGAAAAGAGCAGCGACCTTTTCGAGTGAGTTCAGGATACGATTTCAATACCTTTAGTCGAAAAAAATACTGTGGAAGCTCGTTTGCAGTGGGTGATGTAGCTTAACACTCCGAGCCCTAAGAGGAGGAACAGGGAAGAGAGGGAGGGAGCCCAGTGCCACCCAGGCAGAAGTTACCTTCACTTCCTTTTCAATGTAGTCGTTCAACAGCACGTCTGGTTCAACGCGGTCCGGCAAGGACACCACGACGGTATGAAGAGGTCGTCTTTCCGTAACCTTCTCCTGGGCCTTCTTATCCCGACCTTTCTCACCCTTCAGGAAGACTCGCTTGAAAGGGGACACTATTCCAGGCTGCTGGCAGAAACGGGAACGGGTGGGGGGGTTAGGGTGAAGGTCTGCGGGGGGGGTTAGGGTGAAGGTCTGCATGCGCGCACCCACCCATGGAGATGCCTTCGGCCTCCGCACGCCCGGCCGCGCCGCGCCGCCAGCTCCCTAACGGCCACGAGCCGCGATACCGATACAGCTTAGCTCCAAACTCACAGCCCAGCCAAAGCCACCCCCGTGGCCAGACGGGACCTCGTTTGGGCGCTACGAACCCACAGTTGCACGATCGCCCGGTGAAACCCCCCCTTCCAGCGATGCGGCACAGGAATGCGAGTGTTGATAGGTGTCAGTTAACAAGACTGGTTTTTCTTCGCCCCAGAGCAATGATTTAGAATATTTCCAGTTAAGAACAAAACAGGGGACTGGCTTTTTTAAAATCCCCGGCCATGCCAGCCGCTGAGCGTCCCGGCGGCTTGCAGAGCCGAACAGAACCCGCTTGTTCTCCCGCCGCTGCCCTGGCACCGCGCTGCCCCTGACTTGTTTGTACCGAGGAAACGGTCGGAGCTGACTCACGGACGCGGGGCAAGAATCAGAGCCACGAGGCGGGATTTCACCGAACTGCTCGGCAGCGGGTGCTGCCTCCGCAGCCTGCGACGTGCTTCTTGCACGATCTGCTTTAGCTGGATTTTTTTAGTCCGTGCTCTCCACTGAGCAGCCAGCATAAAATCAGAGCAATCGAAACYGCAGTCAGAGGGCTAAAGGCAAAGAAACTCTATTTAAAAAGCCTGCAAAAAGAGCAGGAAGCGGGAGAATACATCCGAATYTGCAGACAACGGCGCAGTCGTCAGATGCCCTGAACCTACACGTTAAAAACACGCGCTTGCAGTGGTGCAGTGTGGGACCTACCGAATTTTATAGCAGAATATACAGCTCTATGCACTTTCTTGGTCAATAGAGTTTGGAGAAGGAATCTCGTCTACATATTTGACTGCTTTCACCCATGCATCTACCTTACTGTAACCGCCTCCACGGCCACAGAAAAGCACACACACGAAGCGGCTCCAGCGATCCCCAACAGACGGACGCTGCCGCCGGGATCCAGCAAGGGAGCCCAAGGCGGCAGCAGCGCTCCGAGGAAACGTGGCGGGGCCGGAAAGCATCAGCCGGCGTCCTCGCAGCCAGGCGACTTCGGGCACTCGAGGCCGTCCCAGGGCGCCGGGGGCATCGCCCGGCCGCGACCGCGCATCCGTCGGAGCGAGGCAACCGAGCTGCGCGCGCGGCCCGAGTATCGCGGCGGGGGGGGACTCGGGCACAGGACCACCCGCCTGAGAAAAGGGCTCTGTGGCTCCCAAACCAGCGAGTGCTGTTTCCAAAAACGTCTGAGCCGATTCCCAGCCCAGAGCGGGAGCTTGCGAGCCCCCGCGGCCGTCCAGCCGGCGGCAGCACGCGCACGCAGATTCCCAGCTATAGAGGGAGCATCGTCACCGTCCTTCTTCCCATGGCACAGGGCGGGCGGCTGCAGCCCCACGCAGTGCCTGAGAGGCTGCTGCAGAGGCTGAAGAGCGGTAGATACACACCAAGCTCTGCCTCAGCCTCTCCTACTGCTGARGGACCAGCAGCGCGGATCAACGTCGTCATTTCTAAGTCGAGCAGCCTAGACAGACGTTTACGGAGAKGCGGATCCGGCGCTCGGGATCCACATCAGCAGCAACGTGCATCCTGCAGTCTCGAAGGGAAAGCAAGAGCTCCTCAGCTGCGGCAGCTCCAGGTCCGCGGCTCCGACGCAGCGCGCGCTCTCGGCTCTGGCTTCCCGTCCCACGGGCAGGCGCTGCCCATCCGAGGGCCTGGTGCCTTGGGGAGCCGTGAGTTCAGCGTGGCAGCAAGGTGGCCAGCAGCGAAGCTTTCTGCTTGGTCTTGGCCTTTCCTAACTTCAGTAAAAGGCAAACACTGGACTGTAAGGTCTGCAGAGGCAGAAAGGATGCTCCGAAAGCTGAGCTGATTAAACGTAAACCCAAAGCACTCGMAGATCTCCTACTCCACAGAAAACAGTAACATACTTTGCAGCCTMAAACAGCCTCAAATGCCCCCCACCAACCTAGCCCCATCTCTTGCGACTGTCCATCCAGGTAGGACCTTCCCTTGGAAACCATGGTCACGATCAGCTGCTGGTGCATCTGAGCAGCTCGAGCCTTGCTGTAACACATGGTGCTGGTGGGGGAACACCACCCGCACGTGGTCTGCTTGCAGCAGCTTCCCGCCCAGCACCGGGGCAGCACTGTCTGCCTGCTTCCGACCAGCCCCAGACAACGTGAGCTTAAACCTCTTTTATCACTAATGCTTTTTATCTTCAATTGAGGCAGGCTGAGAGGACACGGCCGGATAGTTTCCCACAGCTCCGCCGACACGTGACACCTTTCTAAGTTCTTGAAGCCAGTCGTGTCTCCGAGCACCTGCCTATCATGTTTACCGATGCAAAAAGCCTGTGGCTAAAAGTGCTGAGCGGGACTGATAGCTTGGTTTCATTAGGCTTCTTTTCTCAATTTAGACAASCATGAAAGATCTACAGGACAGAGAGATCAAAGAGCGACCAAAATGATTTGAAACATTAGACTAGGACTGCAAAAAGTTACAGAAAACCTCCTGTTTTAATACTATTTCCCAGCTCCCAGACTGAGCCAGGCACCGCAAGGACGTCAGGGACAGCCCTGCCCTGAAAAGCTTCCCTTCCACCAGGGTGTGCCGGGGCAGACAAAAATAGAGGGAGTTTATAGGACAAAAGGGACAGAAGGAACAGCTACACGATACTGTACCTGTCCTTGTTAACCAGCTCTGCTTTTACACCAGCAGGACCAGAGAGCAGCACTGCCAAGCACTGCAGGTTTTAAAGACGGTGCATCCCTCCTCCGGTAAGTCGGGCTCCGGAAGAGGAACGCCACCCCGCTGCRACACGAAATCCGCCCGGTGCCTAGCAAGGGGCTCGGTACAATCCCTCCTGAGAGCAGAAAACCCRGCAAGCACCCGGCCTCTTTGCCTGGTCCGGAGCGCAGTGCTCAAGCCCTGACTGCCGGAAGCGGTAAAACATGATGGACCGTACCAGGCTTCCCGTCACTTCTCTCTGGGGCAGCAAGACAAGAAGAAGTCCAAGGACGCTATAAAAACCCTAACATGAGACTGTCCAAGACTAAACCTCAACTACTGTCATACAAAGAATCTTTCAGAAATCAAAATCAGAAGCAGAGAGGCACAGAAAAGCGTCAGTGCCAGAGCTGCGTCCCGAACGGTCTCAGACGTGCCCTCTCCCAGGCTGGACGCCGACGGCTCCCGACGCGCTCTGCTTCCCTTTTCGTGACTGCACAGATCCGACCCACTCCACCAAAAGCGAACCAGAACAAACTCCAGCTTTTCTCTCCTGACTTCCGGCAGCCCACCWCGAGCTAGGGGGACACTCCAGAACTGCCCTTGGTCCCAGCTCACCTGCGTGCCCTGGCTAGAGCYGGTTGCCTGGGCCTTCCAGGAAAACTGCAGATTCTCCTCAAAGCTGGAAACAGCCAAGATTCTGCAGTTTTGAGGGTCCAAATTCAAGTGCAGGCATAAAACAGCATGATCCAATGCAGAAAAACAACAAAGTGGCTTCCATAGTTCTCAGAGCCGATAAAAACCCAACACCTACCTCGTTCTCCATGTAAGTACCGAGTTGGAGAGAGCAGAAGCARAACTTGTTGGTGCAGGTCCTTCGGTGGCTCACCAAAGATAACCCCAGGTGAAAGAGAAGCTGCTACTGTGTTTTCAGGGACTCCTGAACCTCCCCAATCATGTCGAAGAGCTCGGCAAACCTCCTAGCTTTCACTCCTCTACAAGAAGATGTCCAGGAAGTGCAATAACCACAGTTTCCTCATGTTATACAAGCCTGCATGCAGTAACAGCAAAAAATAAAGCTGTTGGTAAGAACCAATAAGTTTTAAGAGAGGGGGAAAAGAAAAGAGAAGTGTTTATGGAGAGGCAGCTTCACTTTTATGTCTGCTCAGCAAGTAGGGCCATATTCATTCAACAAGGGCAACGTTCCCTTATGGGGTGAAGGACAASGCGAGGTGACACACAGAAGCCCGACTAATTTCGCTCAGCTCAACACCTTTCCCAGCTACCAGCCACATACGTCCCCACTAGCAGCACCCCTAAAYCGATGCAAATCTGCCAGCACTCTTCGTTACTAGACTCCACGTTTGCAAATAGACACGCTAACGGTAGAAACGATCCCAAATCGCAGGGTGGGGGGCTACCTGGGGTTTCCCCTCCAACTTTTAGCTGTTTCGTAACTACTTTGTTCTTCAAGGTCTACTAAACTTATTGGGGCCTAGGGCTGTGCAGTTTTTTCAAGGCCTAAAATTCTAGTCCTTAAACTTCTTGTTCACATTAGAAAAGAAAAGCAAAAGAAAGACTGTCAGTCTTTGAAAAGGAGGTTAAGAGCTTCCTGCCTGACACAAGGCCTCCCAGATGGCACTCGGGGAAAGAGAGCCGCGTTCGGATGAGCCTTGCAGGGTTCAAACACAAGCTGAAGAGTCAGACTCAGAGGATTCATGAAAACAAGTTGCTAATTTCACAGACAGAGAATCAAATTAAAAAGCCAGAGTCAGTTATTTCCCCAATGAAATCCACCCGTTAGGCAGAGACAAAAAGAAGGTCAGCTACAGAAGAAGTGCTTGAAGGTCTGCCAGGCTCCCCTTGGTGCTTGTGCAGAGCAGAGTGGGCTTTAAACCAGCAAACTCCTCCTGCGGGCTTCCCACCGGGCAGCTCCCGCGACGGACAGCCGCCCATCAACAGCGCTCTTAAAACAGGCAAAGCAGCTGATCGCTAGGGACTACCCAGCCCTAGCAGCCCAGTGAGATTATTTTTGCAAGCAAGTTTGCCAACCTTCYACCAGTAAGCAGCAGAGGACGTGAAAGCAGCCTAGATTCTTGCAGGACACAGCTAGCCCCGAGTTTCTGACAAGTTAGTACGTTCTGGGAGAGATGGATCTCATTTCTCCTCGAAAGCCCTACAGCAAAGTCAGGTTYCTTCTTCTCGTTTGGCGACGAGCTGGCATGCTGCAACAGAAGTCAGGCGTCTGCCRCGCTGGGACGGGGAGCCGGGGCTCAGCCAACGTGACGCAGCTTGTTTCGAAAGGATCCGTGCATCCCGGCTCCGATGCTGCCGGCCGGGGAAAGAGCCGGCGCTGGCAGTGCCGGGCGTGCTGCCCCGCGTGAGCAGCTGCCTCCAGCGAGCTCGCTGCAGCACATCACATCAGTCGGTGTTCAAACCCCTGCCYGTTTTAAAGGTGGGAACACGGTCGAGAAGCCCAAACGCACGAGGCCAGCGCAACCGGGTGCTCCGAGGAGTCCCGTAGCTCCGGGCAGAGCAAGGCACGTGCGGTCACCTCCTCCCCGTGCCTTCTGCTGCTGACACCGCGTTCAGAAACCAAACAGCAACCCAGTCTGCTTAATGGAGCATTTAGGACCTGACTAACCAAGAGAGAATCTCTCATTGATGCGCGTAGCCCACTAAGGCAGACGGACCCRGAAACAGGCACAGGAGCAGGCAGGGGATCCTGCTCCATCAAGAACGGCGGCTGCGGTTAGGTTGCATTTTTTAAAAAAGACCCAGCTCACTTGATACACGCTCACGCACAGTGGAACTGGAAAGAGACTGGCAAGCAGTCCAGGGGCATCAGAAATAGCCTGTGTTGGTGAGAAATGGGAATATATTATAAATAGCTTCTCCCAGTTTTCTGAGAGCACCCAGTCCAGCTGACAGAGCGCAGGCAGACRTCAAGGCTGCAGCGGTGACGACCTCCTTCAGCTTCCTGAGTGGACGCCCAAGGCCAGCCCACCCCGGGAGCTCCAGCAATGCCCAAAGCAGGGGCTCAAGCCCTGCAGGGGCCCCGCTGGCRCGGCAGGGCTGGAGCCTGCCCGCAGAAGCAGCCCCCGCGCCCCTCTTCAGCGCTGGCTCACGTCAAAGCAGAGGAAATGATCTACCTCTCTCCATTCCTGGAGACCTGCCACTGGTTAAGGAAGAAGGCTCAGATGCCAAAGCTGGTCCTCCGCAAGGAGCGCCAGCAGAGCTCRAGGAGAGCAGGGCACCCCACGCTCTCCTGGCCTGCGCTGCAGAAAGCTCTCGGTGTAACAAAGGGCCCAGGGGAGGCAGTTAAGCAAGCAGTAATCTCAAGTAAAGCAACCTCACCCATAATTARACTTTCAAGGAGCAATTCAAGCAGGAGGCTCAATGCTCTCCTCCCCTAAAAGCTCTGGAGGCCAGTGGGAACAAGAGGCAAAACCAGTTTGCAACATCATTAGAGCCCACTGAAGGGTTTACAACATGCTGCACTTTCCCAGCATTTCACAACACAGATTTTGGAAAACGCTTTATTTGGTGTCCCATAGGAAGCAGCTCCCACCCTTCTGCATGTTTATTCTGGTGAAGTCTGGAGCTAGAGCTACAGGAGGGAAACGTGAGACAGGACACACAGGTTTTATGAAAAACTCCTTGTTGGGCAGCAGAATTAGCTGGCAACTGCATTTCCCGCTGCAGTCCAGGCCCGACATCAGAGGGACACAGCAGGGCTCCTGAAAGACAGTCCGGGGGCAACCGGCAGCAGGACCGAGACCCTAACTGCACAGGAAGGGCAGTCCAACATCACATTAAAACCATAATTACCGATGACGTACATCTTCCTCTCGTTCCTGGAAGAAAACCATGATCCTTTGGATGGGTTTGAGGGAGCAGCCTGTGCTTCATCTGACTTGGCTCTTCCCACAGCCCCCAGCCGTCCCCAGGTGAGCCCCCGGCCAGCCTCAGGCCCTGGCAGGCCCACAGCCTGTCTCCAGGTCCTGGCTCCCACGTGCCTTTGGAATTCCCGAGCAAGCTGTTTCTGGGAARAGAGGAGGATTTACACTTCATCTCCTCCACTGCTGTTATGCACTCTCAAACATCAGCTGGGCATGCCTCATACGAGGGGCAGAGGGAGCTTCTCTATCCACTYGGGTGGCTTATCTAAAATGCAAATTTGCAAAGCTAATTCTCCCCCAGCACATCTGCATGGGSATTAGGGGAGCCCAGGCTAAATGCAGGAGCACGCAGGGCCTCACAGCACCGTTCCTGGCCAGCACACTGCATGTTCCCCCACGAAAGCCTAGGCCCCAAATCCAGGTATCTTGCTCTTCAAGGGACAAGGTAACGTGAAACCAGAGTGCTTCCCGAGACAGCCACTGACAGCACACCAGGATCAGGCACAGCTTCTGGGCAGATTAGAAACATATTTTTGAATGGACTGAAGATGTCAAGAATCAATTCAGTGCAGCCAAACACCTCCACAGTCTCAAAGGAATCACAGGATAAGGCAGCACAGGTACAAGGAAGTCAACCAAGGCAAAAGGGGGCTCCTAGCCCTCTTRCCATCAGCTGAGGAAGCCAGTAAGTGAAGGAAAGGACTACAGAAAGGACCTAASAAGGAAGAGAAGCCACTGGAGTTGCCCATAATAACAAAATATGAAAYCAGGCATGACAGTGTACACTTCACATTTTTAGAGAAGAGAGCTAATTGCTAATAAACAAACCAGCATCAACCTTCAGTGGGGTGATGCTGCAGAAACCAAGCCTATCAGCCYGGCTAGGAGCCGATGCTGCTCCAAGGGAGGGAGCCCCGTGAGAGAGCAGTGGCACTCCAGCAGAGGCTGACGGGACTGCGTACAYGTTACAACCTGGGACAGACAGACAGATGAGTATGTACAGGGAAAATTGGGAGCCCCCGAAGTAAAAATCCACGGGTATAGCACTGCCAGAGGCAGGGGGGGTTATTTATAGTCTTCAGCATGTTCCACGGAAGCTGAAGACAGCCTGGGTTTATGTGGATCTTCACATTTGCCATCATGGGGTCACGCTATGTCAACACGAAGAAAGCTGCAACCCATCTCCGGTACATCCTGATGAGGAGCGCCAGTCGGAGGTTCACTCCCAACCTGCTTCCTACTCCTTGGTGTGCTCACAGAAGGAAGCCTTACCAGCCTTGTTTTGCTCTGTGCAACTGAGGTGTCCACCGTTTCCAGGTGGCAAATTATTCACAAGCTCTCTCCAGCTCTTTGGGTTAGGGCAACCAAAAGTTGCTCAGACAATAAAACACAAGGTTTACGATTAACATGGCAGCTGCTCAAAAACCCATTTCAAGGCAGATGTGCTCCCACCAAGTGCTCTGCAGCCTCAGGAACATGCTGTGGCTGCAAACCTCGTAACTTGCAGCTCACTGCATTTTTCTATCTCATCTTTAACAGGCAGTTTGGTAAGACAGCATTAAACATCTACGCACAGGGATGCTCTGCCAGCAGTCACCAAATCCAGGTCTGCACCAAGCCCATCCACAGCAGATCGCGGAAGGTGCCCCCTGGGGTTGCACACTGCCGCGCTGAGGAAAAGATCGTACGTACAGCTTAAGCCACCGCAAACCAGCACTGCCACGAAAGACGATCTCCCCCCGCTCAGCATTCGGGAAGCCTCCACGCACACCGCCTCAGAGAGCTCGCTTCTGAAAAGCCACCCACTCCGCTTGATTCACCGTTACGGGCTCAGCTCCCCAAGGCCACGCACGAGGGACAGCGCTGGGAGAAGGGCGAGCAGAGCAGCGCCTGCAGTAACACTGCTGCAAGCAGCTTCTCGCCATCGGCCTCCCCCTCCCAGCTCAGCTCTGGTTACACCAGGGCTTCAGGGGGGTTTTAAGTGCACAGGCCACTGGACCGAGCAATCACAGAATTAGAGTTTGAGGCTGGCAGGGACCTCTGGAGACCACCATGCCCAACTTCTGCTCAAGCAGGTGCAGTTGGAACAGACTGAGTATCTCCAGGGATGATGCCTCCACAGCCTCTGTGGGGAACCTGTTCCAGTGTTTGACCATCCTTACAGTAAAAGTGTTTCTTCTGTTTAAACAGAATTTCTAAATTCCAGTTTGTGCCCACTGCCTTATCCTGTCACTGGGCACCACTGAGAAGAGTCTGGTTCTAGCCTCTGCACTCCTCCCATCAACACCTATTGACACACACTGAGAAGATCCCTCCCCAAGCCTTCTCTTCTCCAGGYTCAACAGGACCAGCTCTCTGACCCTCTCCATGTGAGAGGCTCCAGTCTTTTTTCATCATCTTTGTGGCTCTCTGTAGGACTCCCTCCAGCAGGCCCATGTCCTTCTTATCCTGGGGAGCCCAATACTGGAACCAGCACTCCAGATGTGGCCTTACCACAGCTGAGCAAGGGGCAGGATCACCTCCCTTGACCTCCTGGCAMGGCTCTGTCTARTGTAGCCCAGGATGCTGTTGGTTGCCTTTGCCAGATGTCCACCAGGACCCCCAGATTCTTCTCTGCATAGCTAGATCAGACCTTTCCAAAGTGGATTACCACAACTCCACCCACCATGGACATCACAACTGCCCAGTCTGACCCAGTGAGCCCCAGTCCCCCAGCAAACTGGGCACATGTACCATGTGCAGCTGACACGACAGGGAGCCCTTGCAGGTGGTTTGCATCACATTTAGCTGCCACTTGARCTTCTGATAGCTGATGAAACACCCCAGTCAGGGCTCCCCTCCTGGCAGGCCAGAACAGGACTCCAGAACCACAACTCCATGAGGAGAAGAGACCAAGCAACACAGACAGCAGCATGAAGCTCATCCCTGGAACAGCTGATGCCCTACAATCCCTCATGGCTGCTCAGGAAGATGTTACTGAACTAGAAGAAAAAAAGCAACACAGAAGTCCCAAGAGCAGGTACAGACATCCAAGCAGATGTGACCTCTTCTAGTTTATACTGTCCCTATAATTAGGTTTATTCCACTGCTCAGCAAAGCACCACATTTTGACTTGGCCAGTACTCAAGCTCTTCCCCAAAGCAGCAGCCTACAGATTTGAACTAACAGAGCAAGAGTCAAAGAGGCAATTGCTCCTGCCCTCACTACATGGCTGACCGAGTTGCTCAGGAGGCAGCTCTCGACTTCAGTTTACAACGCAAAGGCCTGAGCAAAAGCCAAACTCCACGGTCCGCAAGCAGCTCAGCAATGCAGGCAGCAAGGCCAAACAGTTTCCCAACTGTTTAGCTAGCAGCAGCACCCAGCGGTCTCTGCCCSGGCTCTCGGATCAGAGCTATTACAGCATATTTCAGTATTGCTCAAGGAGCACGACCTTCCCCGATTATCTTTACATGATTAATTTCACAGTGGTGGTTTTGCCGGGGAATGCTGTTTGGATCAGGAGCACCGCTGCCACGCTCGTTACGAAAAGAGCTTGCAGCAGAACAAGCCGGTGCCGCAGCACTGCTGMGGGCACCGCTGAGCGCGTCAGTCAGACGACGCCACTACAAGGAAATGCCAGGTGGAGAACTCGGCCGCTCTTCGAGAGTCACCGGGCCAGCTCGGGAGCCCTCTTCAAACACGCAGGATGGAGACTGAAAACCAGCTGTTAGACGTGTTCCACCCCCCTTGCTGCCTCCCCCTCAGCCCGCCGGCTGGGCTYGGAGCCGAGGGGGCGCTCAGGCCCCGGCACACCAGCTGCCAACATCTTCCTTAAAGCCCTTCAGCCAAGGAGGGCTCCACGTTCCAAGCACCCCCGAGCCGTAAACTGGCATCATGGGGGCTTGTTCCTGGGCCATATCCGCTGTGCGGCTCGCGGGCGCAGCGGGATAAGGCTGTGTCGGCATTTGGTTTGAGAAACTGCAGACGAGTCAGCTCTGGGTTCATCGCTGGGACTTGACACGCCGGCATCTCATCCTGGTTTTGTTCGGTTAGCTGCTCTCCTCCCCACAACACTTTAGCATCCAGATATTTAAGTAAAACCATTCTTCAAGTAATTCCTCTTTGAAGTTAAGAGCTAAAAACTGCTTCTGATTTTTACCAGCATTAGCAAAATATTACAGAAAGGATTTTAAAGAGGGGCAGCTTTGGAAAACGATGCCAGCCAAGAAGTTCAAAACTAATCCAGCCCAGGACGCKCTGCCAAAAGCTGCTGAGAAGAAAGGTGATGCTTTGCAGTCCTGGATCCTGTTCATCCTCCCGACCTCTGTCAGCTTTCATCCCTCTGCTAAACCAAAGAGTCAGAGCCACAAACCCTTTTTCCCTCAACACTAAGCAGACATTAAGCCTAGATCTGCAACACACGCAACCAAACACATTGCACGGGTTCTGCAGAGCATCTCCTGCTTTGCCTCACTGCCCAGTGTCAGCTCACTCATGCCAGGACTGAGAGGCTTGGTGCGAGGAATCTTAAAGGCAATCCACAGTTTCCTTCCCTCATATCCAGCARGCTGGTCTAAAAGAGCAACATAAATTCAGAATGGTGTTTTAAAGGGTCTTAAACTACAGATTAAGTTAAATCTCACCACCAACCCTAGGCAAGGGAACAGGAACACGACATCCCGTGTTTTCCAGCCAGAGCAGAAAAAGCAGGCAGGTCTGCTCGCAGCTGTGAGGCCCTAAGTTCTGTTGAGGCTGGTAATTTACTTGAGCCAAATGATGTCGCTGCAAGAACATCTTTCAACACAAATGCCTTTCTCAGACAACACCCTACCACTGCATATTCTCAGGTTTGTACATTGAATAAGAAAACATATGGCAGGGTCCTCATGTAGTTTTGAAAGCACGCACTTGAGCAGATCCCAACCAGTGGGACCCGGTCTGAGGCAGAGAACAGAGCAAACTTAATCTCTGGGAGTATGTCATTTAGGCAAAGTAGTCCTCATTTCTCCTACAGACKGCAGTTTCCTCATGGATGAGGACCTGCTTGGATCCATCACCTGAAAGCCTAGATCAGGCACTGAAGCCAAAGGAACAGTCACACAGGTAGGATGCWAGGGATCACTGGGGACCTTGCAGCTCTTCCTACATTTTGGTGAGCAGCCTTCTTAGAAAAGGCAACTTTCCTTCATGGATCAAGAAGGAAAGATCCTGGGAGCTGTGGAGCCAGTGGCCCTAGGCTTTGCATGGAACTGTATCTGTTTCATGTTGTTTCTCTAGTGCAAGGGCAAAATCTTACTGCAACCTGACCATCCTYAAGGGCAGTTCCAGCAGTCATCTCTGCTCTTCCTGATGAGGTGAACATCCRATCCCACTACCCAGTATGTTGGGGGTTGGGAGAAGATGGAATAAAGCTCACTTCCTTCAACAAGGAGGCTACAAATTCATTTTATAGGAAAGGCAGCAAAAGGCAATATGCAACCCTTGCATTTTAGTGCCAGGTAAAAATAGCTTTGTGCTCAGTAGAGCGTGAAAGGAAGGATTTTGTTCTAGGTTACCGTTCTTCCCCACCCCACCCTGTTGGCAGTTTTCCAGCTTAATCAGCAGACACTGCCTTAGTCATCCATCCCCTTCTAACTCTGACTGCTTTCTTCAGACCAAACCAGTGCATAGATCTCATTCGGCTGGCCCCCATGTAAGTGAGAGACCCTCTTGATCAGCTTAACTCCTGYAGGGAAGGCTTTTATAGTCATCTTACCACCCTGCCCAGCAGGCATCTGCTATGACAGCCACTCCAAGTCCTCTTGTGGTCCCACAAGACCTAGCTTCACCTCTGCTGGGCTGTACTGCTTGTGCCTAGAGGATCRTCTGGAGTAAGTGGACCCCGGGGCCTCTCGGCCTCTTCCCTGCCTCCAGCAGGGAGAGGCACAACTTGCATGCGCAGGGGTCAGCAGAGGCAGCAGCAGATTAGGAAATGAAGGATTCTTAGTTCAGTCAGAYTATATTTGATTTCAAAGCTGTTCTCACAGACAAGCACATTATTAAATCCAAGTAATGCAGAAACATATGATTTCCTTAAAGAAAGTGAGCTAGCACCCAAGTCAGTTAAAAAAAAAAAAAAAGACATGCTCAGGACTCGCACAACAGTTACACAAGAGCCCTTTACAAAACAAGGCTGAGCTCTGTGTTTTCCCATTTCAAGCTGCCTTGCCAGCTAAGCTGGGCTCCAGCTATGCTGACAGGATTTTCCTTTAAGGCAAGAGGAAAGGAATTTTCCCTGGCTATTTTTAGCAGTTTCTCCTCCTGAAGAGATTCCTACGCTCCAGCTCAGACCTCCACCCACAGCTTTCATGTTCTGATGCAGATGGGAGCAAGGCTGAGCTGATGCATCTGGACAAACAAGCCAGAGGCAGAAACACATGGCAGGTCTTCCTCAAAGTTTGCAGAAACAGTTTTCAGCTGCTYCTCTGAGCAAGCAGCTGCAGGCTGACGGAGGAAGGCATCAGTACAGCCTCCTCCTGGGTTTGTTCCCTGCGGTAAGGTGAGCAGCACCTCTCGACCTCGGTGTCAGCACAGAGCACCCCGCATTGCGGCACAAGCGGCTCAGGCCTCCRATCCCATGAAACTACAGCTCACAGGTCTCAACCTCTAGCTGCCTCTTCTCCCATTTCACWAATCAGTCTGCAGGACTAGGTAGGGCTTGAGCCCTGTGGATGAGAAGAGGAGCTGAGCTCACTCTTCCCCAAACAGCCCAGAACTTCCACATTGGCACCACTTCTCTGCTGTATCTTTTTTGGGGGGATCTGGCACATGCTCAAGTTGCAAGATGGCAGCAGTAGGAAATAGCCTGAGACCAGTACAAGCAACACCTAGGAAGAGCTGGCCAGAACAGGGTTTTCCAGGTGTTGCTGCAGTGCAAGTACTAGCTGGGCTTTTGATCTTTATTGACATTTGCAGAAAAATGTGGTAAGACCAGTTTATTTGCAGCCTTTCAGGAATTGGTATTTGGAGCACACTTTGGAGACAGAATTACTATACTATTTTTCCACATTTTCCAAGGGGTCCTGCCAAAAATTCGGAGATCAAAAAAGATGCCTGCTAAACTGTCTGAATGCCTGGAACCAAGAAAAGTAGAGTCCTTAAAACTAGAGTGCTAAAGCTGTCTGGCCACAGATGAGTCCATTAATTCCAGTTAGAGCCATATATTCCATTTTTGGCTGGGAGAAAGGAAATGCAAGATGACCAGTTTTGCTGTGCTGCAGCCTGGCTCCAGTTGCCAAGCCGGATGGCAGATCCTTGGGATGCTTTGCCCTGTCCTTACCTTAAGGAGTACCACAGCTGCACACAGGCAAGCAGGGAGACAGGAAGACAAGAACGTTCACTCATCCTTCTCTTCCCCCTCTTTCACCAGTTTTTAGCGATGTGCTCTGCCATGATTTTCATCCTCTTGCTAGGTAGCTTCAGTTGATGCATAAGTCATCTTCCATTCAGTATTATTAACGTAAGCTGCTTACAAGAGAAGTGTTTATGCCAAAGAGTAAACCTTCAGCTCTAGCATCCTTTTAGAAGGAACATGTGCAGAGGTGTAACTTCTGATTACATTGGACAGCTAAGATTTTGAACACTTGCCCRATTTCCAAATTCAGCCATTTGCTTCACATTTCCGAGAGGGTTTTTTTTTGTCCAAGAACAACCAACCAGGATCCTCCCCTAAATGCAGCTTCAAGAATCCCACTGAAGTTGGAGGCTCACACTAAGAAATCCCCRGAGCTGAGGCTGCCACACGCCCCTCCCCAACATACCAGAAGACTCAAGGCGCAGGCATTTGCCAGCAGAGCCAACTCAGGGAAGTCCCACTCAGCTCCCACCACTTCTGCGCCTCCCTTTAGTTGTGCCAGCACAACAGGTCATGCAGCCTCGTGGTGAACAAGATCATGGAAGCAACCATTTTCTTGTTAAATAGACTCCAAGAAGCACTCGAGGAAGCACGGTCTGAACCATCAGAGCTCCAGCCCTGCACAGACCACCCCTAGGCAAGGCAGCTGCATCCCTCCCCAACRAGCCTTCTTGGCCTGCCCCTTCCCTGCAAGGCTGGCACAGACCTTGCAAGGCCACAGAGCTGCTCTTTCACATTGTGGGGCAAGTTTTCACTCCGCCAATCCCAGAAAGAAGGAAGGAAAGCAGCTCCACACAAAGAGCCTGGCAGCTCATGCTACGTTTAGAGAACTGGTGATGCATTTGCTTCAGTGGAAGGAACTGCTAACACAGTCTCCCTGCTGAAGTTTTCCAGCTCAGAGCTTACCAAGCCATTCCCTGCACCACAGCAAAACTAGCTCAGTGACAACAGCACATACCATGACGGTGAGGGCCATGGTGCCTGGCAGGTTCCCATGCCACACGAGTCTGCAGCCCTTGCTCTCTTCTTTGTCTGCAGCCAGTGAAACACCCAGGGCTTGGTCAGCTTTAGTCAAGCAGAGCAATTTCCCAGACCCTCCCACTGCTTATTAAAGAAGAAAGGGAAAAGCCGTTCTCAGGAACTGTCCATCCCAGGCACCGTTTTAAATCCCCCAAGAATCTCAGACAGGAGCTGACTGCAGAGATAAAGGCCAGCTCCACCCTGACAGCAGGGAGGGAAAACAAAGGCAGAAGGTGCTGCCGGACCCCGCCGGCTCCGCGCCTGCCTCCCACCGCAAGCAGGACCGGGCTCGCTCCAGGATGGAGCTGGGGTGAGCTCTACTCCTCCGCTGTGTTAAGTCCAGTTCAGTGCTGGTACTTGCAAGGGCCAGGACGATGCCAAGTGGCCRCTGAAATGTGATCTCCTGGGCAGGTTTGCAGCTCACAGGCCTTCCCCTGCTTTTGTTCTGCAATCAAAGGTCGCACCAGCAGCACAACAGGGAACTGCTTAGGAAGGTGTCCCGCGGCACAGGATGAAAACCAAGCTAGGGAACACAGCCTGGATGAAACTTCCCAGCAAGCCTGGCTAGATCAGTAYGATTACTCACAATCCTCAGTCCACCAGAGTGGGAAAACATATAAACAGACTCTTGCAGAGATCTG
This sequence comes from Rhea americana, assembly GCF_003343005.1. NCBI lineage: Eukaryota > Metazoa > Chordata > Aves > Rheiformes > Rheidae > Rhea > Rhea americana. The sequence continues at coordinate 40,153 of NW_028186655.1, forward strand.
TCAGCACCAGCCAACACTTCAGTACAACTGCTCCCGTGAGYCCACACACGTCATCTTGCTTTCCGCTCTTCTCAGGACCCTCCAAAGGAAATGCTGTTGCAGTAACGATTTTGAGGAGGGGGARTCCTGCTAGACCACAGTTCCCAGCCCAGCTGCCTCTTCCAAGCATCGGAAGCAGATGTCAGGGCCACCAACRCTGACAAGATCAATACCCCAGCTCCAGGAGGTAGCTGGCTCCCCCAAAAGATCCAGTGGAGTCAGGCAGCAAGGCTGAGTGCACAGAGACCCTGTCYGAACCATGGCACCAGGGCACAGGTGAACAGACATCAGGCAATTACAGACAAGGTAAAGTTGTGATTTACCTGCACTTCTCATTTAAGGTCTCTTCACAGTTAGAGGCAACCCAAGACCCCAGTAAAGCAGAGCTTTGGCTCTGGAGAAACTGAAGAAAGAGTTTGGTGCCTAAAAATGGAGCAGCTTTCTGGCATCTTTCTGACWGCCAACAGGCAACAATTTATGTTGCAAGAGTTTGCTGGCAGAGTTTGAGCCACAGGTAAACACAGAAGTGAAGGTATTGGAAGAGGTCCACCTGACTGCAGACTTCACCATTGAAAGCAGCAGCTTTTAGACAGGTTTGCAGGACTGATGTTACTGGCCTAGACAGTCAAAATTGCCTGGCTGAGGGCAGCACACAAAGTTTGTAAAATTTGTCCTGAGCTATGCTTGTAAAGCACACATTACTTGCTTTTAGCTGCTGTAACTTCATCCTACAACTCAAGATCGACACAAGGCTTTATATTCTTGCCTAGTCTGAGACAAAAGCCACACAGTTCTTCAGTAGTGTAACCAGGAGACTGCTCAACCTTTGAGGCAGCACATGGCAATGTCAAACACTTCAAGCCCCCAAAAGACAAGGCGGCAGGGGAAGGAAAGGAAGCAGCAGCCACAGGAACATCTAAGCTCCACTGTGCTTGACCAAGTTGGAGGCCAACCTTGAGCACATCCACTTTAGTTACTGCCTTTCAGAAAACTATTCCAATTCTTCGCATGCTTAAGAAGTGAAGGCAAAATCCCCAGATCTGCAGTCATGTAGTTTATGACTGTCTTGAGGATTGTCTCACAGGAAAATAACCTCTGAATTGACTCAGTCTAGACATACGTTGACTGACGTGTTTTTGTCTTGACTATCAGGTAAAGAATCTCAGGAGGTTTTTGGCAGTCAAAAGCAGGTCTGGTTTGTTTTAGCACATTCCCTGGGACTCCAGCATTTAGAAACAGAAGCCAAAAATCCATGGATTAAGAATGAATGTTTGCAGCTTGAGCACCTTAAAGCATTTCTTTCCTTCTCAAGATATAAAGTGTCTAGATTGCAGTGCTGAGGGCACTGAGGAGCCACCTCCTCCCGGGCCTTAAAAACAAAGAGTGCAACAGGGGTGCCAACCTCTGGGTGCAAGAGGGCTGCTGGAAGCCTYCCCTCCTGCCTGAGATACCCTGGGATTACTCAACTTTAAGTTCCTCAAATTGAGGATGCCATGGAAGATCTTTTGAACTCCAGAGAAAAAGCTGCCTACGAACTACTGCTTTTAACACTATCCCTAGCATAGTAGGGTTGGAAACTTTATATATTCTTACACAGAAACACTTAGAGAAAAGGTAGTTTGAGATGGCTATGCAGTGAAAGACAGGCCTAGAGTCAGGCAATGCTAAGTTCACTGCAAGCCAGCCTTCACCTGGCTGCTCAGARGTACACATCAGGCAGAGGTCACAGCCCACTGCCATGCAACAGCTGCAGGAGATTAAGCAGCTTTTTCACATCRGTGTCTCTTAAGGAAGCCCAGAGAGTGCCAAATGCACTGTGTCCTAAAGTCAGGCTATGGATATTTCTTCCTAGTTTCTCTAATAAGCACTTACGCAAAATACTATAACAGCAATCAGTAAAACATTTTGCTCTAGAGCCCATCGTTTTAATCAGCACGCTAATCAACCCTGTCCTGCTGAGAAGACAGGCCAAAGCCAGCTGGGGTAGGCTCTCACAGGCTGTCCCAGCTATATGGATTTCTGCAGGGYTTCCATTCTCTTTTAATACCTGCATAACTTCAGAAGCAGCTATGCAGGATGCAGCGATCTTTGCTGCAGGCAGCCCACTCGCAAACAAGCTCTCCTGAGCATGGCTCAGGCCTCGGGGAACACGCAGGGTCTACAGAAAGCCTCAGGACGTCCTAGCCAAATACCACACTGAGACTGTCACTCAAAATTCACAGCACCTCCAGCTCAGTAGAGGCAGCTAACGTGGGGTAACTTAAAGTAGTCATTGCTGAGCTATGTGGACACAAACTATTTTCAAATACCCCGATATCTCCTCCTAAAACTAACCTCCCCCTGCGCATAATGATCTCARCCAGCAGTATTTTCCAGGAACTAAGCCAGCTGAAAATGCAGTGGAACYGAGCACCATCCTGCACAGGTCCTGCAAGGACAGGAACATCTCCCAGGGTGACATCCACCTCCTTGTGAGCAGAGGCCAGAATTGCTCCCTTAAATCCGAGGCTGTTCCAGCTGCCGGGGCAAGTTCATCTTGTTTTCAAGACTTCCAAAAGCTCGCAGCATGCCTGCGTCCACACAGCCAGGCGCTCCTGTTGCGCTTGAGGCAGACAGCTTCCCTTTATAGGTGGAAACAAGCAGTCCAGACAGATGGTGKTTTTTTTCCAGCAGTAAAAACAAGAAAATAGCTTTTACCCACAAGGAGGCACCTCAGTCTTTTCTCTCATGTCACAGGCCCAAGATCCCATGGCATCTTTGAGGACAACTAGCAAATTTAAATTGCACAAGTGTTTTTCAAGTGTCCACTTTGTATGTGGGTCCTTCAGCACCGCTAGGCTGTCTGGAGTGCCCAGGGAGGTGCACTGCTGCCAAACTTGACAGTATTTTAAGCTATTGCCTTAGAAGGTTAATAATATCTCACACCCTTCTCTGAGAAGAGGCCTAGCCTCAGCCACCCTGGCAGCTCCCACAGAGCAGGCTCATCTACAAGCTAGAAGCTGAAGTTCAGAGCTTCCTTCCTCCCTAGGAAAAGAGCWTTTGGTTGGTACATAGCACTCACCCCCTAAAGCCACAGGCTTCACCAGCTTTGTTTGACAGCAAAATCCACAGAAACGCACCCATCAGAGCCATCACCAACAGACCAGCAGGTTGGCATGCCTTGCAGGGGGAGAGGAAAGGTAGACCTGCCCCACCAGGCAGCACYGAGCTGCCAGACCACATCAAGTCACCTCAGGGGACTTCCAAAATCAAAAGCTCAGCACTGCACAGGAGTCCTCAACCCCTCYGATTTTGCCTCTTGCACAGCCTGCTGTTCACCTAGGCACACCACATTTCCCAAGCTACAGATTTACAGACACTTACAGGAGCTTAAAAAGGGCAACAGGCCTCAGTCCAGAGGGGATTTCCAGAAGGAACACAAGCCRTGTTTGTTGAGTTCAGCTCCTGACCTTTACCTTCAGCCACTGCCAAACGCATCCTACAAGCAGGAACCTGCTGCAGCTTGCAGGAGAGGACCCCAGGGTTRAAGGAGATCACAACCTGAAGCAAAGGTGGTAACACCTCTTCATACCTGCCTGGCAATCYGCATCTTGAGCTACACAAATGCACTGGTGACATTACTGATGCATACTTCTACAGCAGTACCAGTGAGACCTCAGCTTTTGGCTACTGCAGCTAAAGGACGTTGAGCCCTGGATGCTCCCCTGAAAAGCAACGTGAATAATAAGAGGCTGGAAAACACCTCTAAGGAGAGGTTGAAAGAACCATGCTTTAGAAAGTAAAGTCCCAGATCTGCTTTTAACAGCAGAGCCATTTCAGCTTCTGCATGCAACATCTAGGAGAAACTTTCAGCAGTTATCCTTCCTGTGGAAAGGAGATGGACTAGATAACCCCCTTCCAGCTCTGTTAGCCACACTGTTACAGGACACAGACAGGACACTCTGCAATTTCTTTTTAAACAGTTTTTTTAATCCACCCCTCTCCACAGGCGACACTGTTCCACCAACCCTTCTTCTGACTGAGCTCTGGTCCTCCTCTGCTCTCCCGAGACAGCAATAGATGTGACCCAACAGTTCGACTGCACCACTGCTCTTTGGCTGCCTGCACCTGAGCCACTTGGGATGATGGGTCTTGAAGGCTGAATCCCACCACTGCCAGCTCGTAACACAAGCTCAGCCGGTCTCTGGAGATTTCCCATGCTTCCTGCCTTCCACAGAAAACTCTTCCAGGAGGATCCACATCTCCTGCTATTCAAGAAAAATTAAACCAGGAAAGGTGGCTATTCTTTTTAAAGAAGCTTTATTTACCTAATAAGGTTAGAAAACAAAAACACAGGGAGGCCCTGAAGTTCACTCAGTGTGTTGTCTGCATCTAGTGGTGCAGAGTGAACTTTCTATGTTTGTTCTTAGAACTTAATGTATTTGCTTTGGTTAAGAGAAGTCTGTTTGGTGAATGTCCACTACATGAGCACTGGGAGGATCTGGTATTACRCTTACAGTTAAATATAATAAAAATACTTCAGGAAACAAAGAAAAGCCTATTAAAAGGTTTGTGACTAAGTCTGCAATAGTCAGACAAAGCAAAACATCTGAAGCACTGTATGGAAAAGTGCTTTTAATATCTCTTCTGAACGATATTGGAGCCAGTGAAACAGCAATCCAGTGAGCAGACAAGAGAAGTGCCACTAGCACCAACCCCCTGAGCTATTTTCAAGTGAACCAGGAGAGAAACCCCGCTGCCTGCACACACACCACAAGACAACAGCTCTCAAACACAACCACACGTTCCTGGAGCCTGGGTGTGCAAGGCAATGGGGCACTGCCCCAACCCACCCTCCTCTGGGGTTACCCCCTCCAATACAGCAGCATAGCTGCTGCACCCAAACCTGCTAGCAGACCAGCAAACTCAGGGAAGACCTACTACCTGCAAGCTACACTGGCAGATGGGAGCAGGGAGGTGGAGGTGAGAACCTAGGGCAAGAGCCATCACGCGGACCAGCTGCAGCCTGGTAACACTCTGCGATCGCAAATGCTCCCGCTGTTGGTCGCTTCCTCAGGAGCAGGATCAGTCATTTGTCTCTGGATGAGGTAACATGATCCATGAAAGGATATTGATGGTTCAGGTGTCACAAGGCTTCCTGACCTCTCTCTCTCTCACATACACACAAGAAAAAAAAATGCTTCAGCATTTGTCAAGGTCAAAGCCTACAGGCTGCGATTTAGCCACCACTCAGCCCGACTTCTGACATTTCCTCTGTTATAAGCCAACCGCTTAAGAATATTTACTTAAAAGCTTTGCCAAGACTTTGAGAAGCCAGTGATTTAAGGATCTTTTTACCATTGGCATTCCTGCCCACAGGAACGCAACTGCAGAGGGCAGGGAGGGAAATAAAATCTCTGGTTACACCCTGCCCACAAATGGGTCAGCTGGGCTTTGACCTTTATGCTCTGCATACTCCAGCTTCTGCCATAGTCTTGGCAGTTTCATAGGTTTYCTTAAACCCTTCCACTTTGTTTTGCTGCCAAAGTTCATTTATTTCAGATGTTTTTTCAGCTCGCCACACTGTAAATACACAGACCAACTCACCTGAGAAGCCAGCTACCCYGTGCCCAGTGCAGAGGGTCTTCTGGAGAGTGGGAGGTGAGGCACATTTTGAAGTTATTTAAATAAGACTGCTGCAAAGGAAATCATAGGCAGATCTGCAGAATTGAGCCAAAGTCCCTCAGGTTTTCATTACATATGCCCCCAGTTCGGCTTTTACCTGCCCTTAAGGTACTAKAATACATTAATAGGAGCCAAGGCCACCTGGATGTCCAGTGCCACTGCACCAATTTTACTGAAGACTGCCCTCCTCCCTTGGAAGTACCAATAGAGCTGATGCACTGTATTTTGGTCATCCTGCCTTTCCTCTGGGGAACCTTAGTCTCTTAAAAGCAAGGTGCCAAAATAAAGATTAAGGTAGGAAATAGCTGTAGTTTGATACCAAAAAATGGAAAACAAGATGAAAAAAAACAATGTGAGTCTCCCTCCGGTCTGTTGAGTCCTGCACAGATGCCTGGGCTGGTCCCATCAGCACTAAATCTCTTAAATCACAGAGGGAAGAAGTTAGCCTCATGCCATCCTGCCTCAGCAAGCAGCTCATTTCTCCAGGCATCTGATTCCCATCCTTTCTCCTCCCATAAAGAACAGGAGTTCTGTGCAGTCAGGGGTATCAGCACAGCTCAGTAACTAGGATGAGTGAGTGCTCTAAGGTACCAAACTGAAGGTTCTCTCCTTCATCCGACAGGGTTGTGGGTTCAAATCTCATTTTCAGCAGTTATCACTTAGCAATCCCAAAGCTCTGCCAGCCTCTCATAGTTGGTTTGTTGAGCACTATATACTGCACCCTCAACACAGCTTGCAATGGTGCAAGCCTGTCACCATCTCCCTTGTAATGTCATTTAGCAGCTTGGTGCTGACAGCTATCTCCTTTCCTCAAGGAGCAGCCAGTGGCCTGCATCTGTTGCAGGTACCAGCAGGCTCTAGGTACACAGATACACCACAGCATGGCAATAATCTTTTCTTCCTGAACCAGGTMATATTCTCAGACTTGGGAGAGGCAGATTAGTTTCACGAAGATTTTGGGGAAAGACAAGAAATGGACCAAGAACTCCCCAAAACACAACAGCAGAGGATTAAAATTCAAAGGGATGTAGAGCTAGTTTTCAAATGCTTTGCCCCTCTCACCTCTGCCAGGGATACCAGAGAGGGTAAAGGCAGCTCCTGTTGTACTTTATATCCACGGACCTTCAGTGATAGAGTTCATCATCTTTGGTTAGATTATACCTGCATGTGTCAGCCTCTGCAACTACTCTTCTTCTGCCTTAGCAGACACCCAAGAGGTGGTTGACAGTAGATATTGTCACTGGGGCCAGCTAAGAGAAGCCACCAGACCATAGTTACTGACTGTAAACATGAACATACAAGCTCATAAAAGTGGTTCTGCTCTGAACTCCAACTGCCACTGCAACATTGACACCCAGATGCAAGATATCCAAAGAAAAGTTATAGCTACTCATTAGCAAAGGCTTCGCTTCCAGCAAACTCCAGCTGAAACCCCAGCTCTTGAGAGCGCTCACCACCATGGATGGCTCCCTGGCTAGAAAGCTGCTGCCTGACAGATAGTAGCACACCTTCTCACAAAACAAGCATTTCTTGTTGTATTTTTAGTACGTTCTGTAGGCTGAGAATGAGTGCTAAAGACCTTTGCTGAAAATGAAGCCTGAGGTTTCTGAAGTTTCAAAGCTGGCTGCATTGCCTGTTTATACATGCTGATCACCTCCAGGGACCAGAGTGTGGTAGAGCAGTTGTTCCTACTGTATCCAAGATGAAGCACCCAGCTGATTGGGCTGCTCTGCTTTGTTCTTGGTGCAATGAAAGTCAGATGTTCCTTCACAGCAACAGAAAGGAAATACACTGGAGTCAAGAAGAGCRATTTCATATGCTGTGCTGTTGACTGTTAAACTTCTTTTAAAAGATACTCCCACATCTGGGGTAGGACTGCCCCATTTCTACCAGCTCTTGGGCAACAGAAGTGATCAGATATGACAAGTGCAACTTCATACCTTGTTTTCCCTTCTTGGCCAGCATTACAGGTGAGTATTTCTCTGGTTACTGAGAGCACCACAAGACCTGGGAGTAACTCTCCCACATACCCCCCCCCATAGCACAGGTCTGAAGCCTCCATTAAACTGTGTGGTGCTGAGGAGGAACATTTGTCACTTGCTGATTGACATTCACTGCAACTCAGTGCTAGGGCAAAAGGATCAAAACGCCCTGGAGGCTAATACACCTYGCAAAAGGCAAGATAAAATATGGAGATCTGAAGTCTGTGCAGGACCAAGACACTGTCCTGACAGCAGAGTGCCCCAGGCCTGGGGAAGGATCGGAGGCTGCTCTTCTGCAGAGTACTGGTGAAATGAGCTACTAACTCTCTGCTAAGCCATCACTAAGACTTGCAACTGCACTAGTCATAYGGGAAATCTGGGGGCTTCCTCAAAACATCCCTGAAAACTGCTCTGTGGGCTGCCATGGAAACGAGCCCCAGACCAGAACCACCCCCCAGAGCAGAGCTCTCAGGCCTTCCTCAAGACAGCATGCTTCAAATAAGACCCCTGTGTCAAGGCAATGTGCCAGAAATACTGTAACTGCTCGAGTTCAATAGCTCTCTCAACTAAACAGGCATCATCTTGTACCAGAATGCTACTTCTGTGTGGTTTCAGGTTCTCATCAGTACACAACTCCTTTTTCAAAAGTACAGGCGGTTTATCTGCTTTCTGGTTGTTACATCCAAGCAAGGGAACCTGCAGAAGCTGAAATGCAGTATTAAGAGTTCCTCTGCAAACCACAACAACTTATGAGGGCTCCAAGGTCGGGGATACCTCCTGCTTTTATCTGGGCCTAGAAACCAGAATACTGATTTATGATGTGTTGGGTCAGGGTTTCCATAAYGGAAAGTTTTATTGAGTGCAAGTTACATTTTTGAAAGCTTGTATCATTACTTGAGCCARTGTCACTTGTGAACTATGTTGCTTTAGGAAGCTTCAACTCTGTCTGCCCCTCTTTACTGAGCAGCAAAGCATGCATTTACTGAATTACATGGTAGAGCTATTTTGCACTGAGCAAACCCACAACAGCAAAACTATTTCAACACAGGCATGTGAGCCCAAGAAAAAAAAATCTGTGCTAGATTAAGTGTTATTGCAGGATTTGTCCTTTTCCATGCTATTCTCAGCAACGAAGCAGCAGTTAGGTGTACAAATGAAGGTTACACTGCTTACTCCGTCACAGTCTGCTTCCCAGGACAGTAAGTGCCCAGTGCACAGGCTTCTGTGCTCATTAATGGCACAGGTATTAAWGGTAGCAGGCAGGATCCTCCCTGAGCCACAAAATATGGCTGGCACAAAACATCTTGCTCCTATTAGCTTTGAATTTTTCCCCACAGTTCTGCCCCATCCCCTGTTATCAGCTACCCTCTCTGGAGGCAGCTTTCCCAGAGCATTGGCTCAGGGTTGAGATGTCACTAACCTGCTTTTACCAGCGAGCTGACAGGAGTTACACTGCTCATTAGACTGCCTGTAGGGACACYTGGAACAGTTACAAGCACTTCTTGCACTCCTTATGTTCTATATTGGCAGCAACCTTCTTCATCCATAGCTTTGATTTGCAGTGTAGAGGCAAACTCTCCAGATGTTCCAGATCTAGCCTGACATTTGAGCAGGAGAGAGTAAAGCCCTGTCTCACATAACCCCTAGGAAAGCTTCCATAAAGGGATTTCTCCAACAGGTAAGAAGGGTCCAGGCAAGACGCAGCTGTCAAGCAATTCAGATACACACCATTACTTACCAAGCCCAAGAGGCTAAAGATCAAAACTGGGACCATTTTCATGGCTCTGAAGCCTTAACCCTGGCTAAGGGACCCCTCTCATCCCCCCACCGCCATGGGTCTCCTCTGCCTCAGATGAGCTCCCCAAGTAGTGATCTCCCAGCTCTGCCCATGCTCCAGCCAGCTCCACAGCACTGCCCCACATCTGCCCCTTCCCACMAGCCCAGCTGACTCTCTCCTGCTGCATCTCCCTCAGAGGGAGGAACCAAGTCCAGGACATATGTCAAGGTGGAAAGTGGCAGAGGCAAAGCCATCTTATACAGCAAGCAGCAGCAGCATCCAGGATGCTCTCACTCCACCTCCCACGACCACCCTCAGAAGAAAAGAATATTTAAGTCTCAGCTCTTGTGAAAACCGTAGCTGATGCTCTGACATATCTCCCCCAGCCTTGGACAGGGAGTGTCTCACTACCCTGCTGGTGCTCTATTTTGGCAAGTACTTCTGCACACCCTTGCCCATGAAAGCAAATACAAAACAAATACACCTCCAGTAAGTGTTTGGAGCCAGAGTGGTTAATGCAAAGCATCTGATTACACAGGTCATGGCTAGCTGGAAGGTATTTCCTGAATAGAGATCTATAGCTGGAAGTCAGGATATCGCTCTGACTCTGAACCAGAGCTTTGTCTTCCCCCACTCCAGTGGGTGACATTTCAGTGAACTTGCCTCTGGTCACAGCTGTTATTCATATCCTGGTGCTAAACTCACACCAGGGAGGACAAGGGAGGAGACAAAGACACACAACAGAAGAGAGGAGAAATGGGAAAGAAGCATGCCCAAGAAGTTTCTGCAGAGCCAAAGCTGGTGAGGATCAGAAAAAGCCCATTTTCCAGCTGGGAGGGACAGAGCTCCCAGGAACCTGTGCACAGGCCCACACTGGACAGCATTCACCAGTCATCCAGAAGAGGGTCACTGGTGAGGCAGCAACATCTCCTGAAGACATCAAGTAGAGACTAGGACAAAAACACGAACACTTCACCCGCAGCCGAGCRGAGAGGCTGCAGTGGTGTCTGGAGCAGGGCACATGCAGTGCAAGCCCTGCCTCACACACCAGGTAGCGTCTCATCCATTTCTACCCACAACCAGAGTTGTTTGAACTGCTGCCCTGATGTGAAGCTCTGATCTGCTCATCCCACAGCAAATGRGGGAAGACTGGGAGAGCCAGGAAGGTCCTAAGGAGGAAAAGGGTTACCACAAGTCTGGAATAGTTTGTGCAACTCTTGATCAAGACTCCTTCAGCCCAGGACAGGAGCTCTCCTGAGGAGATGCTATTTGTAGACCTGTGAAGTGATACAGAGAAGGTTGACTGGGATTAGCTATTCAATGCCTTTCTCGAACCAAAAATAGGAGAAGCGCAGCCATCCCGGGCAGGGTCAGCAGAGGAAAGAGGCCATGCTGCTGCCTAACAGCATGCAAGGAGAGCACTGCCAGGGCAGGCTGGGAGCCTAGGCTGCAGAGCAGCTCGCAAGCCTACCTCAGCTACGGAGACAGCACCATCAGTTCAGCATATCCTTGACCCGAGGGGGGAAACAAGCAGGGAACACATCCCTGTTCCCACCCACGTGAGTGGCTGGGGATGGCCTTCACCCTGACAGCACCAGCCTCCTCGAGTCTCAAGGCAGAGCCAAGGCTCTCACAGCAAGGCATCTTATCTAATGGCTGGCTGCCAGAGGAAAGGGCCGCCCTGCTCCCTCCGCTGCTGCACGCCACAGCAAGGTGGTGCAGGAAGCTGGGCTGGCAGAAAACAAGTGCCAGGGCCAGTGCCAAGGAAGCAGCAGGAGCTGGGGTGGGAGGAAAGTCTGCTGCCCTTCCCAGCAGCCTAACCACTGTGGATCAAATCACCACCCTCAGCAATTCCTCCCTCTGCAGAGGACCACAAAAAAGCGCTAGAGGCACTGGCTTTTGTTCAGTCAAGCTCCAGGTCTCAAATGACTTCTCTCAAGCCTCCRACATCCTTATTTTGGGGATCTTGCAACACATTTGAGACCCTGCCAAARCTGCATTTCCTCCCTGTCCCCCAGAGGGACAGCAGAGCCCCGCCTCCACACAGCTCGATGCGCAGCATCAAGTTAAATAGTATGATCACCCCTACCACTAAGCCACAGGAGGCACAGACAAGTTCATCCAGATGTGAGCRATGCAGTGTGGACAGCAATGTTGCCAAGTCCTCCCAGAGCACTCTCACCCTGCTCAGGCTGTCCTCAGTGTAAACACCTTATGAACAAGCATGTGCACAAGGCAAGAGCTCCATGTCCATTTACAYCCCCAGCTCCCACCCTTGGCACCCCCAGCTAGGGAGTCTAGACCCTGAATCCACTGGAAAGTGCTAGAGCTGCCATGCTACCAACGGTTGGCTCTGACTGTCAGCACATTCACTTAGCATCTGAGCTGGACCCAGGAACCTTGGGTAAGAACAGGTCACCCACTGCGCAAGGCAAGAGCCCTGCCATCACCCCAGGGCTCTGGGAGAGGCAAAATCTCCTTCTGCAGGGCAACAAAAGCTGATGGCTTAAGCAAGTTCCCCCCTGCCCCCAAAGGGTCCTCCAGCCTCCCTCATTACACTGCAACTCCCTGCTCTGTCCCCAGAAAAGCAAGGAGGCCTCCACTAAGATATCGATRTGGGACTAAACATGCTCTACGAGGAGACACTGTGGCACAGAAATCCAGCTTGGCAAGTCTCAGCTTTCACAGTCCTCAAAGCTCAGGAAGTTTCCTCCTTGAAGGARCTGTTTTACAATTGCTCCTTGCTGCAAGATGGACAAGTACAGCTGTGTGGATATTAAGACATCACAAGGTTTACCAGAGCTGTTCAAACCTCCTGGTCAAGCAAAAGATTCAACAACAACAGCCCTCTCTCTCCTGTCCCTTTCCTCCCTATCTTCCAGTTCTCTTGCCAGTCCCATTTTACTCCACATCTGACTCTGGACTTCAGGCCTACAATCAAAAGATCCACCTTCAATCCAGATTCTACTCCTTTTTCCTCCTTTAGGAGATTTTGGCTTCCTCTTCTATCCAGCCTGGAGGTAGAAGGAAGTACTGCAAACACAAGAGGCTCCACATTCTGCTTGAGTAACTGGACAGATGTCAAGAGCAGCCAAGAACAGCAACTACAGGATTGTCCTGCTGAGCTCCACACCCTAGAGCAAGTCAAGCACAGACAGTTCAAAGGAGACAAGCTGCTAAAATCCAGTTTACTGGGTATTCCAGATTCCCTACAAAGGCTTAGATCATGAGATTGATAGACATTTATAAATTGAAAAGCATGTTTCCCAACCCTGAGGCCATTCCTTCAGAGGGAAAAGGGATGCCAAACTTACTTATTATTGAATTTCTGAATATAGGCACAGATTTTAAGGGAGATTAGAGAAATGCTGAGTTGACCTTGCGGTTTTCCCAAGGAATCTGGAAGAGCCAGCAACAGGATTTGTAGCTGTAACTTTTAAACTTTAACAGAACAAGTAACATAAATCAAGAGGTCTAAGAGCCATATTAAGTATCTTTAGTTGTTCTCACCTAGAAGAGCTTTWCTTGGCTTAGATCAAGTGGTGCAGCAGACGGATCAAATGCTAGCTGATGTTTTCAGACAGCACAGTAGTCTTGTCTGAAGTGACTAAGATACATGCTGAACRATCTTATAGCTGCAGAACAAGACTGGAGGCTCTGCTCTGTGATCAGGAGAGCCAAGGACAGTCTAGTAAGTGCTGTTTGTCTTGAGTCCACTCAGCTTTGTGGCAGCTGGGCATTTTAATTAAATACACACCAAGAAAGGCAGTGTACAGACCAGCTGTTCGTAACTGCTCTGAATGTTTCCCTTTGGGGTCTGAGGCTAGAGATGGGGAAGGAAATGAGTCTAACTTCTGAAGGTTGGACMCCCAGTAAGCAGTACGTTTTGGCTCACTGTTGTGAGCAGCATAAGTACTTCAAGATAGACCTGCCAGCGAGGGAAGCTCAGGGCTCTCACTTTAATGTTCTGCTATGGAAGAGCAGGTGCCTGCCATACCTGTTATTCTGGAAGAAAGTTCTCCATACTGATCTGTGCAGGGTATTTGAGCAGTAAAGGGGGCTAGACACCTCCTATCACACCCCTCACACAACCTTCTGGAAGTGCTGCAGCACTTCAAAGCTAGGCATAAAGTGACCAAGCCAATACAACAAATTGTAGTAGCTGGAGTTTTATCAAAGGATCACCACCTATCCAGCCAATTTCTTTATTTTGWATAACAGCTAGCACCCTTGGAAATTTGGGATCCAATAAGTCCAATAAGCCACTACAATAAGTCTTAGAAGAGGAAAGAGCAATCACAACAACTCAGCTTACAGGAACACTTTGCACATGCTTTGTATTAGCTGAAGACTACAAAATGAGAATGAGCCCTCCATACCCAAAACCATCCAAGAGTCCGAGTAGATGTGTACTTTCATTAGTCTAAAAGCATCCAAGCAAGCTAAAAATAAGGATACTGTGTTCACTTGAGCAGCCTAAATAATCTCACAGTGAAGTCACAGAATAACCATTCCTACAGCAATTGATTCTCAAATATGACTGCTACTTCACTGRAGAGTAAGGCAAGTGCCTTGTCAAGGGCTCACAGTTATTGCAGCAAAAAAAGTCAACRCTCAAGATACTGCAGGAACTTCAAGCAACTTTTTAAGCCCAGTGGAGTCTCATCCTCTAAGCAGRGCCTTCTACAAAGCTTTGTCTTTCAGCTCAATCCATTAATATTATTCTGCATGAAGCCTGGGAGTTCACATTGCACCATTCAACTTCAGCAGGAATCAGTTCTAGTCAAGGCATTAACTCTTTTGCTTCCCTTCAGAAGGTTCTCAGTCTCCCATTCCCTTCCACACACACCCCACACCAACAAAGAACACAGCCTTACTAYTGAAGATTTCTGGCTTACAGTGAATGACACCTAGCAGAGGTTAGAAGCTTGTTTTCTCAGTTGTGGCAGGTATTTCCCAGTGATCTACAAAACAAGTACTAGAGCAGCTAATGCCCTTAATATTTGTGGTACTGAAATCTGGTTTGAAATGCCAAGTGATTAGTTCTATAAGCAAGATCTGGCAATCATTAAAACAGTTGCAATAAGAGACCTCACATTTTACACAAAAGCAGATCAATTTTTCTGTCTCTAGACATAGAGAAAGCGAGTGTATGTCAGGCCTAGGACATACCCGAACCAGAAAAGTTAGAAGTTTTATGCTAGCACCTTAGATGCAGCACACTGAACTATTTTAAGAAAAACATTCAAATATTTTGCCATTGAATGCCTGAGGAAGCCTTGCATCCATCTTACAGATTTCCTGAGATGAGATGTTACAAGAGCCTCAACCAAAGAGGTCAACAGGACCCAGGAAAATCCTGCTCTAYAGACCAAGGCATCTATTAGGGTACGCCAAGAAGTTTGCCTCCTTCCTCCCTCCACCCTTCTCTTTCCAAGAAAGAGAGCATTAGGAACAGTCATCCTAGCCAGAGTCCACAAGGACTAAGAACAACTGTTCAAGCTCCAAACAGATTCCCACRACACAATTAACTGCAACAAGAATTTCCTCTTTTAATGCAATGGCCAATACCAGAAGAACAGGCAACCAGAGCTGATGACATGCTCTGGAATTGATCTACTCCTTTCAAAGAAGTTTGAGATGGACATTTCTATCTCCAAGCCTGTTTAAGATAGGACTTTCCCACTACTAAAGCAATCCCCAGTCAGGTCTGCATTTGATCAGGTATCTTCCCTCTTGCCACTACGTCTTTGGGTTGGGATAACCTGGTTTAGCTGAATGACCAGACAGCAGAAGYGCTGCTGTACGCCACTGTTCAATAGTATATCCAGGGCTCCAATTTCAGTAAATACCTCATTTGTCTAAAGCTTGAGTAGCCTTCACCACAGTACTAGGATTTCTCTTCTAGGAAAAATCTTGACCAAACCTGCCATACTACTACCTATGGCTTGTACTACGGAGATGTAATTACCATGTTTCAACCTACAATCCTGCTGGCTGAGGGCCAGCCACCTGCATTCTGGAAGGATTCACATTGGGTTACATGKGAAGGAGAGCATTTTCCTAGGAGTCCCTGGGGCTCAGCAGCTGTGACCTGCTGATGCACAGTGGATGAACACRCCTGTTTCAGCAGCCAAGCTAACTATCAAAGATAGTGGTGGTTAATTGGTTTTTGGAGTTTATGCCTTTGGCTTTTAGATGAACTATGAGGGAAAACAGTGAGAAAACTCTTTAAGCCTATGCCCTGGCCCCAAAGCACTGCAAACCCTAAAACAAAGCCGCTGCAGTTTTAAAGTAACAATCCCAATCCACAACAAAACAGGGTGAAGCCAAGTCTGTCCTTGTTTAAGGACCTAACCTCCTTTCAGTTGCCAAGCTTCCGCAGGCATGCTGATCACAGACTGAGGGCACGTCTCTACATCAAGCCACTTCAGAGTGTCTACATACAGAACTGAGGAGAAAGACTCCATGAACATTTAGCACCAAAGACTGGTACCCTAGTATGAAACCAAATCCTCCAGCTGCAGCTATGTGCCACAGTAACTCACATCAGTCTCAAAGAATTACTGCTGATGTCTTCTTGTCCACAGTGATCACTAAAAAGGCAGCAAAAGGTGGACTGCAATCACACACACGCTGTGATCACTCCTGGGCCCAGCAGTACAAGAGACTGCAACATGCAGGAGCAGGTCCAGGGGAGGGCCATGAAGATGGTTAAAAGACAGGAGCATCTCATACAATTATAGGCTGAGAGTGCTGCAACTGTTTAGCCTGGAGAAGAGGCAGTTTGGGAAAAGCAGAGGCAGATATCTGTGTGTGTAAATGCTCAAYAGTATGGTGTAAAGGAGACCAGCTCTCCAGTGGTGTCTAGTGAAAGGCCAAGACTCCATGGGACAAACTGAACTACAGAAAGTTCACAGTAAGTTTTTATGTTCAGCTAGAGAGTGAACAAAGAGTTGGCCAGAGTAGCTGTGAAGTCTCCMTTCAAGCAGATATTTAGAACCCAGCTGGAAACAGTCCTGGACCACCGGCTCTAGCTGCCTGTGCTCYGAGCAGGGAGATTAGACTAGAYGATCTCCAGAGGTCCATGTCAAYCTCAAYCACTCTGATTCTGTGAATCTGTGACCACAGTAGCTGGCCACCTTTCCTAAAGCACCTGGACAGTAGCACAGTTACTTCCCAAGTTGGAGTTCGGAGATACATATGAGAGAAGGTATCTACCCTCCATTTGCTCAGACCCAAGTTGTGTGCCTGCACCCTTATTCACCCCCTCAGCTTTCCCTGACCTCAGCCTACAGCTTTCAATCAAAGTAACCACACAAGCAAATAACATGACTAGAGACCATATTTTAAGGCAAAAAAAAGTTGCTTTTTTTTTTTTTGCAGATACCAGAAAGCTGGTTTTCTATGGAGACAAAAATCATTCCACTTTATATACATAACAGATCTTGTCTCTGTACTTTACTTGAGCACTACTTTTAGCCTGCTGCTTAGTGTGGACAACAAGCATTTACTTGTAGTTGTTCTTACATTACTTCTAAAGTTATCCTGTAGTCCATCCACAACCTCAAAAGTTGCATCCAGATTTGTTTCTTCTTGAAGCAAGAAGTATTTTGAGTTAAGGGAATGTTACGTATCTAAAAGCACACCACTCTTAGYCAAGTCATTTCTATTCCCAACCATGCTATTGATTCTGTAACACCTCACAGATTGCTAGACATCTCAAAGGAACTTAAGTGTTTTTACAAAAGCCCTCTTGAGGCTTGCCTTTTACCACTGTTATTTAAGTTTCTTTCCTGGACAGAGTGTTAAGCCAAACTTTCAGGATTTGATTCTATGGTAACCACATATGGTAGATCAGAAAATACACAGAATTTCAAAATTTATTAGTATTCTCATCACTTAAAATCTTAATGCTTCAGTAGGAGACTCTGCTGCCACCTTCTGAGAAGATAGTTACTGCAGGTGTCCCCAATCAAGAAAGAACTAAAAATAGCTTGTTTCCCCACAGTTATATCATCATCAAATTGAAGATAAGTTTTCTTCATGAAGAGAGAGTCAAAACCAACCTGCTCAAGGACCACTAAGAGGCCTAGTCTGGCCTTAGCCTTCAGTCTGAGCTTTGTCTCCCCCACATATGCTCTAGAAGATCACACAAAAAAGGTTTAAGCAATAAGAACTAAAGCAGCCCCCTTCCAGTCAATGGAAACAGAGCCTGCTGATCTCCAAAAGGCTTACAGCACAACAGACCTGACTGTGGGCAGCCCACTACACACACACTGCGCCTCTAATACAGCAACACAAGCAATAGGCAGGACAACACAGTGCTGTTAGAGACGACGCTTAAACTGTCATTAACTAGCTGCCTCACTAGCAGCTTCAGGAGAAGAAGCAGGATGCTAAACTAACTTCTGCCCCGAGGCCAGTGCCGAGATACTGGCAGAGCAGCARAGAGAGACCCGCACCGTTGCGGAGCACGGGCCACAGCAGGAGAGGCTGCTGTCTCCAGCGAGGCCGGGCCGGCGCCGCTCTAAACGCTACGGTCGGTCGCACGGACGGAGGAAAAGGCGCCCCCAAGACCTGCGGGGTGGTGGTGGTGGGGGGGGGTGGAAGAAAGGCCCCGGGGGCAGCGCCCGGGGAGCCACGCTACCGGGCTCCGGCAGGGCCGAGCCAGGAGCCGCCGCACGAGCCGTAAGAAGCGGCGCCGGCTGCGGCCGCCCCAGGGAAAGCGGCCCCGGGGGCTCCCCGCGGCGGGACCCCCGCCTCGGCGCGGCCCGCTCTCACCTTCTTGCCTTTCTTGCCCTCCTCCTCCATGTCTCAGGCGACGGCGGCCCCGGCCCCCCCCGGGGCATCCCCGCAGCAGCCGTGCGCGCCCGGCCTCAGCGCGCGGCGGCGGCCGCGGCCCGCTGGGGGCTCCGCTCCCGCTCCCGGCCGCAGCCCGCCCAGAGCCGCCTCAGCGGCACCCACAACTTTTCAATCCTGCCGCCATCTTGGGCGTCGGCTTCCCGGCGTGCCCCGCGCCCCGCCCGGAGGACTGACGTCAGTCCTCCGCGGGCACGGGCACGAGAGGGGAACGGGGGCGGGGTGGAACGCGGCGCGGCGCATGCGCCCCTGCCCCCCCCCCCCGCCACGCACGCCACTAGCCGCCGGGTCCGCTGGCGGACCCTGAAGCCCCGCCCACCGCGGAGATATCCCCGCCCCCACGGCTCAGCCCCGCCCACCTTCCGCTTTTCCTCTCAGCGGGGGCAGGCGGGCTGGCCCCGCCTACATCAGGCTGGCCCCGCCCCTGCACGTGGAGTCCGCGCTCGTTAGGCCACGCCCCTCCAGGCTTGCCCCGTCTGGGGGCGGGGCCACGCCGCTGCCTCTTGGCCCCGCCCCTGCCTCTTGGCCCCGCCCCCTCTCTCGGCCCCGGCGGCGGCCGGGCCCTGCGCGGGCTCCCGGGCGGCCCCGTTCGCCGGCCCGCACGGTGAAGCGGGCACGGCCGCCATGTTCCCGCCTGCCCCGGCGGGGCGGGCGGCCCCGGGAGCGCCCGAGCTGGCGGCGAAGCCAGGGGAGGGGAGCGGGGAACTGGGACGAGGCGCCAGGACGCGGGGAGCTGAGACTGGGAGCTAGGGCTGGGTGCCAGAACAGGGGACTGGGCTGGAGAACGGGGAAGAACTGGGACTGGGACGGGAAACTGCGACTGGGGACCGGGAGCGGGAGCGCGGACTGCGGTGCCCGTGTGGGCCGCCCCGCGCATGCGCGGGCGCCTCCGGCGGCAGCTGCGCCGCCGCCGGCCGCCAGGTGCCGCCACCACCCACGCGGGAGGCGCGGAGCGCGCTGACGTCACGCGCTGGCGAGGCTCCGCCTACGGCCATGGCGGCGGCAGCGGAGGCGGG
>NW_028186655.1:59794-75246 GCF_003343005.1 Rhea americana
TGGGGTGGGGGTTCAGCGGGGCTGGGGGTCCCCCGGGTCGGCAGTGGGTCTGGGTCCTACTTGCCACTCTGGGGGTCGGGTGGGGGTCTCACCCACGCGGGGGGCTGCGTGTGAGCTGCTGCGCGTTGCCCGACCTGGGGCCGCCCTGCAAAACGGGGTGAGGGGGGTGCTGATGGTGCACCCCAAGGGCTGTGAGGGGCCACGGTTAGCGGCTGCACCGTTAGCAGTTGCCGGAGAGCAGTCCCCTCCRATTCTCTCCCCCCAAATCAGGCTTCAAAAATGGGGTTTTAAGCCTGTGCAGCGTTGCCTGGGCTCTCGTGTAGCCGCCAGCACGTGGGGATCCCTGGGAGCATCTGTGTTTGGCTATAAATGCTACACGGTCTCTGCAGTCTCCTGCACCACTGCTGCCACACCGTTGCAGCCGTTAGAGGGAGTAGGGTTTTTTTTTTTCATTTGTGGTTTTCAGAGCTTTCTGGAGTGATGCACTGCAAACCCAGCGCTGTCCTGACTCATGCTGTTCTGTCTCTGCAGGGCTGGGTGCTCCTCTCCGTCTGGAGCTGCTTTCCGTCTCTTGCTACAGCAATGATTCACGCTGCTCAGCCGCAGAGGTAGGGGAGGTTAGGTGTGGCCAGCTCCTCTTGCTGCCACCTTTCAGCAAGCCTTCCAGCGTGGCGGGGTCTGGGGTGACCCCGTTCATTCCTGTAGCGCTTGCCAGAGCAGCCCTGGGATGGTTTGAGGCCTCTCTCTGCTCTCCTCAGGGGGAGGCTATAGAAATCCCAGACATGCCCCATCACATCCCAGGCAGAGCTGTGTGTTGGTCAGGCAGCTTCTCTTTAACTTRCTCCTAGCCCTGTGCCAACCTCTGGCACTATAAACGGTGTTGCGTGCCGTCACGGACGGTCCAGGAGGCTGCGCTGGTCTTGCTGTGCTGTCCTCGGRCACAGCTGAGCTGGCTTTGTGGAGYGCAGYGGAACTGGTTGCTTCCTTCTCTGCTTTTCTTCTGATAAGAACCAGGTTTTTTTCCTTTGCAGTTTGCAGCCTCCTTCTCTGCTGGCAGCCTGGAAGGATGTACGAAGCTGCTGGAAACGGGCAGGTACGTGAAATAGGCCTGCCCTGAGAGGCTTTTCTCCTCTGTTCCACTTCGTCACTGCAATTTGTCTGTGCAGGCGACTGTTGAGCACAGCCACGGAGGCCCCCTTAAGTTAGCAAACAAAATCCTGGTAGGGTGGAAATCTCACCGAAGGGCTGTGACTCGGGGGTGGGCAGRGGTTGGCTTGTGTTCCTGCAGGTAACGGGAAGGTCTGGCTGATGCTCCGACTCCCAGGCATGGTGCTCCATGGTTTCAGCCCTTGCTCTGTCTGCGCCTTCCCTGGATGCRGTGATCCAGGCAGGGACCAGAGCCGAGCTGCTGTGGTCAGCGTGAGGCGCTGCATAGAGAGCCTCAGAGCCCGCTGCACTGCACGTCACAGCCTGCTTGCTTAATCCAGCTGGGGCTGGGGCTGCTGCTGCGCTGGCTGCGGTAGGTCGCAGCTCTAGGGGGCTGGTGGGCAGCCCGGCCACGGCTCTTCATCGTGTGGGCTCGAGCACTGGCAGACCGGACGCCTGCGGTGCTCCGGAGTGCGGCAGCCTCCGTTCTTTGCCGCAAGCCTTCCAGCGTGGCGGGGTCTGGGGTGACCCCGTTCATTCCTGTAGCGCTTGCCAGAGCAGCCCTGAGGTGGTTTGAGGCCTCTCTCTGCCCTCCTCAGGGGGAGGCTATAGACATCTCAGACACGCCCCGAGTGCTGGCCCCGTGGGTCACCCGCAAGACGCCCAGTGGTGACGTGCCGCTAGGCACAAGTGCTCTGCCGGCTGGCCTGGCTCTCCAGGGCTCTGCGTGCTGCGGAGGCACCGGCGTGCCCGGCCGTTAACGGGGCTGCGACCTCGCCTCTCGCCGCAGGTCCTGCTGCCCCCTCAGCGCTCCGAGGGGCTGTGCCAGCCTGGGGGGAGCGGGGCCGTGGCCCTGCCAGCAGGAGTGCCTGAGTGCCGCGCGGATGGGAACGGCTGGGGCTGGTGGGGACAGCCCTGGCTGGAGGGCCGGGGGAGAGGGGAAGAGCAGCCGGCAGTGGGGCGGTGGKGGTGGTTGGGGGCGTGAGTAGACCTCGCAAACATCTGTGCACAGACCAGCATCATCTTCCTGCCCTGCAGAGCCAAGAGGATGAGAATGGAGTTGCCCTTCATGTCTCACCTGGGATGGCATCCTGCAGACAGGAGGTGGAAGAAGAATGCGAGCGGAGGAGGATGAGGAAGTGGGTGAGGATCAGCTCTTCCCACCGGGGCAGGTCTGACGCAGCTTGAGCCCCAGCAGAGCCCCTGTACGTGGTCTCTGCACGTGGCTGCAGAGTTTTGCCACAGCCCTGGCCTGCTCCGATGGGTTTCCTGCAGAGCTTTAGGTCCTGGTCTCTGCACCTCAGGACTGTGAGGAAGGAGGACTTGGGCGTCCTTCTGCCCCAGCTGCTCTGCTCTCTGCTCACGCCCTGCCTCAGCAATGTGGTTTTCAACCTACCCCACCAAGCTGCCTGCGACAGGCCTGCAGTTCCTCGGGTCGCGCACTGGATCCATGAGCTGCCTCGCAACCCCAAAGCCGCAAGTGAGGCTGCGGGTAGTGCTTGGAGCCGCAGCGGGGCTCCGCTGGCTCACGCTGGGGACAGGACAAGCCTTTAGGCTTCATGGGGACTGCGCAGTCTGTCAAATTTTAGCATTAACGGAAGAGAAATGCGAAGAGCATCTGGACCAACAGCCCTGGCAGTACTGCCAGGGAGGCTGCAGCAGTTAAACGCGCTGGTAGGGGAAGGTTTAACCCGTTGCCTGATCTCGCTCGTTGTCTGCATTGCCGAGCCCCGTGTTAGCAGGCTGCAGGCAGTGAAACAGCGTTTCAGTTGCTGCTCTTGAACTTCAGGAAACCATCTTGCGGCCTGCCCTGGAGGGTGGATGTGCAGGGGCCGCCTCTGCCTCTTGCCCCAGCCTCCGGTGTGAGGCTGCAGGCCTCTCTGGGGAGGACGCAGCAGCTGTTTGCAGAGAGGCCGGACTTGAGGAAAACTGCAGGAACTGAAAACCCTGGGAGCCTTTCTGCGTTGCTTCTCGATTTGGAGGTAGGGATGTTTTATGGTCATTTGATGTAATGGGAAATAATCTGCTCTTTAAAAACAAAGCCCTCTGCCATGGGGGATGTCTGTGAATGCSGATTGCCACATTTCCCGTTGCGTGCAGAGCGATGGCTGTAACGGTGGCCGTGAAGCGCCAGGTTGGAGCCCTTGAGCTTGTGGTTTGGCCCCTCTGCGTGTTTTTGTGCCTCGGCGTTGCTGTGCTTGGGGGGGGGGGGAGCTGCCTGCGGAGCCCCCGGGGCAGATCGAGGGGGTCCCTGGCTCAGGCGCACCGCGGTAGCTGCCGCCCGCGCGCTCCTAACAGCTGGCGTGTTCTCTTGCAGCTCTCGTTGGCCTTGGCACTGCCCAGCAYGGCGCTGGGCGGAGGAGGCCTGGCCCTGCTCCGGAGAAGCCGTGCGCGCTGTGGACGGGCAGCGGGAGGCGATTCCTGGCCTTGGAGGTCTCCCGGCACTGGGGACAGACACACCCAACGCGGAGGTGCCCTCAGATGGTCCTGCTGAGGGCTGGTGCCCCAGTTAACACCAGCAAAAGCCCCAGTGAGCAAAGAGAGACGCTGGAGATTCCCGGGACCAGTTTCCTGCCCAGCCCATCGGTCATGGTTTGGGAGCGAGGGGGTTCGGATGGGGGCTGCCTGGGTCCTTGGAGCGCGGATGCTCTTAGCTCGGCAGCGTGGCTGCTCTGCCCGGCGCCGAGGACAGCGGGGGCAGCTGGGGCGTTGTCGTTCCGGGGTTGGGTGAGACGTGTTTAATGCTCCGCAGCGCGGGTCGAATGAATAAATACGAATTCCTGGTGTCTCGTTGCAGTCCTGCRTTCCCTGCGCTATCGCAGGCTCTGTCCTGATCGCATCCCTCGGATCCCTGATCCCACRCAGCTCCCGGGCTTTTCTTCGGGCCGCTCGGAGCCAGCCCTTCCCCTGCGGGTGGTTCCCGCCCTCCGGGGTGGCCGGAGCCTTGCGGCTCCAGGCCSGCAGGGCGAGGAAATGCCTGCGGAGCTGTCCCTGCTCCCTGGGGTTTCTCTGCCTCCACAGCCTTTCCTGATCCCAATCCCAGCCCTTGGGGGGCAGGTGGGAGGGCACGAGCAAGCGGGTAGCGCTGCTTTCCCCCCAGTAACCAACGAGCTCTTGGGGATCTCTCCAGCCCCACCGGGTGCTCAGCACCCTGGGGCAGGATGCGGCCGGGCACCGGAACGGGCGTGTGCAACCATGCCGCAAGCGCCGCTGCCTCCGGAGGGAAGTGACGCCGCGTAACCGCAGCTGATGCCGCGGTCTGGGGGGATGAAGAGGGGGTCGCTACCCCGCACCCCCCCCCTCATACCCCTTTCCCATGACCCACTCCAGAGCCTGGGTCCCACCGGTGTCCCTGCTCCCCGGTGCCCCTGGGGTGTCCGCTCTCCTCCATGGGGCTGGACACCGGGGGGCTCCAGWGCATCGCGGGCAAGGTCAACCCTCAGGGTGCCCCTCACTCCCAAAACACGTCACCGCCGCAGGCGCCCGCTCTGGCCGGTCCACAGTGCCACCCCACCCCATGGTCGCCCGTGGGAGGTGGTGATGGGGCAGGGCCACCACCRTCCCGCGCGAAGCACGGCGCCTGCGCTGCGGCGGCAGCACAGGAAGCCGGCAGGGCTCGGGGAAGTCCTCGGCCCGGTGCCTGGCGGCTCAGCGGGCGCAGCATGGCGGAGCAGGAGAGCCCCGAGTTCGGCAAGGCCGACTTCGTCCTGCTCGACGAGGTCACCATGGAGCACTTCATGGAGAACCTGCGCCTGCGGTACGGCGGGACGCGGCCGGGGAGGGCTCCRGGGGAGGCCGGGGTCCCTTGGGTGCTCCCTGGGCCGGTGTGGGTGGTGCCCGCCGGAGCTCCCCCGGCTCGCCGAGGCCCCCGCTCTGCCCGTCCCGGCGAAGCGCTCGGGACCCTCGCGCGGGGCGGGAAGCCCCGCGGGCACCAAGCCGCCTGCAGGAAGCATCCGCCCCAGCGCCGGGCCCCGCTGCCGGCAGAGGGAAACCGAGGCACGCTCGCCGGGGCCAGTCGGTTAGGGTCAGCCGCCCGGCTTCCCGCGCCGGTGTCTGGGGGGGGGGGAGAGCCAGCGGCCAGCCGCCCCGTGCGCCCTGCCCCACGGCCGGCCCCGTTGCGCGCAGGTTCTCCCAGGGCCGCATCTACACCTACATCGGGGAGGTGGTGGTGGCGGTGAACCCGTACCGGGCGCTGCCGCTGTACGGCCCCGCCGCCGTCGAGCGGTACCGGGGCCGCGAGCTCTACGAGCGCCCGCCGCACCTCTACGCCGTGGCCGACGCCGCCTACAAGGCCATGAAGCGCCGCGCCAAAGACACCTGCATCGTCATCTCGGGTAGGGTGTGCGCCAGGGGGCGGGTGGGTGGGGGGCGCCCGTGGGTGCCGGCCTCACCGCCCCCCCCCCCGCCTGCCTCCCCAGGCGAGAGCGGGGCGGGCAAGACGGAGGCCAGCAAGTACATCATGCAGTACATCGCCGCCATCACCAACCCCACGCAGCGCGCCGAGGTGGAGAGGTGGGTCAGYGCCCGTGGCACTTGCCCGCAGCCCCCTTGGGAGCTGCTGCCCTTGCCTGGGTGGTCAGGAGGGTCCTGATGTTTCCCATGCCCATAGGGGTGGTGCATGGGTGTCTAGGGTGCTCCATGGCAGGGTGTGGGGAGTCCTGAGGTGCCCCATGCCCATGGGGGTGGAGTAAGGTTCTTAGGGTGCCCGATGCCCATAGAGGTCGTGTGGGGTCCCTGGATGCCCCATGCCCGTAGGGGTGGTGTGAGGTTCTTAGGGTGCCCCATGCTCATAGAGGTGGTGTGGGGTCCCTGGGTGCCCCATGCTCATAGAGGTGGTGTGAGGTTCTTTGGGTGCCCCATGTCCACAGCAGTTGTGTTGGGGTCCCTGGGGTGCCCGATGCCCATAGCGGTGGTGTGAAATTCTTGGGGTCCTCCAAGCCCGTAGAGGTGGTKTGGGGTTCCTGAAGTTCCCCGTGCCCATAGGGGTAGTGCAGGGGTCCCTGCAGTGTCCCATGCCTGTAGAGTGGTTGTGGGGAGCCCTGGGGTGAGTCCTGGGTGCCCCACGCCCATGTCAAGATGTGGGGAGCCCCTGTGATGCCCCATGGCCATAGAGGTGGTGCAGGGGTCTCTGCAGTGCCCCATGGCCATGGTGAGGTAGAGTCCTGGGATGCCCCATGCCTGTAGAGGTGGTGTGGGGAGACTTGTGGTGCGCCATGCCCATAGGGCTGGTTGTGAGGTCCCAGGGGTGTCCCATGGCAGCTGGGGTTGTGTTGGGGTCCCTGGGGTGCCGTGTCCTGTGTCCATCAGTGTGGCAATGCCTTGGGACTGTGCAGTGCCGCGCCACGCCTGCATGCCGTGCCATGCTGTGCCATGCCACACATGATATGCAACGCCATGCCACGCAGGGTGAAGAACGTGCTGCTGAAGTCCAACTGCGTCCTGGAGGCCTTCGGCAACGCCAAGACCAACCGCAATGACAACTCGAGCCGCTTTGGCAAGTACATGGACATCAACTTCGACTTCAAGGGTGACCCCATGGGTGGCCACATCCATAACTACCTCCTGGAGAAGGTGCGGGAGCAGGGCGCTGCAAAGGATAGGCTGGTGGGTGCACCCAGTATGACCGCTGTGGCATCGCTGGGCACCCACCCCCTGCTCCCTCTTCCAGTCCCGCGTCCTCCAGCAGCAGCCAGGCGAGAGGAACTTCCACTCCTTCTACCAGGTCAGCCGGGCGGGATGGGGTGGGATGGAGACAGATGGGATGGGAGGGGGTGCGATGGGATGGGATGGGATGGGATGGGGATGGGACAGACAGGATGGGATATGGACAGGTAAGATGGTGTGGGACATATGGAACTGGATGGAATGAGATGTGACAGGATGGGATGGGTTGTGAGGGGACAGGATGGGATGGGGTGGGATGAGACACCTAAGACAGGATGAAAAGGGATAGGGCAGAATGGCATCAGATGGGATGGAATAGGACGGGATGGGATGAGATGGAACAGGATAGGATGGAATGGGTTGAGATGGGATAGATGGGATGGGACAGGATGGGACGGGATGGGAACAGATGAGAGGGGATGGGATGGGGTGGGGATGGATGAGATGGGACTGACTGGGACAGGACAGGCTGGACAGGACTGGGCCAAGATGTGGTGGGATGGGACAGAACAGGATGGGATGGGACCAGGTGGGTCCAGGCAGGGTGAGCCAAGCCAGGGAACGCCAGGCAGGGCGGGATGGAGGCAGGGGTCCGCATCCCAGTGCCCCCTCCGTGGCCACGGGGGCGGTGACGGGGCCCCACGGCTTCCCCTTCCCCTCAGCTGCTGTGGGGAGCCCCCGACGCACTGCTGGCCTCGCTGCGCCTCCAGCGCGACCCCGGGGCCTACCGCTACACCCGCGAGGGCACCGCCGGCAGCGTGAGTGGCCGCAGGACGGGGGAATCGGCCGGGGGGCGCCGCGGCGCTGTGCTGCGTGGCGAGCGTGACGAGTGCGCCGGGGCTCAGCCCTGCCGGGTGCCGGGGAGCGGGGGATCCCCAGGCACCCTGAGCCTCTCCTGCCGCCCTGACCCCCTCCATACCCAGGCTGGGGGTGACGACGCAGCCAGTTACAAGGTGGTGGAGGATGCCATGGCGGTGATTGGCTTCACCCCGGAGGAGATCAGCTCTGTGTACAAGATCCTTGCTGCCATCCTGCACCTGGTGAAGTGCATCCCGTCCCATCCCGTCCCATCTTGTCCCATCCTGCCCCATCCCATCCCATCCCATCTCGTCCCATCCCATCCCATTCCATCTCATCCCATCCCATCCCATCTCGACCTATCCCATCCCATCCTATCTTGTCCTATCCCATCCCATCTCAACCTATCCCATCCCATCCTATCTTGTCCTATCCCATCCTGTCCCGTCCCATCCCGTTCCATTCCATCTCATTCCATCCCGTCCCTTCCAGTCCCATGTCGTCCTGTCCCATCCCATCTCATCTCATCCCATCCCATCTGGCCCCATCCCATCTCATCCTGTCCTGTCCTTTCCCATCCCATCCCATCCACTTCCATCTTTTCCCATCCCAGCTAGCGCCAACTACTAGAAACCAGTACATCCCCATACAAACCAGTAGAGCCCAACACAAACCACCACAGCCCGTCACAAACTAGCACAACCCCATACAAACCAGTACAGCCTGGGGCTGCCCAGTGCATCCTGGCCGGGATGGCGTGGGACCCGGCGATGCAGGTGTCCCCACGGAGCCACGGGGGCTGTGGTGTCCATGCGTCCGGCCACCAACGGCGCCTCCCGGGGGTCCCAGGGCAACGTGGCGTTCGTGGCCGAGGGTGAGGCGGCGGCGGTGGCAGACGAGGGGCTGCTGGCCGTGCTGGCCGAGCTGACGGCCACGGCGCCGGAGCGGCTGCAGCAGGCGCTGCTGGCCCGCACCGTGGCCACCGGCGGTGGTGAGCTCATCGAGAAGGGCCACAGCGCCAAGGAGGCCGCCTACGCCCGCGACGCCTGTGCCAAGGTGAGCCCGGGGACCGGGTGCCCTCGGGGGACCTTGATGTCCCCAGGCCACCGGTGATGTCCCCCACCATGCCCAGGCCATCTACGAGCGGCTCTTCGGCTGGATCGTGGGGCGCGTCAACACCGGCATCGCGGCACGGGACTACGACGCCCGCCGGCACGGCAAGAGCACCGTCATCGGCGTTCTCGACATCTACGGCTTCGAGATCTTCGACACCAACAGGTGCCCCGCGGCAGGGTGGGATGCGGGGAGCTGCCCAGGGCCAGCGTGCATGTGGCTGTGCCACGTGGGACGTGCCGAGGGCACGGGACTTCACGGGATGTGCAGAGGGGGCAGGACCACGAGGGACGTGTGGAGAGGACAGGACCCAGCAGAGACACGTGGAGGGGACAGGACACAAGGGATGTGTGGAGGGAACAGGGATACAAAGAAGGGATGGGACCATCGGGGACAGAGGGAGGGGACAGGGACATGCAGAGGGGACAGGACTGCAATGGACACATGGAGGGGTCAGGGCCACAGGAGACATGCAGAGAACCTGACTCGGCAGAGACACGTGGTGGAGACAAGTCACACAGAGGAGACAGGACCACAGGGGATACACAGAGGACATTGGACCCCAAAGGACACATGGAGGGGACAGGGCTGCAGGAGGGACACGTGGCAGGACATCTGCACCATGGGGGTGCACAGCAGGCGCCTGGACGCTCACGGGTGCCATGGAAGGGACAGGGCACAGGGTYACGGGGGGATGGGGCCATGCACGGCAGGGACTGACCCTGCGGTCCCCAGCTTCGAGCAGTTCTGCATCAACTACTGCAACGAGAAGCTGCAGCAGCTCTTCATCGAGCTCATCCTGCGGCAGGAGCAGGCCGAGTACCAGCGCGAAGGCATCACCTGGCAGAGCGTGAGCGGGGACATGGGGACACAGGGGCRCTGGGGGCATCGCCTGGCAGAGTGTGATTTGGGGGGACACCAGGGAGGGCATCACGTGGCAGAGCGAGATTTGGGGGAGATTGGTGGGGAYGTTGGCTGGCAGAGAGAGATTTGGAGGGGGGAACACCGGGGGCATCACCTGGTGGAGCATGATTTTGGGGACAGTGGTGGGATTGTCACCTRGTAAAGCAAGATTTAGGGGGGCACCAAACATCACCTGGCAACACATGATTTCTGGAGACACCGGGGAGAGCATCACGTGGCAAAGGGCAATTTGGGGGACACTGGTGGGGACATTGCCTGGCAGAGCGAGAGTTGAGGGACACCGGGGGGGACATCGCCTGGTGGAGCGAGGTGTGGAGGGATGCACCCCCTCACCCTGTCCCTGCAGATCGAGTACTTCAATAACGAGCTCATCGTGGAGCTGGTGGAGCAGCCGCACAGGGGCATCCTGGCGCTGCTGGACGAGGCCTGCCTGGCGGCGGGCACCGTCACCGACACCCTCTTCCTCGACTCCATGGACACCCGCCTCGGCCGGCATCCCCACTACACCAGCCGCAAGGTGCTGGGAGGGGAGGGATCAGCACGTGGGGTGAGGGGCATGTAGCAGCTGTGGGCATGGGGTCTAATGCCCCGATCCGTCTGCCCAGCTCTGCCCCACGGACAAGACCATGGAGTTTGGCCGGGATTTCCGCATCAAGCACTATGCCGGAGAYGTCACGTGAGGGGGGCCTGGGGAGCCATGAGGGACTATGGGGGTAGAGGGGGCCATAGGGCACCTTGGTGGGCCATGGGACCTTAGGGGACCATGTGGAATTATGGGTGTCTGTTAGTGGCCATGGAGCTGTGGGGAAGGGCCACAGAACTGTAGGGTGCATGAGGGATTTACGAGGGGTCATGGGGAGCCATAGGGTGCCATGGGAGACTACGGCATCTATGAGCGTCATGGGGCCACAGGAAGCTGTAAGAAACCATGATGGGCCATGGGGGACCATGAGAGACTACTGGGGGGTCACAGGGGACTGTATGGCACCATGGAGGACCATGGGGCTGTAGGGAGCCATTGGGAATCGTAGGGGAACATGGGGGATTATAGGGGTCCATGGCTGGCCATGGGGAGAGGCATGGGGAGCCACAGGGGTCATGGGGGGCCGTGGGGACCTTGGGTGGCTGTGGGGAGCCATTTCAGACAACGGAGGGTCATGGAGCCACAGGGAACTATGGGGGTCTGTGGGTGGCCATGGGGCTGTGGAGGGCCATCAGGAGCCATGGGGGACTATGAGGGTCCTGGGGGACCTTGGAGGGGCCATTTGGTCCATGGGGGAACATGGCAGAATGAGGGGCCGTGGTTGACCACGGGGCCATGGGATTCCCCCAGGCTCCTGTGGGTGCTCCCCAGGCGCCCACCTTGCCCCCCTCCATGGGGCTGGCCGAGGCTGGGTGCCCACGTCCCAACAGGGGGTTCTCAGCCCCCCGCGGCCCGGGCTGGGGAGGCGCGGCTGCCCGGACACCTGGGTCCCTCGGGACACAGCTCGCCCCAGGGCCAGCTGGCAGTGCCCCCAGCGCAGCGTCCCCCCCCCGCAGGTACTCGGTGGAGGGTTTCCTGGACAAGAACAAGGACACGCTCTTCCAGGACTTCAAGCGGCTCTTCTACAACAGGTTTGGGGACAGACCCTGCCAGAGGCTGGGGACATGGGGTGGGGGGGGGAGGCAGAAGATACTCTCATGGGGCTGGGGTCACCACTGTGGGGTGGAAGAGGCTGCTCTGGGGCAGGGGGGAAGAGCCATCGGGCAGGAGTACAGCAATGGGGCAAGGGGGGGGTGCAGCCTCCGCCAAGCCTCCGCCGCCCTGCGGTGGCCATGGGGTGCCCAGTGCCACCAGCCGTGTGCCAGCGCCCCGTCCCCAGCGCCGACCCCGTGCTGCGCGCCATGTGGCCCGACGGCGAGCAGAGCATCACCGAGGTCACCAAGCGCCCGCTCACCACCGCCACCCTCTTCAAGAACTCCATCGTGGCCCTGGTGGACAACCTGGCCTCCAAGGTAGCGTCCCCGGGTCAGGCTGGCGTGTCCGTGTGCCACCTGGGCATGTCCCAGTGCCCCCCCCACCCCCCCCAGCGTGTCCCCATCCCGGTCGAGCCGTCCTCGAGCCAGCCGGGCTCGGGGGGGGGTCACCGAAGCGGGGCACAGCGGCGGCCGGCGCGTGCCCGCAGGAGCCCTACTACGTGCGCTGCATCAAGCCCAACGACGCCAAGTCGCCGGAGCTCTTCGACGAGGAGCGCTGCCGCCACCAGGTCGCCTACCTGGGCCTGCTGGAGAACGTGCGGGTGCGGCGCGCCGGCTTCGCCTACCGCCAGCCCTACGACCGCTTCCTGCTGCGGTACGGCCGGGCCGGGGCGCCGGGGCGGCGAGGGGGGCACCCGCTCGGCCGCCCGCCCCACCACCGCCGCCCCCTCCCCAGGTACAAGATGACCTGCGAGTACACGTGGCCCAACCACCTCATGGCCACCGACCGGGAGGCCGCCCGCGCCCTSGTGGAGCAGCACGGCTTCCAGGGCGACGTGGCCTACGGCCGCACCAAGGTCTTCGTCCGCACGCCGCGCACCCTCGTCTGCCTCGAGCGGGCCCGGGCGCAGCTCATCCCCATCATCGTCCTGCTGCTGCAGAAGGTGGGTCGCCCGCGGGCCCGTCCCGCCGCCGGGCGGCTTAACAAAAATAATAATAATAATAATAATAATGACAACCAAACGAGCGAGCGAACGCCCGGCAGGCCTGGCGCGGCGCCCTGGCGCGGAGGCGCTGCCGCCGCCTGCGCGCCGCCGCCGCCATCGTGGGCTTCTACAAGCGGCACAAGGTGAAGGCCTACCTGCGGGAGCTGGCGCGGCGCTTCCAGGGCGTGCGCGCCGCGGCCGACTACGGCGGGAGCGTGGCCTGGCCCGCGCCGCCGGCCGTGCTCGCCCGCTTCCAGGACCACTGCCAGCGGCTCTTCCGCAGGTAGGTGCCGGCGGCGGGCGGGCGAGCGGGAGCCCGCGTGCCGCCGCCGCCGCCGTCCCAGCCCGGCTCCTTGGCGCTCGCAGGTGGCGAGCGAGGCAGATCGTCAAGAACATCCCGCCCTCGGACGCGGCCCAGATCCGCGCCAAGGTGGCCGCCATGGGGGCGCTGCAAGGGCTGCGCAAGGACTGGGGCTGCCGGCGGAGCTGGGCCCGCGACTACCTCTCCTCGGTAAGGGCCGGCGGCGGCCCGCCCCGCGCCGAGCTCCGGGCACGCGGCCGCGCCGAGGTGCCGACCGCCCGCCCGCCCGCCTCCCCGCAGGCCGCCGAGAACCCGGGGCTGGCGCTGCCCTTCGCCCGCCGGGTGCAGGCGCTGCGGGACGAGGTGCACTTCGGCGCCGTGCTCTTCTCCTGCCACGTCCGCAAGGTGAGGGCTCCGCGGCCCGGCCCGGCGCGGCGCGGCACGGCACGGCTCCCCGGCTCCGGGTGAGCCCCGCTCTGCCGCCGCAGATCAACCGCTTCAACAAGAGCCGCGACCGCGCCATCCTGCTCACCGACCAGCACCTCTACAAGCTCGACCCGCGGCAGCACTACCGGGTGATGCGGGAGCTGCCCCTCGGCGCGGTGAGACGCGGCCCCCCGCGCCTGGCCCTGCGGCCCGCGGCCCGGATCCCCGTGTCTTGGTGTCCCCGTGTCCCTGGCTCCCAGTGTCCTGGCTCCCGAGCCCCTGGGGATCCTGGTTCCCAGTGTCCTGGCTCCCAGGGAGTCCCTGACTTCTGGTGTCTTCGTGTCCCAGCTCCTGGTGGCCCAGGTCCCTGTGTCCCAGGTCTTGCTGTCCTGATGTTCCTCTCTCCCTGGATCTCACTGTCCCAGCTCTTGGTGTCTCAGCTCGCTGTATCCCTGGCTCCCAGTGTCCCATGTCCCAGTGTCCCAGCTCCCGGTGTCCCATGTCCCAGTGTCCCAGCTCCCGGTGTCCCAGCTCCCTATATCTCTGGCTCCTTCTGTCCCAGGTCCTGGTGTCCCAACTCCTGGGTCCCCAGGACCCCAGGCTTCCCATGTCCCCGCATCCCAGATCCCCATGTCTTGGTGTCCTGGTGTCCCTGGCTTCCAATGTCCTGGCTCCTGAGTCTCTGGGGTTCCTGATTCCYAGTRTCCCAGCTCCTGGGTCCCTGGGGTCCCTGRCTCTTGGTGTCTTGGTGTCCCATCTCCCAGTGTCCCAGGTCCCTGGGGTGCCTGGCTGCCGATGTCCYGTGTCCCACTGTCCCAGCTCTTGGTGTCCCAGCTCCCTGTGTCCCTGGCTCCTGCTGTCCTGTGTCCCAGTATCCCAGGTCCTGGTGTCCTATGTCCCTGTATCTCTGGCTCCTGGTGTCCCAGTCCTGGTGTCCCAGCTCCTGGGTCCCTGGGGCCCCTGCCTGCCAGGGTCCCAATGTCCCAGGTCCCTGTGCTGTGGGCATCCACAGCCGGGTCTGGGAGCACAGGGCACACCGCGGCCCTGACGCCCGCGCGTGGCCCGCAGGTGACGGGGCTGAGCGTGACGAGCTGCCAGGCGCAGCTCGTGGTCTTCCACATGCAGGGCCATGACGACATGGCCGTGTGCCTGCACAAGATGCAGCCGGCGGGGGACAACCGTGTGGGCGAGCTGGTGGGCGTCCTGCTGGAGCACTGCCGCRCGTGAGTGGGGCCGTGGGGGCCAGCAGGTGCCTGGGACGGACGTGGCCACCCTCGGTGGTGCCACGCTGAGCCCGGACTCTTGCAGGACCAAGCGGGAGCTGCAGGTCCGCGTGTCYGACTGCATCCAGCTGAGCCTGCGCGGCCGCAGGCGGCTGCTGGCCGTGGAGACCCGTCCTGACGTGGTCACCCCCGACTTCAGCAAGAGCCGCGATGGCTTCGTGCTCTACTGGCCCAGCAGATGAGGGAGGGTGGGGTGGGCCAGGAGCTTGGCTGAGGTGTCCTCAGCCCCAAGCTGGGAGYCACGGGGGCCCCCACACCGGGCCGGTGACATGGCCGGGTCCTACCGTCCTTGTCCCATTGCAGCGCTGGGGACAGCATAGCCCCAGCCCCGTGGCCCCTTGTCCCCCCACCCCCACCCCGGGACATGGCAAAGCCTTTGTGCAGAGTGGGAATAAAGATCCCGGGATGAGAGCATGGGAGTGACSCTACCTGGGACCCACAGCAGCATCCCTGGCACAGTGACCAGGGTGCCCACAGCAGTCCCCCATCACAGCTCAGGCCACTGCTAGCCCAGGGCAWTGGCTGAGCAGTGGGGTCCTAAAATTGGCTGTAGTGGGGCAGGACTGGTCTGGGGAGGGATGGGGTGGGGTGGGGCGGATGGAGATGGGGTGGGATGGAGTGTGGTGGGGTGGATGGAGATGGTATAGGGTGGGATGTGACGGGATGCAATGAGATAGATGGAGATGATATGGAATGGGATGCGATGAGAAGAGAGAGATGGAGATGGGATAGAGTGGGGTAGGATGGGAYTGATGGATACGATGTGGGATGGGATGGGATGAGATAAGATGGATGAAGATGGGGTGGGATGAGATGGGATGGGATGAGGTGGGGCAGGATGGATGGAGATGGTATAGAATGGCATGTGATGGGATGGGATGAGATAGATGGAGATGCTGTTGGATAGTACAGGATGAGAAGAGATGGATGGAGATGGGATGGAGATGGAATGGGATGGGACGGAGGGATGGATGGGGATGGGGTGGGATGGGGTGGGGTGTGAAGGTGGGGCTGTGCCGCCTGGACCACCCTTCCGCCCTGGCGCCTTGGCCAAGCGGGGACCCCCAGGCACCTCGCTGAGGCCAGCGAAAGGCAGGCAGGGCCCGAGGGCTCATCCGGGGAGAGAGGGACCCC
>NW_028186655.1:76174-93831 GCF_003343005.1 Rhea americana
TGTTTGGGGTGGTTTGAGTTTTTCCATGGTGTGTGTGGGAAGTCTGGGGGTGTTTGGGGGAGTATATGGAGGGTCGGAGCAGGGATGTGTTTGGGGTGCCATGGGAGTGTGTGGGGCAGAGCCTCTCACGCTGGGGGGCAGTGTCTCACGCTGGGGAGAAGAGGGGTGTGTTTGGGGCTGCAGGAGGCAGTGGGGGGCTGAGGGTTACCCCTGGGGGGTAGGGGGAAGAGCTGCGAGGCCCCAGTCAGGGCCCAGGGGGGCTGGGGACTCCCGTGTGGGATGGAGAAGGGATTGGGGTGGGGGAGCGTGGCCCGGAGAGCCGGCAGGACGGGTGGGTTGCGCCGGGCCGGCCAGGTCCCCTGCCGTACGCCATCCCATCGGGGCCCTAGCGTGCGCGGAGGGGCTGGAGCGAGGCCACGAGCGCGGGGGCAGCGGTGCGTGGCGGCCTCCGGCCGTTTTGCTGCCAGCCTGCTTGGGACGCGCTGCTCCCTAGCTCCTGGCCGCTGCGGGGCCTTCCCCCGCGGTCAGTGGGCGTCCCTGGTAGTGCCGTGCTCGCGGGCGCCTGCCCCGGGCTGAGGGGCAGAGTTTGGAGCGCGACCGGCCTCGGGGGCGAGCGATGCCCGGCAGAGTGAGTTGGCAAGTCTGTCCCCACAGCATGTGACTGTGCCGGCTCCAGGCTCCGAACGCCACATCCTCTCTTCCGCCGGAGACCTGCTGCGTGACCGGCCTCCCCCTCCGCGGGCGCTTGCTGCGGCCCCGAGGGCGGTTTGGGACTCCTCTGGCCCTGCTTTTTGGCAGCAGTTATTTGCAATCTGGTGGTGCTAAAAAATTCAKGTCTGAGTTCAGAAGTCGTGTCCTTTACAACGTGTGCCTCTTCTCTGGCTTCCCATTTCATTCAGTTCCTGTGGATTTTTGTAGAAGAAGAAAGAAAAGGGGGAAAAATAAGGAAGAGTGATATAGTTCTCCCATTCTTAGCAGCCTGTTGTGTGTGGAGCATTATTTAGTTTGATTTTTTTTCAGCAGCAGTTGCTTAAAAGCCCTGATCACTTCAAGGCATTGTCAGAGGGAAGTTAAGAGTCTAATGTGGAGCCACCACAGTGACCTTCAAAGGGAGCTGCCCTAGGATCGCGAGGTATTGCCTCCGAAAGGCTGTGTCCGAAGAGGTTTGTCTTCAGCAGGTCTCGGTTTTTAGGGGAAGCTGGACAGACTCCTTAATTCCTAAAGRCTACTGTTGGCCAAGGGCCTTTGCAGCCAGAGTTGGACAGAMAGCAGGCAAGCCAAAAGATTAGGCCGTTGTGAAAAGGGCACAGCGTGCGTGGCCTCGTAGATCAGGGAGGGTTTGGAGCTGGAGGCCTGGTTTTGCCACTCAGAAAGAGACCGAAACAAACGTGCGTGTTGAAGGCGACCGCCCTAAGGYGGTAGGACAGGCCTAAACTGCTCAGCCTGGGTCTAGTGTTAGACGTTTCCCACGAAGGAGTAATATAAAGCGGAAGAGCGATGCCC
The DNA here is from genome assembly GCF_003343005.1 of Rhea americana. NCBI lineage: Eukaryota > Metazoa > Chordata > Aves > Rheiformes > Rheidae > Rhea > Rhea americana. The sequence goes on from NW_028186655.1 coordinate 77,678, forward strand.
ACCTCGAGYGAAAGATTGGCAGGTGTCTCTCGCCGTTCTGGGAGACTTTGTGTTTGGTCTGTGTAACCGTCTCCCTTGCTGCTCAGAGCAACAAGTAGAAGAAAAAGCTGCTTAAAAGCAAGGCAGGGTATGGGGGCTTGAACCCTGCCCTTTGCTTATTGCTCCAGCTTTTGGGGAAGCTGGGATCCTCCCTCACTTTGAACTTCCGTACTGGAGCTCATCTGTGTGCCTCAGGAGCTCTGTTCCCCCTTGGTATTTTTTTAGGCCCTGTAATGTTTGCTGCTGTAGAAGAAGATTCTTGCCRTTCCTTGAGATTTCCAACTGATAAGTGTTACACTACAGTGAGCGTATTCCCGCTCCTGTAGCACGTGCGAGCTGTCTTGGCGGGGGATGCTGCCCTTCTGTCTTTTGATTTGTTTTTATAAAATGAAGGGAGATTAAGTGCTTAATTACACAGCTATAAACAAAAAGCTCCGCTTATCGCTAGTGTTTTGGAGTGCCACCTATGGATGAAAATCACAATTCGCAAACGGACTAACTCAGGCGAAAGGCAGCGGCTTTATCCCGTGTTGGTGGGATGCGTGTCCCGTGTTTGCGGTGCCGCGGCAGAGGCGGGCCGGCGCCCCGCTGAACCTGCGCGGGGAGGCCGGCGCCGCGGGAGCGAGCCGGGGAGCGGCCGCCTTCCCGGCCGGCGGCCGCTGCGGCTCGGAGCTGAGTCATGCCTCGCAGGCTGGGACGAGGTGCGGCGGCTCAGCCGGGTGTGGGCTCGCTGTTCCCCTTGGCTTGGGAAAGCTGGAGGAACYGGCGCAGGCTCGCGCGGCGGCCTGGAGCCACTCGGTGGGGGGGAGCCGATAGGAAGGAGAGGGCGACCGACGTGTAGGTTGGGGGGGGTCGCTTTGAACTGCACCTTAATAAAGAGATGCTTTTTACATGGCAGCAGGTTTAAATCCATTTTGAAGAGCAGGCTTCCGGGCTGCCGTTTGAGCTAAGTACCTCTGTGCTGTGTTGACAGCCCAGAAAGCTGTTTTGCTGGCTTGTGAGAGCTAAAGTGATGATGAATAAAAAATCTGCTGTGCTGCTGCTTGTGCTCCTCGAGGTGAGGTGCAGAGAAGGTGAGGGAGGAGAGAAAAGTTTCCTCTCCTCTYGAGCCCTGAACTGCGTTAGGCTGGAGCAGGCTGCTGGCAGTCCTTCATATTCTCCTGAATTTCCTTAATCTGATGGTCACTGGGAGCAAATCAAACCCTCGGYGTCTGCCTGATGGGGGGCAGAGCGGGGCTGCTGATTTCTGAGTCTCCCCCCTTGCCGGCAGAGCTGGGAAAGTTGGGTACGTTTCTGTTCGGTTGCTTGCAGGGTTTAGGCACTGGGTAAAGCAGCACAAGCTGCCTTCCGCCTGCAAGCGCTAAGCTCATCGAAAGCACCTTCATCSGGGGATGACAAAACTCTTGTTGGAGACAGGCTTGGGGAGCTCTGTGCCCCCAGCTTGCGTGGGGACGCAGATGAGAGAAGCTGCCTCGTGGTGTTTGCCCTTCCTCACGCGCGTAGGAAACGCGGCCCACGTGACGCCACGCGGGGCTTCGGCTGCGAGCTCCGGGCCCGGCTGCCCCRCTGAAGTCAGCTTTGGGCAGCGTCAGCTCCCTTCCCGCAGCTGGAAACGGGGATAACGCCGCCTCGCGCGGTGGTGGGGAGATGTAGCTCGTTACCACGTGGAGCTGAGCACTTTGCTCAGAGATGCTGGAATAGTTTTATTTTTTAATGAGTGTTTTGTCCTAGCCCTGGCTCCACCTCCTCCGTAGTTTTCCTGCCGATGCTCCCGTGGGGGGCCCTACGCGCTGTGCTTTTACAAGTAGGCACATGCTACCCTCTTTCATTTTCCTTTGCTTTTAGGCTTCAGCGTGATAAGCCTTATTCCTGGCTACCTGCYGGCTTGATATTCAGCCTCTGGTGATCGGCAATGGGCTTTTCTTTAATCCAAGCAAGACAGGCACAGACGGGTGCGAGACATGAATCCAGAATGACTTTTTGTGGTCAAGCCTCAAATTAGGTCTATCCTGTTTGCTAGTGACCTCTCAGGACCATACAACTGCTTCAGGTTTTGTTCATTTAAACAAATGAGCTTTTRCACCACAGCTCCGGAGTCCCCGTCAGCTCATAGCACGTGACGGATCGGTGCTTCTCGCGCAGGGCTTCGGCCTCACGTTTCCCGAGAGGCTTCAGGCAGCATGGCAGAGGGCGGGTTGGGGCAAGGCTGGTGCTCTTCATTCAGGACATCTTTTTTACACCGCTGCCACAAGATGTGTGTATGCTATGGCCTTGCTCCGTCCCTTTGGTCTTGCTACAACCAGTCCCATGCACCGACACTCTTCCAAGCATGTGCTGGTGGCTGATTTCCATGCCAGAGCCCACCTCATCCCATGTGCATGAGGTAGTGGCCGTGTTTCTGGACCAAACCCTGATCCATGCAGTCTGGAGGCTCTGACCTCTACTGACCATCCTCCAGCCAGGGTAGCAGAAACCTTCTTGCACAAGCTTTGCCTTCTAGGAGATGTTTGATAACAAATACAACCTTTGGAGAGCTCCTGGCTCCTGGGCCAGTGTGCTGCTTGCCAGGCAGCTTGTTTGGTGCGAGCTGTTCAGCTGCTCCTTCCCCTCGGAGGCCCCTCTCTCCTCATCCTCTCCCAGAGGAGTCAGCGTGGTTCCCATGTTGGCCGTAGCTTCGTGTCTTCCCCTGGCATCCTGTAGGATGGTGTGTTACGTCCTGCACAGCATGTCCATCACAGGCTYGTCTGCTCTCTCTCTGCAAAGTGCCTTCACTGCCCTGAGCCAGCCATGCTGTCAGGCTCCTTAACGCTGTCCTCAGCTCTCCGTCCGGCTCKGTGGAGACCAGGCTGGTGCCCATAGTGACTCTTTCTTCTAAAAAAACAACTTTGAACCTGGGGACCCCTGTGATTTCCCCACTCCTGCCAGTCAGTTGCCTAGGGCACAAGGAACTGGGGGAGCTGGTGTGGAGCTGCATGTGCCATCCCTGGGCAGTGTATCTCTGCCAGCCTAGACACATACGTGGGAAAGCATCTACCGGACCTGCTACAGGGACTTCTCCTGATCGTCCTTGGAGAGCCTCTGACTGTGGTTTTAGTTTGGGACTGGGAAGACGGCTCTTGGTAATGCTGTTCAATGGAGCCAGGCTCTCACCACTCTCTCTCCCTCCAGTTTGTCCTGAAGAACTATGGGGAGAACCCRGAGAACTACAACGAGGAGCTACGGAAGCTGGAGGTGCTCCGGCAGGTAAGCGTGGCGCTGCCTGCACAGGGCCCTGTGCCCGTTCTCGCCTGGACTGCAAGCGATTCGGGACAGAGCCCACTTGGCAAGATCTGAGACATCTGAACCRGGGAAGCTGCTGGTAGCCGCTTCTGGAGCAGCGAGGGGGGATGCAGGTGCTCTCCGGTGCTGCGGGCGCGTCTGCTGGCTCCTGTTGATGAGAGCTATGCTGGAGCACCGTGGTAGCTGCTCCCATTCCTCAGCATCACACCAGTGGCCTGAGGACAGGGTTTTCAGCAGCCGAGTTGTCCCGTGGATTCCTGGAGCTGATTCAGGCTTCTCAAGGTGTGCGCGGAGGTTAAGTGTTAGGGCTCCTCTGTGCAAGAGCTCTTGGCCTTGGAAAGCCTCCAGGGAAGACGTGACGGTGAGAAGTACGCACAGCGGTGAGACAGAGCTGTTTGCCCGGCAGTCGGAGAGGGCTTTATGCTCAGGCAGGTACTAATGGGGCAGCCCTATATTTCCCTTTCAACGGGCTGTGCAGGGCTAGGAAGACTGTAATCCATCTCTGCCCCGACAGGCCTGTGGATTGGCAGTCATGGGAGCTTTCTTCTAGAATCRGAGATCCCGTTCCTCATCTGCTTCYCTGAATGTGGCTTTTCTTTCCCTTGAATGCGAGTCCCGGGTTAGGTGGAAGGAACTGCTTAGTGCAGTTGGGCAGAGGCAGTGGTAGCCTCCAAGGAGGCGCCTGCTCCTGCCTGGAGACCTCGCTGCAGGCTGGCTGAGTGCTAGGCACTGCACTGCCTGGCCTGGAGAGCGACCTGTAAGTGTTGATCTTGTCCCTGGGCTTGATTATTCTTCTCCTGCTCCTGCAGAGTGCCGTGAACGTGCCCAGGGACTTTGAAGGCTGCAGCACGCTGAGGAAGTACTTTGGCCAGCTCCATTACCTGCAGAGCCGGATCCCCATGGGCGCCGAGCAGGAGGCTGCAGTTCCCATCGCGTGGTGAGGACAGCAGTGGTCTGGGGCGGAGAGGGCCTCTTCCCTCTCGGCTGTGGGCCTGCGGCAGGCCCTCGGGGAGTCCTGTCTTGCCATTCCCTTCCTCGCAGCCCCCTAGGAGGTGGGCTGGTGGGCCAGTCTGCTGCTTGCCCGCTGGCCATAGTGCCTTGCAGGGAGCTGAGGCAGGTGCCTCGTCCCTATGTGCTCGTTTACCTGCCCGTTCAGGTCCCTGTAGCCGCTCTTGGCCTGCGGCTTGTTCCTGCTGCATTCTCCATCCTCCCCTTCCCACTGGGAAACTGCTCTGTGCCACCAGCTGTCAGAGCTTCCCCATCSTCAGCCTGCTGCTGAAATGAGGAAGCTGGCCCAAACCGGACCAACTTCTCCTGCTTCACCTTGCATGTCCTTCCCGGGAGCTGATACATTCTGTCCCTGCTCCACATRTTTCCCTTAATCTGTTTCAAAAACCTGTTTGGGGAGAGCTGACTCTGCTGTGCAGAATGCCCCATGTGTCTGTGACAAGAGCGGCCAGGTCTGCGCCCCTCGGGCCTGGAGGCTGGTGGGGAGAATCTGCCTCTAGGAAACCGTTTGAGAGCAGTGTAATAACTGATGAGGTGTTTTTGTTTTGGGGGATTTTGTTTGTTTTTAATGGTGCTTTTTGGCCAGTGGCAGATTTCCCTGCTGCTGAAATGCAGCTGGCTGACTGGCACAAGGATGTCMTGGTAACGGGACCCTTTAGGGAAGCGGCATCCTACCCTGGAGGTTGGGGTGGGAAGTCTAAGCTGAACCCTAGGGCAACACGAGGCAGTGGCTGGCTCTGAGGCGATGCAAGACCGAGCCAGGGCAGTGTCACCATGCAAGGTGAGGGTGCTGTGGTCCCCCCCGCACGGCAGAGTGGCTCGGATGTGTGTAAATGGGGTTTCTGTGCGTGTACAAAGCCTGTGGGGAGCCTGCTGCATGGAGATGCAGAGTCCTGCCAGGTCTGCACACAGCAATGTCAGGCTGGAGGGAGAAATTCGGACTGCCAAGGAGTCCTTTAAGAGACGCACGTGAAGCCAAAACCTTCCTTGGCAAACCCTGCCTTGCTGATGGGGCTCCCAGGTGAGGACTGGGCCCATACTGCCACAGTGCAGTAACTCTGAATGCTCTGGCCCTGTCCCCCTTCTCCAGAGCTCTCCCAAAATGCTCCTTCCCTGGCACGTAGCCCATGTATAGGAACGCTGCTAACTCCATCTATAGCTGGCAACCGGGTGTCTTTCCTTACAGGACTGAGATCTTTTCGGGTAAGACGGTGACTCACGAGGACATCAAGTATGAGCAGGCGTGCATCCTCTACAACCTGGGTAAGGTTCTGGGAGGCCAGCTGCCCTGTTGGTCTGCGTGTGGCTGGGCACGAGGGATGCCCTTGTCTCTGCCTGGGTCAGGCTGTGGCCATCTCTCCCAGCGTCCTGCTTGCCCAAACGTCAGTGGTGGGTGTGAGAACAGCAAACRTAATGCTTGTGCCCCAGTGCTCTCTAGCCTCTGACACCTCGGAGCAGGTGTTTTTTTGTTTTTTTTTTTTTTTTTTGGTAGGTCCCAAAACAAGTCCACACTCGGTCCCAGACACTGTTAGTGCAGCTGAAGATGTCTCCCTCCATGGGATTGAAGCTATGCCTTTTGCTGCAGCTGAGGAGCTGACTGCTCTCTCAGTTGAAAATGTGTGGAGCAAAGTTGATTAGCTTAAACCCTGCACAGCACAGGGCCATACGCTGGGCAGCCAGAGACAGCGTGGGCCAGCACGGTGCCAGGGCCAGCTCCCTGAAGTTGGTAGAAACCCGCCCGTTAAACCAGGGGGTGTTGGATGTTTGCTCTTCAGTACTGAGGGTTTGTCTGCAGCTTTTRTGTGTTGATGTGTCGGATGACTTGTGTGTGCAGCCTTTCTGCAAGGTGCTGTGGCGCACGGGTGCCATGTGAGATGGACGTCATGAGTGCTGCAGTTCCCAGCACCCTGGGGGCTTTGTGCGAGAGCAGGTTCTGCCGGGGTGTCTGTGGCCAGGTTGGCACCTTTGGCGAGTACCAGCCTCTTGGTTTTGTTCTAAGCTGCTCTGCAGTGGCCTGCACTGCTGCAGCCCCATTCCACAGCGCCTGCCCCTCGCTGGGAGATGGTTGGTGTCTCTGGAARTCCTAAGTGATTTAAGCTCTACCTGTACAAGATGTCCACTCTTGGTCATAGGAGCCGCRGACTGGCAGAGGGGCTTCAACACCATGCTTTGGACTGGTCGGAGGGCGGTGKTGGGCATGAGCTCAACTCTGTTCCTGTTTCCGCAGGTGCGCTGCACTCCATGCTGGGCGCCATGGACAAGAGGGTGTCCGAGGAGGTAACGAGCCTAAAATGCCCTTCTTGTCTTCCTTGGATGACTTCTCTCCCTTGCAGTTAATAGCTGCAAGCTGAGAGCACTAAGAGTTTCTTCTTTGTAATGTGTAATTACAAACCTCTCTGTCAGAGACCAGCTCTGAGTGTCTACTGTGATTTAAGTATTGATGTAGAATGTCATGAGAGGCTGTTGCTCATGATCTTCCTCCCACTCTCACCACTTAGGACCAGGAGGAGAGAGATCTGGCACAGCGTTCACATACTGTAGCTCCTCATGGACAGTGTCTGGGCACAGCTGCAGATGTGTGCAGSCTAGAGAAAGCACCAAGCTATCCAGAGCTTTCTAGATTCAAACCAACCCTGAGAGGCCCCAGGACCCACCTCCAAGCTTTCGGCAGCGGTGGGCACAAGCCTGCTGCTTGGCTTGTGTGCAAGTGGCCTGTGCAGTCCTAACGTGTTCTTCTGTCCACTCAGGGCATGAAGGTTTCGTGCACCCATTTCCAGTGTGCTGCTGGGGCTTTTACATACCTGAGGGATCACTTCACYCACTCCTACAGCGTAGACATGAGTCATCAGATCCTCAACCTCAACATCAACCTCATGCTGGTAGGGAGTGGGCTCTGTCTCTGCTGGGGCACTGGTCATGCTGGGATGGCTCCTTGCATACCTCAGGGACAGCTGATACCTGAATGGGAGAGGAGACATATTTAGGACTTGGTGTTCCTCACTGACTGAAATTGGAGTCTAGCTGCTTGGAGGTGGACATGAAGCTTTGCAGGCCTGTGGCAAGGGCAAGCAAAGGAGTCTGGATMGGGGGAATGAAGTGTGGCCGTTCCTGAGAAGAAGGCTTGGGCAGGAGCTGGAAGTGGTCAAATAAGAGTCATTTCCCTTTGACCTTCCTTTACCGTTTTTGCCCCGTCTTGGAGGGTGCCCTGCAGTCAAGGGCTGCCTTTGCGTGGCTGTGCCCRTTCCCAGGAGCTGTGCTACCTGTCCAAGCTACTCATGGAGCAAGGGCTGTCTGGCCCTGGTGTCACACGTGGGCTKTTGTCTGCTGGAGTCCAGGCTGCTGTAGGCATGGGGCAGTGGCTCTCTCCCAAGCCCCATAGCTTCTCAARAAAGCGGCCACAACTGGTGAATGCTGCCAGAGGTCTAGGCCTAGGCTGGGTACAGGAGGGGTTTCCCGGGGGAAGTGGATGTGGGGGAGGCGAAAAATTYCTCTCTCTCTGGCAGGGGCAGGCGCAGGAGTGTCTCCTGGAGAAGTCCATGCTGGACAACAGGAAGAGTTTCCTTGTGGCCCGGATCAGYGCCCAGGTGAGCTGCTGGATAAATCTCTGCTGCGCCAACCTCTCGCTGCTGCTGCGTGAACACTGCCTGTTACCGAAAGAGCCCGTTCCTGCTGCGTGCGGGAGTGACGCCCGGGTTTGGGAGCTTGGCAGGGAGTGCAAACCCTGCACCGCAGCAGCGCTGCTGTGTCAGTCCAGTTAAACAGCAGTATGAGGGTGCCCCTGTCTCCTCACACTCTGAACCAAACTACGAGCTCCTGAAAAAAGGAAAGCGTTGCAAAGACAGTAGAGTCTTTGTCTGTGGCCTAGTTCAGATGAGGTCCTCAAGCTCAGCCCTCCCAAGGGACTGTGCTAATAGCAGTCCTGAAGCTGTGCCTGCCTGAGATCCTCCTTACATAGCCTGTGCTTTAGGTTTGCTCCGGCTTTTGAATTTCCGTGAAGAACACACATTTTAAACCCACCATGTGGGGCAGGTTCAGCACAGTGATGTAAGTATTCCCTGGTTCTGATTCAAAATTCATCGACAGGAGTATCTGGCAATGGTTTTGTGAAAACTGGGTGACCTGAAGCCTTGGACGCAAATACTATTGCCAGGGAATCCTCCTTTGCCTCGCTGCTCTTGATTTGAACTGGGATCAGGCTTTCTCTRGGGCTTCCAAACACCAAGGAACCCTGGCAATTCCTCTATGTCTCTGTCGTAGGTTGTAGATTACTACAAAGAGGCCTGCCGGGCTTTGGAAAACTCAGAAACTGCTTCACTGCTGGGAAAGATCCAGAAAGACTGGAAGAAGTTGGTTCAGATGAAGATCTACTATTTTGCTGCTGTGGCCCATGTAAGTGGAGAGAACAGGCTCTGTGTTGGGGTGCTGCTCGGCTGTGACCAGGACCTGCCCTTGCCTCCCACCCTGGCTGACAGCTTGGGCTACTCGCCCCCACCGTGGCGTCTCACCACGATACAGCTGACAAGCAGGCTCTGGCTGTTCTGTGGAGTTTTACTGCCTTTTCCAAAGATCTCCTYCTAGATAAGAAGTTCTGATGTTGCTGATGCGTGTTTTGTTGCAGTTGCACATGGGAAAACAGGCCGAGGAGCAGCAGAAATTTGGGGAAAGGGTAAGCAGAACCGTGTTGACTCGTCCAGTCTAGTCTGGGCTCTGGATCGAGGCCCTGCCCTGGGAGAATTGAATCCTGGGAGAGRTTGTCGTGCTAGTGACCTTGGGTGTCCTCAGTCCTGGAAATGTTTATAGGACCGTGGTGTTAGTGGTGTCCTGCCTCTTGGGAGTGTTTATGGATGGAGCACAGTKTCTCTGGGGCACAACACTGTGTGTGCAGACAGCCAACGGATACGCATCTCCTGAACTGCCAGCAGTTTGGTGCTGGCTCTGGTGGAATTAGGAAATCGGCACCTACTAGTTACCAGTCCTCGCAATTGGGGAGCACACATGCTCTAGGTGACCCTGCTGAGCAGGGAGGTTGGACTAGATGATCTCCAGAGGTCCCTTCCAACCTTCCTGATTCTGTGATTCTGTTGCTGGGCTGCCATTTCCCATGCAGCTCCCATGGGGGAATGAAGTTGCTAGGCTCACCCGGCACTGCCAGCCGCAGGGTTGGAGCTGAGCTGCAGCACCTATATCTCACCACTTCAAAGCAGCTCTGTTCGTGCTTGCCCGGTCCCTTTCTCCAAGTTCTTGACTATCCTGAGGGCCAGTTCCCTACTGGGGCTTGCTTGGAAGTGCCATTTGCCTGGGCCACCTMAGCAGGCCCCGTTGTACTGAGCGGAGCTGCAGTCCTCAGGGGCTGGCTGGCAACGTTCCTGCACAAAGCAAGGGCACCAGTTTCAGTGCCAGCTCCCACATCCCTAAAGAACTTTGACTTAATCTCTGTTCTCTCTGCAGGTCATCTACTTCCAGAGTGCTCTGGATAAGCTCAATGAAGCTATCAAACTGGCAAAGGTATATTGCTTCCCTACCAGGTAGTGGGGCCTGGCTTTAAAAACCCTTCAGTCYGTTACTGACTCTGGCAGCTGCCCTCGGGCACAGCTCTCTCACATCCCCGCTCTAGGAGTGGTACCCAGGGAAGAGCACTGAGGCTGCTGGCAGTCTTGGTGCAGAGCCATGTTGCCCCAAGATCATCGTACCCTAGGGAGCTGGCAGTGGTGGTTTTGTCAAAAGAGATGATAGAGGAGGCCAGTCCGGGGTCTCTGGGGTGAGGGGCTGATGTGACAGGAGGAGCAGAGGCCTGCGGGTAGGGCATGCTCAACTGTGCTGCTCTGAGGCAGGCACAACCTCTTCCTTAAGGTATTTTTAAAATTGTCTGAGAGCACTTGAGCAGCTCCAGAAGGGCTCTGTGGCTRCAGTGCTCAGCTTTGTCTTGCTGCTAAACCCCCCACAGAGCCCTTGGTGTCAACTCTGTGGTGCTCTGGATACAGAGGATGGTGCTGCAGTGGGGTCTGCACGTGAAACCAGGGGGCACTGAAGAGTCAGGGCTCCTGGAGATGTTTGGGTGTCTGCCCTATARCTGCAGTGTCTGGAGCATACGGGACACAAGGAGAGATTGGACTGGGATAATGTGGCCTGGAAGCTGCGTGGGGAGCAGTCTGCACCAGTCCCCAAGGGTGTCCCTTGTGTCTGTCTCTCCTGACTCTTGATGCCTTGCTCGGCACTGSAGAAGTTACCTCTCACTTGTGTTTGTGCTCACTGCCCTCTCCTCAAATTCTCGATTGAGTGTTTCCTTCCGATGCCGCTCTGAGGGCTGCCCATATCCCGTAGCTCCATGGGACAGCAGCGCTCCCACCGGGGCGTGGAAAACCTGATTTAAATCTCTCCAGTGCTTGAACCGATAGAAACCTCCATGTCTCCTCCCCGGAGGCTGCCTGAGCCCCCAGGGCAGTGGGGCTCAGCTCCTTTCCCTCGGGCTGTGGGTCTCCTGTTGCTCAACAGTCCCTTGGGTGTGCAAGACCTTGGAGGTCCCATTAGTACAGCATTCCTCTGCAAGCACTGGGGGAGACCACGTYGTCTGCTGCGTGGGCCTTGGCATGGGGCCAGGGAGGTGCAGTTTGGCTCACAGGGACAAGGGGGAAGAATTCAAGCCACAGTGTCTCAGAGCAGCGCTGGGAGCACCCGTTTCTGTATTAATTGCAGCCACTTTACTGGCACAGCCTGTGCTGACCTTTTCTCCTTGAAGTCTTGCTGAAAGCTCCAGGGCTTTACTGGCCCTGGGTAGTGGGGGCAGCAGGCAGGCTCAGGTGGTAGCGATGTGGTATTGTAGGAATGACGTTGTGGGGATGTCACTGTGGCTGGGGAAGAAGGTGCAGCACTTGCCTCAGCAGGAGCTCAGGGTTCCCCATGTCAACAGCTGCTCCAGTGAAGGTCAAAGCTTTGGATGCGAAGCCGAGCGCAGTGCTGGGAGCCGCTCTCTGTGCCGGCAGACCACGAGCCCTTGCTGGTTGGCAGGCTGCTGGCGCCCAGGACGTGCCTGGGCTGTGACCACTGCACCCAGGGCTGGGGTTGGCCGCTTGGGCAGCAGTACCTACTGCCTGGCCTGCGCTGACTCACTCTGTCGCTTCTCTAGGGCCAGCCGGAAACCGTCCAAGAAGCCTTGAGATTCACCATGGACGTGATTGGTGGCAAGTGAGTCTGCACAGGGTATTCCTGGGTGTAGCTGTCCCCTCTCTCCAGGGATCGGAGGTATCTGCGTGGTCAGAGCAGCTGAGGGAACAGCTTTGGCATGGCAACATCCCCAGTGCCCTTGATGTGCTGCTGCCTGAGGCTTTTGGGACATGTGGCTGCTGTGGGAATTGCTCTTTGCTCTCCCTTGAGCCAGTCCAAGAGGGACAGGGCCCGACCCCACTGGGAGTAGGCTGGGAAGCTCRGGGCAGGGCCTGCTCCTCACCAATGTGGGAGGTTCACTTCTTGCTTCCAGGTATAATTCAGCCAAGAAGGACAATGACTTTATCTACCACGAAGCTGTGCCTGCCCTGGACACCCTGCAGTCAGTYAAAGGTGAGCCCGGGCAGTGCACTCTCCCGAAAGCCGTGGTCCCTGGTGGGAGAGGGGCATGTGGTAGTGAGCAGTGGAACCGTTGGGCTGGTGGGGTCTTGTGCCGTGATGTCCTGCCCTCCCTGGGACCTGCCAGGAGTGAAGGTGTTGKGCAGGAGGACCTGCCTTTGGCACAGAGGGGAGATCAGCTCCCCTGAAGAGATTTGAGAGTGTTGTGCGCGCGTGTTGTGTGTTCGATCGCCAGGTGCCCCGCTTGTGAAAGCCCTCCCTGTCAACCCCACGGACCCGGCTGTCACTGGCCCTGATATATTTGCCAAGCTGGTTCCCATGGCCGCCCATGAGGCRTCTTCACTGTACAGGTGTGTCCTGGGCCACGTGGTGGGAGGGCACAGCTCTGGCCAGAGCAGGGCACCCAGCTGGCTGGCTGCCCCAGCAATCATGGAGCTGGGGACAGCAGATCTCCGGTACCAGTCTCAGTACAGAGACTGTGTCCCAGCTCAGCCTTTCTGCAGGCCAACGGGAGCTGAAGGGGGCCAAAGCAGCCTCATCAGTTTTTCTGGAGGACCAACGACCTCCCAGAACATCCCCTCTGAGGATCTCCGGCTTCCCCATTGCCACCCCTGGGGGTGGCTGGTGCAGGKGGTCAGGGAGAGCTTGTCACAGAGCAGCTTGCCTTAAGGTGAGGCCAAGCTCAGAGGCTCCTTGTGGGACACCTGTGGGGTATCCGCTAGCCATTGCGTCGAGCTCCTGTCTAATGTGTGTCTGCTGGCACCTGGAGGAGAGCAGCTTTGCCCTCACTGTCCCAAAAGGCTACATGCACCAGGCCCAGCAAAGGCTTTCAAGGCTCTGGCTGCTTMCTGTAGGGCTTAGAGCACATGTAACTCGTGAGAGGAGACTTCCCAAGCACCTTCCCAGCACCAAAAGATTTTCTTTTCTCTGTTGTAGTGAGGAGAAGGCAAAACTGCTGAGGGATGTGATGGCAAAGATCGAAGCCAAGAATGAAGTGCTGGAGTAAGTGTGAGCCGTACCTGAACGGGGCCCAGGTGCCTTCCTCCCTACTAGGGGCCCCGGCACGAGGCAGCGATCCGTGCTTCCTGCAGCCTGGCACGCGGGCACCCTGCCTGCCCCCGTGCCAGRTTTCCCACCCGTGTCCCGTTACCAGCACGGGAGCCTTCGTGGCGCTAAGGGGAGCGCAGACATCTCTGATCTCTGCCATTCCTCCGCCCTCGTGCTGGACACGTCCAGGGCCTGGGCTGGCTGGGGAGCGGTTGGGCCTTTCCACCAGCTGGGGCCCAGCCGCAGCGACCATTCCTCAAATTCCTCTTGCGGTGGTTTGGGCTGTTGGCCATGGTAGCTCTCAGGGGTGAGGAGCAGCAGCAGCGCTCTGCCCTGCGGTGGCTGCCGTTTGGGCTGCATGGACCTGGGGAGCCTGGGGAGCCTCCTTGTGAACTGAGGAGGCTCTGCCACCGCTCAGGGGCTTCTTTCTGCCTGTAGCCAGTTCATGGACTCCATGCAGCTGGACCCCGAGACCGTGGACAACCTGGACATGTACAGCCACATTCCCCCCATCCTGATGGAGAAGTGTGCCGCGCTGAGTGTGCGCCCGGACACTGTCAAGAACCTGGTCCAGTCCATGCAGGGTGAGGGCAAGGGAACCTGCGGGGGTGCTGGGAGTGCTTGGCCCAGCCCCGCCAGCTGGCAGTCTGCGGGCATCTGCAGCAGCTAGCAGGTTGGGTGCCGTCTGGAGGGCAGACACACACAGAGCTGGGTCTCCTCAGCACAAGCGGGCCCTGAGCCCGACTTTGTGGCATGCCGGTCACAACACCTTTGCCTGCCTGTGCTCCCTGGCCCACAGGCCGGATTTACTCTATGGGCTGCTGCAACAAGGCCTGGCTTCAAGGCTGGAGCAGATGGGGGCATGTGAGATGGGCCCAAAGGGCTTGTGGCAGGTGTTGGTTCAGCCATTGGCCAGCAAATCCACCTCTGTGTCTCTGCCCCCAGTGCTCTCTGGGGTCTTCACTGACGTGGAGGCCTCCCTGAAGGAGATCAGAGATCTTCTTGAGGAGGACGAGGCTGAAGAGCGGAAGCTGCAGGAGCTGCTTGGGAAGAGCCCACCGCCGCAGGCGTCTTCTCTGTCCCCGGGGCTGGCTGAGGTCAGCAAGGAGTGCTCCAAGTACATGGAGGTGCACGAGAAGGCCAGCTTCACCAACACGGAGCTGCACAAAGCAATGAACCTGCACATCGGCAACCTCCGCCTGCTCAGCGGGCCCCTGGAGCAGGTCCGGGCCGCGCTGCCCTCGCCCTCGCTGACCGAAGGTGAGCCACACCGTGCCGTACCGTGCTGGGAGCAGGGGGCACTTGGCTCCGCTTGCAGCCGTAGGCTCGTGGGCTGCCGGAGGGCAGATCCGTGTCCACTGCAGTGGTTCCCCAGGGCTCCCCTAGGTGCCCTGTCTGTGTGCAGGACAACAAGGCTCAGACAGAGCCATCGTGGCATCAGCCTGCTGCATGGTCCATCACTGGCTGGGGTGGGGGCTTGTCCCTCTTTTTGGAGAAAACAAAAAATCTTGGAGATCCTGGTGTGGGGACGGAGGAGACAGCACGGATGGCAGAGACCCGGTACGGTCTCAGCGAACACTTGCCTTGACCACTGCTGTCAGGTGCTGGGTGCCCCAGGGCAGGCCGCAGACTGGCTCCTGCTGCCTGTGATTCCCTCTCTGTGGCTGTGGCATGTCCCGTGAGCGGGCTCGGGCAGGGGACCACGCGTGAGAGCTGGCAGGGTCCAGCGCAGCCCCTCAGTACTGCCCRTCTCCTCAGATGACAAGCAGGTGCTGCAGAACCTGAAGCGGATCCTGGCCAAGGTGCAGGAGATGCGGGATCAGCGGGCATCCCTGGAGCAGCAGCTGCGCGAAATGATCCAGAAGGACGATATCACCACGTCGCTGGTCACCACCGACCGCTCCGAGATGAAGGTAGGTCCTGAGCAACAGCAGGGCCAGACAGAGCCGAGACTTCAGCCTGGAGCCCAGTGCCACCTGCAGCACTTGTGAAAGYCCCTCCTAGCCCCTGCTTGTGCAGTACATCCTGGTCAGGGCAATGGGAAAAGCTCTGCTCCATCCCAGCCCTCACCCTGGTCCTGTGGTGGCATCAAGCACCCATGGTCCCTGAGATCCTTCTTTCTTGGCAGAAACTCTTTGAGGAGCAGCTGAAGAAATATGACCAGATCAAGGTGTACCTGGAGCAGAACCTGGCTGCCCAGGAAAACGTCCTGAAGGCCCTGACGGACGCCAATGTCAAATATGCAGCTGTGCGCAAGGCCCTGGCCGAGGTGGAGCACAAGTGAGTGAGCGGGTGGGCGAAGGGTGTTCCCAGGCAGGGTCTTGGTGTGTGAGAACAGCCCTCACCCACCCCCAGGGTGAGGCTGCCTGGCACGGGAGTGGGGTCACTGCTGGCTTCTCTAGTCTGTCCCTTGTCGTGGTCCAGTGCTGGGGGACCAGAATGTTAGTACTTCTCCTGCACCGGGTGTCCCTCCCAGGCGGGTGCTGGTGTTCCCTGGTCACCGGTGGCAGTGACCCACATGCCTGGTCAGGCATTRCTCCGTGCCAGCCCTCTGTCCCCGCTCAGCCCCGTGTCCCATCCCCTCAGGTGGAACACCACCGTTCAGACCTTGGTGGCCTCATACGAAGCCTATGAGGACCTGATGAAGAAATCGCAGGAGGGGAAGGACTTCTACACGGACCTGGAGGGGAAAGCTGCCAAGCTGCTTGAGAAGGCCCGGGCGGCCTGCCAGGCTGCCGAAGCCAACAGGCAGCAGATCTTGGAGAAGTAGGTGGTGCCTGGCACAGACGGAGACGGGATCCCATGGGCCCGAGGGGACCTGGGCCCCAGGGAGCACCAGGCTGGCCTTGGGGTTGGGGTCCAAGCCCCTGCTCGCACTGTTTGGGGCACAGCATGGCATGGTCCCCCCCACGCAGGGAGGTGGGGCTGAGCTGGGCTTGAGCGGTTTTGTGGCCGCTCCAGTCCCCGAGGGGGTAGACGGACACCCCTGACCAGCGCGAGCAGAGGTGGGTCCTCTCCAGGCTGCCCCACGTTGATTTCTGCTGCCTCCTGGCAGGGAGATGAAGAAGCAGCCGCCCCCTCGGCCCACCGCCCCCAAACCAGCGTTGCAGAAGAAGCCGTCGGAGCTGGATCTGGAGGGGGCCGGGGCGCTGGACGCCGGCGAGCTGCCGCCGCTGGGCGCGCTGGGGCTGGCGGACCTGCCGGAGGACCTGCGCAGCCTG
>NW_028186655.1:94192-96091 GCF_003343005.1 Rhea americana
GCGCAGCTCCTGCAGCCCTCCGCCCCCCAGGCGGCCGGGCTCCCTCCCAGCTCGGCCCCCTCCTCTGCCCCCCAGCTCTTCCCGGCCACCCCCATCGTCCGAGGCCCGGTGCAGCCCGGCTACGCCGGGCCCCACGTGCTTCCGCCGCGGTCGTCCCCGCAGCACGGCCCCGCTCTGCCTCCCGGTGCCTCCTACGGCCCTGCTCAGCCCAGGGTGCCGGCGCCCAGCCCCCTGCGCCCCCCAGGGCCAGCACTGGTGGGGGGCCCCGAGCCGGCCCCAGGCATCCGCCCGGCCACCACCACCGTGGACAGCGTCCAGGCCCCCATCCCCAGCTGTGCCACCCCCCACAGCGGCGGCCCCCCACGGCTCCCCGGGCCTCCTCTGCCCCCAGGGGGCTTCCTGGCCCCGCAGCGCCCYGGCGGCCCCCCGGCCCCCTTTCCCTACGCCCAAGGGGGGCTGCAGCCCTTTGGGCAGCCGGCGCAGCACCCTTTCCCCGGTGCACAGCACCCACACGCCTTCACCCCCGCAGCCCAGCTGCAGCCCGGCCTGGAGCTGCCGGCTCGCTCCCAGGGCCTCGGCGGCCCCCACCCCTTCCCGCCGGCTGCCCCCTTCCTGCCCTCGAGCGGGCCCCCGGCCCCACTGCCCTTCCAGCCGCCGGCGCAGTTCACCCAGCCCTTTGCCGGCCCCGGGGGGCAGCTGCCGCCACCGGCGCCCAGCCAGCCCCCGCTGCGCCCACAGCTCTACCAGCTCCCGGGCCAGGACAAGCTGCCKCCCCACGGGCTGGCGCCCCACACCAGCGCCCTGCCCTTCGCTGCACCGGTACCGCGGCCCCCTGGGCCCAGCGTCTCGCCCGCGCCGCCCCTGCACCCGGCGCTGGGTGGGCTGCAGCCAGTGCCCGCCGGCTCCCCGGTGCCGCCCTTCTGCCCCAGCCCTGCCCCACGGCATCCGGCGCCCGCCAACCAGCCCGGCCCCCACCATGTGCCCCCCTCCCCCAGCCCTGGCCTGAGCCAGCTGCCGGGCCCCGGCATGGTGCAGGGCCCACTGGCGCCGTCCCCGGCGCCCGTGCAGCCGCCGGCTCTGGCGCCCGGCTCCGGCGCGCTGCCGCAGAGACCTCCGCCCTCGCTGACGCCGGGCTCGGCCCCGCTCACCCAGGGCCCCGGCGAGGCCCCCTTCCAGCGGCAGAGCTCCTCCACCGACGACCTCCTCTCCTCCAGCCCCGAGAGCCAGCACGGCGGCTCCAAGGTGGCCGTGGGGCAGCCCCTGCTGCAGCCCACCAAGGCCGACGCCAAGGAGGGCCAGAAGCCCAAGGCGGTGCAGCTCATCGAGACCGACCCCTACGAGAAGCCCGAGCGCGTCCTGCGGCTGCAGGCGGAGCTGGGCCGTTTCCGGAGCCTGGTGGAGCGGCTGGAGCGCCCGGGCCCCGGCGGCGCCACCGAGCTCGACGCCGTCTGGAAGGAGCTGCAGGACGCGCAGGAGCGGGACGCGCGGCAGCTCTCCATCGCCATCGCCCGCTGCTACTCCATGAAGAACCGCCACCAGGACATCATGCCCTACGACAGGAACCGCGTCGTGCTCCACTCGGGCAAGGACGACTACATCAACGCCAGCAGGGTGGAGGACCTGTCGCCCTACTGCCCCACCATCATC
This sequence comes from Rhea americana, assembly GCF_003343005.1. Classification (NCBI taxonomy): domain Eukaryota; kingdom Metazoa; phylum Chordata; class Aves; order Rheiformes; family Rheidae; genus Rhea; species Rhea americana. Next base: position 95,840 of record NW_028186655.1, read on the forward strand.
GCCACGCAGGCCCCGCTCCTGGGCACCGCCGCCGACTTCTGGCTCATGATCTACGAGCAGAAGGTCTCCGTCRTCGTCATGCTGGTGTCGGAGCAGGAGCTGGACAAGGTAGGGCTTTCCCTGCCCGCCCAGCACCGCGAGGGCGCACGGGCCTGGGGTTGGAGCCCTCCGGGGAGAGTCCCTGGGCGTCTCGGTGCCCCTCGTGCCCTCCCCACGGTGCCAGGGCCCTGAGGTGTCCCGGTGGGGGGGGGG
>NW_028186655.1:97551-98899 GCF_003343005.1 Rhea americana
CCCGAGCCCCCCGCGCCAGGGCCGCCCCTCCCCGAGGCGCCCAGCACCCTCGAGAGCAGCAACCCGGCGGAGGAGGCGGCGGTGCCGGCGGCGCCCCGGGGCGAGGCGGCGGCACCCCCCGCGGCCCCCTGCTCCTCCTCGCTGGAGCTGCTGGCCTCGCTGACGCCCGAGGCCTTCACCTTGGACGCCTCGCTCAAGGGCAAGCAGCGCATGAACAAGCAGAACTTCCTGCAGGCGCAGCCGGGCGAGGGCCTGCGGGGGCCCCGGCCCAGCGACGACCCCCTCAGCCTGCTCGACCCGCTCTGGACGCTCAACAAGACGTGAGGGGCAGCGCGTCAGGGGGGCGGGGGGCACCCCTGGGTGCTGCTGTGCTCAGCAGCACCGCAGCTGCCTCACGTCCCGGGTGGGGGAGGCACCGCTGGGGTCGGGGTCTGCAGCAGGGCTGGGGGGAACAGGTCCTCCTCCCCCCAATCACCCTTGTCCAGTCTCATTCGCCTCCACTTAGAACTGACTTTTTTCAGCTCTTTGCTACTACAATAAAGAGTTTGATCTGGAGGTGCCGTCACATGAGCCGCGTCAGCCGGCACGGACAGACGGACGGACGGGCCGGGGCCAGGGGGGCTCAGCCGCAGCGCAGCCACGCTCCTGTTAGTTCAGTTTAATGACTGTGTCCTCGCACACGTTATAAAACACAATCTGGTACAAAAAAAAGCTTCCCCTGCGCGGGCCGAAGCGTGCGGCAGGGCTAAGGCCACGCGCAGCCCCGCGGGCACCCGGGCCGCCCCCGCGCCCCCCGCTGCCATCACCAGGCTTCCGTTAACAGCCGCGGGCGCCTCGCAGGGGCCGGGCAGCGCCTCTCCCCTCCTGCCCCCACCCCACCCCGGGGTGCCCCCACCCCCCCAGCCGCGGCTGTTCATCCCATCCCAACCTGAGAAAAGGCTCCTCACCCACTGCGGGAGGAGGAGGAGGAAGAGGAGGAAGGTGCTGTTGCTGCATATCAGGCTAAGGAGTGAGCCTGGAGGCTGCCGGGACGGGAGCCCCCCCGCTCACCTGCCCCAATAAATAACTATATACAGCACATACATAAATAAATAGGGCAGGAGCTGCTGGGGCCAGACCACGCCAGGCCCTGCCGCTGCGCTAAGGCACGCGGAGACGGAGCCCAGGGTGCCCCCACCCCCCCAGCCGCGGCTGTTCATCCCATCCCAACCTGAGAAAAGGCTCCTCGCCCACTGCGGGAGGAGGAGGAGGAGGAGGAGGAAGGTGCTGTTGCTGCATATCAGGCTAAGGAGTGAGCCTGGAGGCTGCCGGGACGGGAGCCCCCCCGCTCACCTGCCCCAATAAATAA
>NW_028186655.1:99094-172112 GCF_003343005.1 Rhea americana
CCGCAGCGGAGCCCGCGCGGAAGGTCCAGGGGAAGAAGAGGCAGGGCCCARGCGCCTGCGGCCAGGTGGGTGACAAGAGTCCAGTTTACAAGGAGGCGGGCCGAGCGCGACCGAGCCTGCACCCCGGCTCCCGGGCACGGGCCCCACCGCGCGCACCCCGTCCGCCCACGCCCCGGGCCTCGCTCCCCACCCCGCCTCCAGCGCCGGCCCCGGCTCTCAGTCCAGTTTCTCCAGCACCGACGGCACGTAGACCAGGCTGAGCTCGCTGCCGAAGTTGCAGACRATGGCAGCGTTCTCCAGCACGAGGATCTGGCGCGCGGGCTGCGACTCGTTGCTCTTCCCCAGGTAGACGGTCTGCAGCAGGTCGCCGTAGCCGATGTCCCAGAAGGAGACGCAGCCCTGGCCTCCAGTCACCAGGAGGTTGTCGGAGATCACGCCCAGGCTGGCCCCGCAGCCCAGCTCCTGCACAGGACAAGCGAGCGAGCGTCAGCAGGCGCCTCCTGCGCGCGAGGCCCGGCTTGCGGCGAGGTCCGGCCCCGCGGCGAGGTCCGGCCCCGCACCCCGCAGACGGCCCTCGCTGTCTCGCGGCAGAGCCCGCAGCCCCCGAGGCAGCTCTGCCTGCCGGGAGGGCGCTGCACACGCCAGCAACGGGGCCGCCGTGCTGCGAATGAGGGAGCTCGGGTGGAGCGCCAGACCCAGCCTTTTCTGAGCTCTGCCCACGCACRTTCACAAACGCAGAAGCCTGCGGGTTTGTGGGGTTTGGCGGGGCCCAGAGCAGCCCCGGAGACCCCTCGCAGAGCGAGCTTCCCCTGCCTGCTGCCTGGCAACCGACCTGCTGGATAGAATAGAGCTTGATCCCCGAGCTTCGGTCCCAGATGCTGATCATGTCATCCAAGCCGCTGCTGATCACGCAGGACGTCGTGCAGGTGAGGGACGTGACGTCCCCTCGGTGGGCGTACATGTGGCTGACCTTGCTGCCCGTCAGCACGTCCCAAAGGCAGATGGCACCGTCCTGGCCGCCACTCGCGAGCACCATCGTCTGCAGGGACACGGGGCAGCGCCGGTGAGGAACGTCGCAGGAGAGCGGCCAGCGCCCTTTCCGGACAGCCTGCCCTCACGCCCCAGGGCTTCGCAGCGCCCCAGGCACGGCAACTCGCCAGACACGGGACCCTTTGCGTGCAAGCACTTCCCAGCGCTCAGGGCCCTCTCCTGGGCTGTAAAGGTCACAGGAACGCACAGGCTGGAACTGCCAGCTCGKTTTCTTTACTGCTGCACAGGAGGGAACAAACCCCAACACCTCCAGGCCTCCTGGCTGCACAGAAACSTAACTTCCTTGAAGCTGTGTGGCAAAGCACGCAGGCGTGATCTCCTCCCTCCCTCCCCTGGGAAGCTGCTACACAAGATCTCCCAGAGGGGGAGCGGCAGAACAGAGCAGCCTGCTGGGSCCTGGCTGCCGCTCCTGCCCTGACRGCACAGTTGTACACCAAGTTAGGAAACGGCCCCTTCCCCGGAAGGCAGGTATTCCCACCGCGGGGAACATCTGCTGGGCCAGCCTCAGCCTCCTGCGCCTGGCTCTGCCATCAGAGGCTCGCTGGCTTCGGGTGCTCCTCGAGGGACCCAGGCAGAACGGCTCGCCTCGTGTTCCTTACCTGATCTATGTACACCGCTGTGATTGCTCCTGAGTGACCCTGCAGCGTGAACAAACAGCACGAGTCTTCTAGCCGAAACACCTGCAGGGAAAGCAGAGGCAGGTGTCAGCCTCCACTCAGCCATGCCTCAGAGACACCTTCTGGGCTGTTGCTCTCTTGGTAATAAAGCAACAGATCTCAGCCAGAGCCACGTGCCCAGGGCTGTATCCAGCCGGGTTTTGAGTATCTGCAAGGATGGAGACTCCACAGCTTCTCTGGGCAACCTGTTCCAATGCTCAACTGCCTTCACAGTAAAGTGTTTTCTTGTGTTCAGAAGGAATTTCCTGTGCCTCCAGGATGCAGTCAGCTGGCAGAACAGTCCGTGGGAGGCCACACAGCAAAAATATAGCAGAGTGGTCTCACACCTACTGCTAGCACGTCCAGTTACACGTTTGGAAGAAGAGCATGGGCCAACTGTGAGCCAGCTCCGAAGGGCAGGACACTGCCAACCTGACCTGCYGCTCCTTGGGAGAGAGGGGGAACCGTGGTGTGAGGAGCGAGCGCACCCGTAGCCACCGAAGCCCCCATCCTGTGCCACCTTCCCAGCCTGGCACACTCAGGTGGACAAAGGCTCAAAGGCTGTCAAAGGCTCGCATGGGAGAGAGCAGGTGGCAGTGCTCGCAGCCTCCGGCTTGGGCGGGCAGCAGCAGCCTTGAGATGCTGCCCAGGGTGACCCCCSTCTCCCCGGTACGTGTCCCAGTACACCTCCTCACTCCCACGACAGAGTTGAAGCCTGCCACAGATGCAGGACAGGGAGCTCRGTGGATGCTGCTGCCAAGGGCCAGGGAGGAGGGTACAGCCGATCTGGCACTGMCGGAGCAGGGAAATGACTTGCACCGCAGAGGGAGCCGGTGGCAGGTGCTGCTCTCGAGGACAAGGGGAAGAAAGGGGACATCCCAGAGCCTGWCCCTGCTAGTCAGGAACTCACCCAGCCCTAGGGTAAGAGCATCTCATGCTGTTGAGTAAGATGCTTTTTATAAAGGTTTCTTAAGGTCAGGCTAGTCCTCCTAACTACGCTGAGGGGCCACAGGCAGACAGGCGAATGCCACACGAGGGGATTCAGGAGCGCACTGGACTGGACTCCACCAGCCACAATATCCCAAACGCTGGTTTCCTCGAGTGCATGTACACACCTGCCAGGTTTGTCCCCACACATATGAGACGAGCTCACATCCCACAACACCCAAAAGCAGGCACATCCGCACACAACCTCTGGTGAAGTGCAGCAACAGCCGCAGGATGGCAGCAGAGGAAGCCTTACTCTCAGAGTGTGGTCCTGGCTCCCCGTGACCAGCCGTCCAGCTGCAGCCTTCAGCGCTGTGATCGGCTTCTGGTGAGCGCAAGACACGGTGTGGGTGAGCTGACACAGGATGACGTCGCTGCTGCTGAACACAGGGGAGGACGTGATGCTGCTTCTGCTCGGGGCTCCTGCAGCAAGACACACAGGTGAGTCCACCACAGTAGGACACACAGCCTTATGCTCCAAGAAAGTGTGACCATCACCCAGCAATGCCAAACCAGGGATTCCTGGATGCTGAACTGGAAGAGAATGTGAGCCCAGTTCTTCTAAGTGCTGAACACTCAGTGCTCCAGTCGACACCAGCAGAAGCTGCTGGTCCTCAGCATGCCTGAGAAACTACAGTAAGTGTCTCAAACAGGGCCCAACAGCTGAATTCCTTTTTGCAGATCGGTGGTCCCTGTGCAGTAGGTCTTCGGAAAGACTGAGCTCCCTGAAGCCCAGGAGTGCCCTGATTACCCTTGACATAGCCTTGAGAGCAGTGCAGAGAGCCAGGCATAACTCACTCGGCCCTACAGGGAAACATCATCCCCGCCGCCAACCCTTTCTCGCAAAGCTTGCTCCGTTTCCAGTCTGCCCTGATCTACCACATCCAGACCCCGGGGCATTCCCTCAGGAATGCAACCACTCCCCCAGAGAAAGGCCAGAGCTCCTCACCCCTCCAGGCCATTCCAGAACCACAGAAGCCACCACACTGTGAAACAGTTATCATCACAGGTTAGTTTTGCATGTGTCACGGTTGTGCCAAGGCCCCAAACACCACCATGGTGGTGGCGCACACATGATGTGCAAAGAAGTGAGACACAGACCTCGCCCAACAAAATGAGAACTGAGAGAACAAAGTGGCACAGGACAGAGCTGACTCTGGAACCCATGCTTCCCAACTTCCAGACCTAGAGGTTGGGAAGTGGAGAAACCATCACTCAAGATGCTTCCCCTCCAGAGGAGACTCCCAAAATATTCCTCATGTCTCTGCAGCATCTGGTTTGGCACTCTACAACACAGGGATTTTTTGGAGCAGAGTGTTATTAGTAAAACTTATGAAATGGGAGTAAGGAAGAGTCAGCTGCGAGAAGGCAAGGGAAGAGGAAAAGGCTCAGTGGAGCTCAGTCACACACAGCACGCTCAGATGCTTGCTCACCTCGGAACTGTAGGTGGTTCAAGGACGTGTGCGTTTCTAGCGAGAAGAAATCTAAAGAGCCGTTCAACCGGGCAGCAACAATCCTGAGAGAGAAATGCACACACATGAAGARAGGGTGAGGAGCCCTGAGACCAGGCACCTTGCAAGGCAGATCACAAACGACGTAGGCTCCTGTGCACTCCTGCACCAAGGGGAACCAGCCCAGTCCAGAGCACACATTCTGGTCTCCAGGGTGAGGCTCCCAGTGATGGGGCACTACTGATGGTGAGGGAAGGAGCTTGAAAATTATACTGAGCTCAGATCACAGAACAAACCAGTAGATGGAAATGTCTTTTGAATAGCAGCAAACAGAGAATGGTGACCCAAAGGCTCCATCTCCCAGTCTAGAGTAATTCTCGATATTCAGCTACTAGAAAGACTGAATATGTATATGAAAAATATGTGGTTGCTGGAACAGGCCTCAAGCACAGGACCCAGGAAATCTCACTCCACCATTCCCAGCTTGAGAGGTGAACATGTGGGCAAGGAAGAGGCTTCCCAGCTGACTTGTTTCTCGCCTGGAGTTGGTTGATCATAATGGCAGAAGGGTCAGAGCTGGGCTCCCAGCTTGCACCACACGTTCTCCTCCACTCACAGGGATCTCCAAGCACAACTGCAATTACCTCTTGTTCAGGAACACAAGCGCTGTGATGCCAGATTGACCTTCATCGTTACTGCTCCGGAGGGTCCCCTCAATAGCATCCCAAACCTGAAAAGAGGAAGGGTTACATGCTGCGGTGAGCCTACCTGCAAGACCCCTGCACTCAGGGGAGTGAGTGATGCACTAACAGCTAACCGGAGAAGGCGCGGGCCTGCTGTGCCRTGCTGCGCACAGCCCGTGGCCGCAGGATAAGCTTAGCCGGCTAATCGTAACGAAGGAGCCCGTAGGCTGCTCCCACTTGGCACCGGCGATTCCACCGCCTGCGTGTCCTTGCTTTTATCTTCCAAGCGAAGCAGCATGTTCTCATGCAAACACCTTTGTTTGACAGTAGAAACAATGAATAGAACTGTTTTTCTCTCAGAAAACCCCGTAAGAGCTCTAAAGACCAAAATGCTGGTGAACCCCTCCATGGAGGGGATCTGTATCGCATGCACCCCGACTGGATGTCCGTCCGATGCTGCAAAACTTGGGATTCCCAGCATCTGAAGGGATGTAAGATCATCCATACTATCRTCTTTTATCTTCTGATGTTCACTCCAATAAATGATATTTTAATCAACACTTCACAGAGTCTGAGTGCCTTTCTTCCTGCAACCTGCGTAAGCACAGGYCCAGCTCTGCAGCACCCCTCACCAYGTCCGGCCAGGCCCGTGCGCACCCCTGTTCAGAGTAYATARTGYACTGTATTTTGGAGCAGCATTCTGATGTGCACTGGAAACAAGATTCAGTCAGCGTTTTAAGACAGCAGCCCAGAAGAAAAGTTCTGAGCTCAAAAGCATGTTTAAAGGAAGGAAAAAAAAAACCTCAATGACCTCACCTGCCTGTGTCCTTGTTGGGAGGAATCAAAGTTGCTTCCATGCAACACAAGAACAGACYAAACATTATTAAAAATTTAATTTGAAAATATATTTACTAAAAAAAATTGTATTTATTTTAAGGTGAAAAAATCTAATTTAATTTCTGAAAATTAGATTAAAACTATATCAATGCCAGAAGTTTCTGATCAGAAGAGATTTAAATGTTCAATTAAAATTTACTTGAAAATCTAAATTCCTACAGATCTCCTATYCACTTTATTTCATGACTGACCAGCAGCAACATTACTTACTGACAGGAGGAATTTTTGTGCTTCTTTAGTCTTAAAAGACAGCTGCTTCTATTCAGYAGCAACTGAAACATCTTTTTCCTTACACTAAGAAATGAAGTATTTTGACACTCAAGAACCAGAAAAGAAGATGAACAAAGCACTGATCAAAGGAAAAGCTGTTTCAAACATATTAGAAAGCTGATGCTAGCTAACAGTAGACACTACAACCCAACACTTGTTTTGTTCTAAAACGGAACTAAGCTGAAGCGCTGGGGTTTCCAGAGCAGAAGAGAAACTTTTGCCCCAGGATCTGCTCTGAAGTGCCTGATGCCTGTGCTTCTGTGACAGACGTTAGGTGCCATCCTTGCACAGAGCCACAGTGCAGTGCAGCAGCAGAACTGGCAGTGAACCTTTCTCCTTACCTCCAACTTCCCGTTACTCCGGCCAGCCACAATGAGGTTCCCCTGCAGGTCCAGGCTCCACACAGAGCTTTCAAAGTCTCCTCCCCAGGAAGAAATGGGGGAGGACTTGTCAAATCCAGTAAAAGACTCTTCCCCCAGGCTCTTTCTGCGGCTGCTGCAACCTCCCTCCTCATTCCCGCAGCTCAGGGATCGGGGACTCCCAGTCCCCACGCAGAACCCAGACTGTCCGTGCGGGGCCGAAAGGCCAGTAAAGTTCATGCAGTTTGAGGTGCTGTGCTCTTCATACACCTTATTAACCAGGCTGCTGAAATCATAGCCAGCCTCTTTCTGGCGACCRGCCACAGCACGGAGTCGTGTCTCTGACTCTGCCACCTTCACCTGCTCAGAGAAGTTTGTGTCAATGAGAGATGTGAGGTCTGGCTGGTCACAGAAAAGTGGAGGCTGGGGAGGGCTGAGCATCCTCTTGAGCTGGTGGCCATTCTCAAAAGAGTCATCCAGACTATTCTTGCCATCCGGACTCTGATCCCAGCTTTCCTGGTAATCAAATATGCCACTGCTGTCTCTTCGCAACCTGAAACAATAAAAAAAAAGGTCAACTGTCCCATCTTTACTGACTCAGATGGCCTGGGCTGCCTGGGAACACAAAAGCAGTAGGAGTGTCAGGACTCCACAGAGACAGCAGGAATTACTTATTACCCAGTCTGCATGAGCACGGTGATGGTGGGGATTAAGAACAGGCACAAAGGACTGTGATCGCTGATTTTTCCACAGTGGGGTTTGCACAAGCTGGGAGAGCAGCAATTATGTAAAAAATAGTACATATTTGCATGAGTTGGCAGAGAAACCACATACCTTGGTTTGGGAATAACAGTGAGGCAGTCTCCAGTCTGAGCATCCCACACACGGATCTGGCCCACCAGGCAGCAGCTAACAAGCAGCATCCCATCACTAGCAAGACATTCAATGTCCTGGCAAGAAAGAACAAGCACAGCTGAGCACGTAGCACCAGGATGACCTCTGGACTCTGACAGTCACCTTGCATGTGCTCCAAGGCTGAAGAACTAACTAAGTGATAAACTTTAGGTCAAAACTACATGGTTGACTTAGCAACCTATAGACACTCTGAGAACAGAACAGTGTGTCCGGAGGCTCAACAGTGTGCTTGATTGCTGCAAATAAAATAGCCTCCATCTTCCTTCTGTTTCCCTGACAAAGTATGGCCCAAAGAGACTGCAGGATCAGCCATGCAGTACAGACTATCCAGTGGGAACACAGTACTGGGGACAGTCAAAACAGAAGCAAAATGCTGGAGTCTGTGGGATGAGCATTGTCCAAAATGACATTCAGCAGTCAATGTCACCATAGGAACAGAGGTTCAGCTTATATGGAGGTCACGGCACAGTGTTTGAAACTCCATCTGACAAGGTTCCCAAGGGCTGCACCTCCCTCAGAAACGTAAGGAATGTCTTTCCCTCAAGAAAAATGAGTCAGCTGAGCAGTGGCATACTTCTGTGCCACCCAAAGATGGTTTTAACAGTGGAAACAATATTTAATAGCTCAAACCTATGCACTAACTTTGGGGAAGCAGGAAAAAAAAGGACAATCCACTGGGCATTAAAAAAAAGAAATCTAGAGCTCTCCAGCAAAGAAGAGTGGATCAGCCTAGCTAATGAAAGGCAACGGCTGGCTACACAGAGGGGAATAACAGCAAAAAACTCAGAGCAAGTCACAGGAAGAAATGGCAAAGTCCTACAGGTAACCTCGCGCCACAGTACCCCACGCTGCATCTGCACATCATTCATCAGTCGTTAGCCCTCCAAGGCTGCATTACACTAAGACTGCTTAACTGGCCAGTCTTTTGTGGGGGCTGTTATGTAAACAAAGCAAAAGACAAACTGGTGCAAGACCGCAGAATGCCTGCATCTGTCCAACCTACCATGAGGTGACCCCTAAGAACTAAGGGGACGATCTCAGTCTCAGGTGGGGAGTAGCCGTAATCGTCACAGGGCAGGTCCCCCCTCTTCCTCCTGCTATGAGAGAGCCCRTTCTGCCCGTAGTTCTTGGGGCAGAACAGCCTGTACAGGCAGAAGAGCAGCAGGACCAGGATAATGCCCGAGGCCAGACCCAGAGCAGCCACCCTGATGGGAGAGACAAACAGACACGTGTTAGCTGAACTGCATCCTGCTCCCTGCACAGCGCTGCAGAGGGGACACATACTGCCTGGCCATCACGGGGCTGGTCTCCACTGCTGCTTCCCAGCTGAGCTGAGGGAGCTGCCAGGACTCCCAGCTCTGCTCCTCAGCAGCAAAGGCAGGCTTTTACAGTACCTGGTTGCCTGAAAGGAGCCAGTACCTGTCACTCAGGAGGGTGACCATGCCTCTGCAAATTTAACATGAAAACCATTGCCGTTTAAATAGTTGTTTAAAACAGAGGTGAAAAGAAGGGGAGATAGAGATTCAGTCACCAGTTCATGGCTAGTGCTTGAAAATACTGAAATCGAAAATATTACACTGCTGTTCTAAATTTTTCAACTGAGGGAAGTTTTCAATAAGGTATTGTAATCTCTGCAAAAWTTTTTTTTTTAATAGGAAGATGTCAACTTCAACAAGATTTTTAGACTTTTCAACAAGAAAAGTCAGTAGCAATTAAGGCAGTAAGAAAAAGGCTAGATGGGGATCAGGGTAATGCAAAGCATGTTCAGCAAAACCAATGAAGAACGCAGATTCAGACGGCAAGTTGGGAGCCTGTCCTCTCAGCAGGAAAGGAAGTTCCTTGTTTGCCTAAGAGTTTCACTGAATGCCCAGTGAAGTATTACGGAACCATGACATTTATTCCCAAAGAGGAACTCCTATCCCTGTTGCCCAGTGATAAGCCATGCAATACGTGGTTGCTGGAATAATACATGGTTTTACCATTACCAAGTCATCCAATTAAAATGCATTTCTGAACTATCAGAGCTTAATCTTCTAAATGTGTGACTAACTGCACAGTGGTCACTAAACGATAGTGAACACACGCAAATATATGTKTGTGTGTCATTTGCCCACAGTCACCAATATATATTGGACGAGCAGCTCCCCTTCACACCACCAACAGCAACGTGTACTAGCAACCTGGGCTGCACACACCATCTCCTGACAGGGAACTCCGCTGCTGAGAACAGAAGTACCATGCAGGACTAATTCAGTGCTGTGCAAGCCGAGCTGCAGTGCCCTGAGCTTTACAGGATTTTGTATTGAAGCTTAAAAAACATTCTTCTCCTTTTTCCCCACTGGGACAAAAGCCAAACAGCCAAAGAGCAACCTATATCCCCAAGGGAGTTAAGGCATGGTCAGAGGGCTGTATCAAGGACTCTTACTTGTAGAGGGTGACATCCCGGTGCCCCTGCAGCTTGGGTGGGGCTTGGTCAGGCTGAGCTTCAGCATCCAGCTTCCCACTGCTTGCGGATAAGAAAGGGTGGTAGCGGTTAGCTTCCTGGGGATGCCGCACTTCTAAGGCCTCTTGTGGATTCAGATACAGCGTGACAGGGATTGCTGGAAGAATGCTGATATATCTGAAGGAATGGAAAGACAGGAGAATAGCTTAGAAACAACAGTAGGTAAAGAGGAAAACCCTAATAGCTCACACCCAGCTCATCTTCCCAGCTGCAGCCAAGGTTGGTATCAGTAGGTATTTTCAGGCCAATATTTTTAGGTATTCTAAACTAAATGCCTACATTGGAATATCTTTCTCTGAAGATGTTTCCCAAGTCTAACGAGGCTAAACTTAAACCCTACCTCTGTGGAAAAGGTAAAAACAGCCAATGGCAGAATGAGCTATTGATGAGATCAGATGAATTTCACAGATGTAAGTGAGGAAGGACCCTTACAACGCCGCAGTCCAGCTTATTTCCTGTATACCGCAGACCAGAGGATATAGCCAAGAAGTTTCTTCAGCACAGATACTTCTACTGCTCTCTTCTATATCCCTGTCACTTACAAACGATTGTACTTTGTTTTACAAACTTCTAAACACGTTACCTCCAAAAAGTGTAATCTTTAGGATAAAGGAAGACAACAAACATATAATACACACAAGAGAGGAGCACAAACTCCTGTTCTCAGACAAACAGTCCTGGAGAGTTTGGCATCTCTGCAGCATAGCAGAAGAGCCTGTTTCCTGAAGTCACATTTGTAGTAAGGAATGTGGAATGCAAATGATCTTTCTCAGAAGGACAAAAGTCTGTGGGGTGGGGAGAGAACCCTTGGAGTCAATTCTGCAGGGAATTCAAAGTGCTTGGGCACTTGACATCAGCCCACTTGCCTTTTGGCCAGAGTGATATTATAATAGCTGAAGAGGGATGGCCAGTGTCGAAAGGAGAGCTTCCTCCAAATCTCTTCATCCTCTGCTCCCCAGGTAACCTCTGCTTCAGTTCCAAGCTCTGGCTGCCCGTTCCCTTTGCCCTCTGGTCCTTGGGCCCATGTGTGCTGGTTTGTCTCCAGCCTGCTCAGGGACTCCAGCCCTGGCTTCTGTTCACGCTGCTGTGTCTGGTTTTCTGACAGCTGTATAGGGTCCGATGGGAAGACTGAGAGATCAATCTTGGGGTCCCCAGCAGGTAGGACCCCTCCAGGAACAGGCATAGGAGGCAGACCTGCTTCACCCAGAGGACTCTGTTCAGTGACCTGTGATGTGAGGTAGGTGCGGAGACCAGCAGGATCYGTGTAAACCAGGATTCCAATCCAGATAACCGTCCCAGCCTACACAGGGTGAGCAAAACGACAAGCCCATTTAGTACACGGTTTTCAGCACTCTGCCCCTCAGACACCATGGCAGCAGTCTAACTAGACATCAACAGCATCCCTGTGAAGGGTACACCCTGCCTTCAGTTACAGTCTTACTCCAGATAGATACTTATTCTTTAAGAGGACTGGGAGAGCTTGCACAAACAAAAAACACACACAAAAACTGAACACTATTTTTCTGTGGGCTCCCTTTAGTCTGATGGTAGAACCCCACTCCTCAGCACRTCTGCCATCCTTAAACAGTGCTAGAGAGGTTTAACTCAGGGTTCTGATTCATGAACTCTGCAGGACTTAGTGCAGCAGCCACAGTTCACAGACTAGTGTACTAACTTAGACTGCCACTAGCATTAGATAGCAGTTAACTGAATGAGCTGTGATTTGTAGAAGCCAAGGAACAGAGATTCCTCTGCCTCCATTATAGAGCAGCAACATCCAGAACAGAGATAGGGAGGACAAACAGAGAGACTAAATGCTTTAAATGCTGCAATTACACCTGCAAACAGGCAAGAGTTAGAGTCTTCTATGTAATGAAATATCTCCACATCTTTTCTACAGGAACAAAATATAATTCCTGGTCTAGAAAGATATTTTCTCTCCACTCATACAGTCCTGAAAATCTGCTTGTATAAAAATACCTTAAAGCAATTATCAGAATATTTCCCACCGCCATCCAAACATCATGTAAACAGCAGAGTTCTGGAGCTAACACATGCAGAGAGGAGTTCTCAGGGAAGCACCTCTTGAACTGTGTTTACTATAGGGCAGCATAAGCCTTGTAGGGGAACAAAGATGCATGAAAACTTTGGACACTTCTTTTCTCTGGAAGTGCACTTGGATTGGATTAGCATCCAACAGGAAGAGGCACTAGATAGCACCGAATGGCATACCATGATGAGTCTCTGGGCCAGCCGGGTCCTGGCAAAGAAGTAAATCACCCGCAGCCTCTTGGGCAGGCGCAGATTCCTGAAAGACGATGGCTGCAGGGTGATGGTGTGGGGGGTGGCAGGTCGCATAGCTGGCTGGCGTTCATAGCGCTGAGCGCGGCTGACAGGCTTCGCTGGGGGCATGCAGGCTTCTGCTGGCAACCGTTTGTTCAGATCAGCGAGCTGCCGAGAGAAAAGCGCACGTGTGAAAGCCATGGTGACGAGGTCCTTCAGGAGAACTGCGCTCACAGTCAGTTATCTGCGCACATCTGTCCTTTGATACATGCTTAGGTCTGAGTTCCTGGCTTCATGCTCAAGTCAATCTGCCCGGTTTCTTTCTGGCATTTATTCTCCTTTTTACCCAGAACACTGGACCTGTTTGTGACCATGCCTCCTTCCAGAAACCATACATTCAAGATTTGCCTGCTTAYGTATCTGAGAGTGCCTTTTTTGCTCAAGTGTCCTGTCCCTATGTGTAATCAAGCAAAAATTGCCCTGGAACTTAGAAACAGAGAAGACTGAGCTGTGTAAGACTGAAAATTAGAGGGTAAGCTACCCTTAAAGCATTCTACAGTAGCAGAGTAGAAAAATCCAAGGCATGAGCCTGTGTTCTCTGCCCTTCCTTACCTCCATACGGCGAATGTCAATGGACAGCACAGTAGTGAAGAAAAACATCTGCAGAAAGAAGTCCGACACCAGGCCAACCACAGCAAAGAGGCAGAACTCCTGCAGACAGCACACACATTTATTAGCTATGGCAGCTGCTGAAGTAACAGGAAATATTTCAACTTCAGAAAAAGAGCAGCTGAGCAAAATCTTGCCCAGAGTGCAGGCCTGATTATATTTTACTGACAATACTTATTATTGATATTTACTGACAATACTTATTATTGATATTTCATAATAGTTACGGAGTTTAGTGTTTAAAAACATCATTTAAGAATCCAAGAGCTTATTTACTCATCTACACCTTCTTCACTCTTCTTAGCCATAAAACATCAAAGCACTACGGGAACAAGCAGACAGAAGATGTTTTACCAGTTCACAAAGCAGAGGCAGGGTTGGAACCAGAACTCCCAGCCTCCTGGCTATGCGTTTAAATCTCATGACCAAACAACCTCCAGCAGTGACAGTCTCTTTCACTTATCAGTAAACCTTACCCCTAATTTAAAATTCCTCCAGGAATACAGGGAGCTCAGTAACTGGGTACAGTCAACCCTTGCCTAATCAAGACAGACCACGGGAGCCACTGTAGCTTTGTTTACATGCGGCTCCTATTTGTAGCCATTCTCCAGGGCCCCAACTAAACCATTTCTGTTCAAATCGCACTGCCCAACAAACAAAAWTTTTCAGTCCTATGCCCCTGGAAAGAAAGTCGCATACTCTTTCTAAGAGATCTCTACACACAAGTACGTAGGAAATAACTCTTACAAAAGCTGTTGTCTCCAAATTTCCCTGTCGTGCTCCACTTTGCCCAGCAGGTGCCATTGTAGAAACAGAGATTGAAAGAAAACTGCAGCAAAGATGATCGGCAATAGAAACACCCTTGACTCCCAGAGCGTCCCTACGGAACGCACACAACTCTTTTAATCCCAGTCAGTGTCAAGTGTCTTCCCCTCTCCCACACTACATTTCAAACTTACAGTAGTAGAAAATTCAAGTATTTTTGAGAAGGAGTTTTGCCTCTCTTAGGGGTATGAATTCCTGTCAGGACCTAGGAAAGATCTGGTAAACATGGAAAGATCAGGAAAGCTCAACATACGTGCAAGTAAAAACCTTAGGCTAAACAGCAGATAAAAGACTGGGGCTTTCACTCACAGAACAGACCTGGCAAACACCCACCACCGTTCACTGCCTGCCTGCAGCTGGTGGCCCAGGCATCCTCRCTGCATGCGCAGTAAGCCAGGATGAATCCACTCAAGAGGAAGGAGAGGTGCCAGAAAGAATCCTTTCTTTCCTCTCTCCTCTTCCTGTGTCTGTCCAGCTTCTCGAACAGGGCCAGAGGCCAGTATAAGCATAGTGAAATGAGAAGAGCCCGAGATAACAGGCTATCCAAAAGGCTATCCAAAACCTCCAACAAAACCTTGAAGCTCCCCATCCTGTCCAAACTGTTCTTGAAACACAAGCTATCAACCGCCTGGAATTTAAAGATTAGCATAGCACAAAATGAGATAATCCACCAGGTCTGTTGCCCCTCTGTCTCCAAACCTCCCAGCGACAACAGCACAAAGAGGCAGCTTCTGATCAGCTACTTCTCTTTAGTTCCTTCCTCAACCTATGACTGGAGATTTTAGAAGTGAAGGGATGAAAACACAACACAGGTTCCKCCTCAGGGAGTAAAAATAGAATGAAAGCAATATCTCTCTGGATATTACCCACACCCTAGCAAACAGACTTCATAAATGCAGGCTCTGCATATAGAGAGATTAATTCTGTTAATACCTCCTCTTATTCCACTTAGGATTAGAAACATCTGAAATGGGAGTGCTTGCCCTGGAAATCTTCTTATACATGGATACCGCACACCATGTGGCAAAACCCTAATGGATATCAGTGAGAACAGGACTGGGCTCTCAGCGTGAACTTCAGAAWAAGACAGTGGGTACGAGATGGAAAATAGTGCGAGCACTCAGCACACACCTCTGCAGCATCTCAGAGCCATCAACAGGGCCACAGTGCCAGGAGAACGGGGGTCTCTACCTGCAACACAGGCCAYGGGGATTTTATTCCCGCTCATCATTACAGGAGTGGAGATTTAAACTGAGTATGAATTCTATCTCAAGCCAATCTCTATTTTAGGACAAGGAGAGCTACAGAAAACATAGACAAACCCCTTCTGGGAAAGGAATTGCACTGCCATGGAGTAATTGAGAAAAAAATAGAAGGTCCGTTCAAGCCTTTGGGGCAGACAACAACCTTCAGTAAAGAAATGCTTCTTTTCTTCTGTTTTTCCCCATACCACATAGCAACTGAACAACTTGAGTGCTGTACAGCTCTCGCTGACAGCCTGGAGCAAAGGCCCCTGCCAGATTTACACAGCCTCACTCTCTATCTCAAGGATACCTTGAACTCTGCAACACCAGCGCAGAACATTATCTGTACAGCGTCCTTCGCTCTCAGGGACAAAGATAAGGGGCACACACCAGATTTCAATTGAACCGTCGCCAGTCTTTTAAAGACAGCATCACTGCAAGAGTCTTCCTTTGAAAAAAGCAAGCACCCAAAGAAAGACAGCATCACACAGAGAGCAGAGAATGGGTGTCACCTCACATATCAAAGTACTTTAATAAACAATAGTACTTTATTAAAAATAACACGTAGGTGCAGGGTATAGTGTCCATTTTTACCACTGTTCTACTGACACAGTTACATTCCCAGTCTATCCCTCAGCATTTTCTCGCACTCCTTCATCCCTTGTACTAAGTGCTCTCTGCAAGCTCCCCTATTGCAAAGTGCAAAAAGAACGTGAACTGTCCCAGCAGCATCCRCAAGATAGAACTGCTGGCACTAAGTTCACTTCACAGATACTGTCAAATTTCACTTCATTGCACCTCCTGAAGTCAGATAGTGCAGCAGTAAAACAGTGGCCAGGAAAATGTGCTAATAYGCTGTAGCAATGAGCTTAATTTATACCCAAAGGATAGTTCATGTCAGCTGAGCAACCTCTGCAATTTTCACCAYCAGCTTCAAAATAGTTATGCTTTTACTCTTATATCTGAAAATAAAGCTAATTAGGTTGATTTAACCTGAGAACTGTGAAGTTCAGCCTGCAATGCTTCAGTTCAATCTGAATGTTCAACCTTCTCAAATTATAACACACTTTAATCTGCAGTCTCTAGCAGTGACACCTTCAACATTAAATGAAGGATACATGCAGCCCAYTCCTGTTCACATAGGCCTCAGGTGGCCTGTTAGCCACCTAACAAGTCCCAAAGGAGCCTTCAACTGTGCAGATGCTCAGGCACTCCTGCCTTGGTTTATCGGCTGTGCCTACCAGAAATCTCCAGAGAAAAYAGGCTGGTATCTCTCTGAAGTCTGGCAGCAGAGCTGCTGTGGAACGCGTAGTGAGGATTCATCTAGGCAGTAYTTCTGTTCATGTAGCTGAGGTGGCCCAACCTCTGCCTGATCAAGGATCAGAAAGCAGTTGTCAATGGCGCAATTCAGCAAGCACTGTCCTGAAACCAGGACAGTTCAATGGACGAAGTAACAAACTGAGAGGCAGAAGACCTTGATGCTATTTTCAGAGCTACACAGACCCAACAGCATGACCTCAACAGATCGTTTCACCTTGATGTTTCAGTTTACTCACCTATGAAGCAGATAAGAGTGACATCCCTGGTCATAAAAACCTACAGACTTGCCAACCTGGTGAAATAGCCCTGAACAGACTGTGCACTCTCATTCTCTGTGCAGGCATTCAGCACTATGAATGCTTTTCCACCTGCTTATAAAGTGCATTAGCAAACCCAACAAAGACACTTTGAGATGGGAATAAAAGCATGCCTACAGGAAAGGCACTGGGCAATGCTATGTGCTMAAAAGCTCATCTCCACACACAGGAAGGACCCAGAGGCACAACGGCAGGCAGGGGAACTTCAATTACCYGCTGAGACACACAAGCCCCTGCCCCAGCTCCTCCCACAGCTGTCCCAAGAGAGCATCAGYGCTGTGAGTTAAGGGTGACACACATCAAGATAGGTCAACAGGAGAGGTTCTCCAGCTCACCTCACAGACCGAGGGGGGTGACTGCCTAGGGGGTATGGGACACCTTATGGGATGCAGCTGAAGAACATTTCGGGATTGCACMAGACTTATGGGATATTTAGTGGATAAATCAAAAACAGGGAAAGGCAGGTATCTAGGTGGTTTGGAGAGGAACATGAGTAGAGAAATAGAGGGATAAGGGGATAAAAGAGGCTACTTGTGTAAACCGGCTGCTGATCAGCATGCTTGTCTCACCATGTCCTGTGCCTGATGAGCACACTCTCTTCTGTCTTCTCATTAGACTCCCWTTCTAACTGTGTTCCTAGGTGAGGGCACTCTCCATCCTACATGCATGAGTGCCTGTACGGAGATCTATGTGCCAGCAAGTTAGTCAGTCCAAAGATGATAGTGACCTGCATGTCTGGAGTGCCAGCAACTGGAGAGACTGAAATGACTGAAAATCAAATGCCACCAACTGGAATGGGATCATGGGTTACAGGGGCCTGTGTGTCTGGGGTACCAGCACCTGGAGCACAGAAAGGTACGCATGCCAGTGTGTGATTGCTAGCAGATATTAAGTCAGGCTAGCTGGCAGGTAGGATAAGTGGCCTGGGAGCCAGGTGTACATGTGTGTCTCTGTGCRTAAGGCCACTGGAGGAACTGTCTACCAGGGAGAGACTGAGGGTCCAGGCCAACTGCCGGTGAGACTGTGGGGTCTGGGGGTCRCCTGAGAGACCTGTTTGGACGTGTGTGTCTGTGCAGGAGGCAACTAGGGAGAGAAAAGATCCAGGGCCAGCTTCAGGATGGACTATGTCTAAGCTCTGCTACTGGAGGATTCACACTGTATATATGTATACATCTCCCACTACTGGATCTTCATCCCAACTAGCCAGAGAGGCAACAAGATGAGGCTGCGCGTGCTTTTGGTGTTTGTGTAAGTATTCTGTGTTTGTCTGTGTTGATCTGTGTGGCCGACTGTGTGTTTATGCATGCTTTTGTGTTGTGTATGTTTGTGTATGTGCCTACTGGGAAAACATGCTCACCTCACCACTGGTTAGAACTGAGGGCGTGGGGTTGGGACAACCTGACTCAGCTACCAGATTCAGCAGCCACAAAGAAGAAGTAAACGAAGGCATAAATTCACAGTGTACTATCTACTCGGCATTAATCTGTCAYGAAGACATCCCAGAAGGCTTGTCCACACTGCAGCAGCCTCTGCTGTAGACACAGAACAGGCCAACTGGAGGGTCTCTGACAAGACAGCAACACCTTCCTTTCACACCATCATAAACGCTGCTATGGCAGCAAAGGCTGGTTGATAGAAATGTCCTAATAGAAATGTCTCCAAAAGCCTGCTGATTCCCCAGACCCTCATTTCACAAAACTGTGCTAACAAAACCTTGTAATGTAACCCTGGCCTCTCTGTGACAAAAGGTGAGTCACTTTGCACTTACTGAGCATTAAGACTGCCTACACAGGTTAGTGCCTTAAAGACAGTGAATTCTTGAGTGAGGATGAACTAGAGGAAAGATTAAGCTGAGTAATTCAAGACAAAGAGCACTGTCTCAGAGTTCAAAGATGTCAGAACAYAGTCAGAAAAACCAGAGCATGTCATGTAGAAAGAAAAAAAGTGAAAACAAATACAGGGCAGAGCTCCAGACATGGACAATTCTGCAAGGAATTACTGGCCTGTCCTCTTGACCACAGATGACTACATAGGAAGGGGCATGGCATATTTATATACAGACACGCATACACAGAGAGAACAAAAATCCATTTTTCCTTGAGTTTTTTTCCACTACTTCAGTCTGCTAAGTAGTTTAGTTAAGTGCTAAGACACAGAAAGCAAGTTTTGCTGAGTTAGATAGTATCTTTCATTAGACCAAGAACAAAAACAAAAAATGGACAAGGTTCCTGGTTTGTTATAACTAGCCTTGAAAAATAAAATCACCACTTTCTTCCCATATAACTTACTTTGCATATATTCTTAGATTACCACGTCGTTACTACTGATACTTCCACAACACTTTTGCACACTGCTTGAGCAATAAAGCTCCAAGTCAGTCACCTTKCTGCACCACCTACCATTTGCTGGATCTGCTCAGAACTACGAAAGGTCCAAGTGGCAGCCTAGAGTTCAGACAAGGCCCTGAGATGATTCTGCTGGTGTGCAAGCAACTGCCACAGGAAAGTGCAAGCAGGTGCCTGGCACGGACTGAACTTAGTGACCTGATTAACCAAGGAGCCCTCTCTTTTGGTCTCTATGTTCAAGAGAGGTGGCAGAGTTAGTTCCTGCACCATTGCCTTTTCTGTAGTGGCTCTCAAGGGAAGACACACTCCTAGCACATTAAGTCTGACACTCTCAAGACCTCCATAGCAATCTGAATATGCTCATGTTCCTCACTTTGCAGGCACTGCCATACCTAAGAGAGAGGTGGGGCACTGCTAACACACAACACTGGGAAGCAGCACAACCAGTCAGCAGCAGTTCTATGATTAAAGACACAGCAAAGGCACAGAAATATGTCAGTTCATCTGAACTGCTGCCCTGYTGAAGCCTGACTCCCACTGCTCCAGAATAAGCAGGCTATAGTTCTGCTGTGTGAGAGAGCACACAGGAAAATACTGCCACAAGTCAGCATCAAGACAAGCTCCTGTCCAGGGCTTCCTCCTCCTTTTCAGGGAGGATAAAAAGGCACACAGGAGATGAGCATCAGCTACCAAAAGTATGCAGTCCACAGCCCCTGAAAGACAAACAAACAGCCTACTCTAAAGATAAACAAGGCAAAATTTGATCTTAAGGGTGAGCTGAAGCTTGAGTAGGATGCTGCAAACAAGACCTCTTCCTTAATAAATCTGATTGTAAGTATCCAGTTCTCACTTTAGAGATGTTTCTTCCACTACAGATCCTGCTAGAAGCACTGTGACATTAGTCAAAGCTAACTCAGGGGGAAAGGCACACTTTTCACTTTAACAGCATTCTGTCTCTTCAAGAGGCAGCAATTCAAGGTTAAAGCACAGGTGTGAGAGGCCCAGGTTTGGTCCTACATTTGTCACTACCTTGACATCAAGTACATACCACTTCCCTTTTGCATTCCTCTGAGCTCTCTCAGTTACAGTAGTGAAATACCCCAAGCAGCATTGTAAGCCTGAAGTTCCTGCAGTGCCTGAGAGCCTTGGAGAGAAGCCATGAAGGAAGGCAGGTATCAAAGATTCCCCTGTAGCTGCAGTGAGACACAAGATTCCTCACGTCCTTGCATAACGCCCTGAGAGGTAGTYGCGTGCTTTTTAACAGCTCAAGACTGCTGTCACCAGAAGCGACACAGAAGGATACTGCGCACTGCAGTCTTGCAGTGACTACAAGCCTCTATCCGGCACATCCACCCACTGTGATCGGCCACACTCACCTGGATGGCTGGGACAAGGGTGAAATAGCCAATCAAGATGATCCCAAGTTCCGTGGCCATGTTCTTCATAATCGACCAGCTCTCATTACTCAAGCCTAGAGAAAGAACACACAAAGATAGGTCAAAGGAGGCTGTTCACTAGTGCATGAGGATAGCACTAAGAACTCCTCGCTGGACTTCTTTCTTAGAATTAGACATCTACAGCTAACTGTTGACAAAAAGGCATTTTCAGGCTACAATTGATCTGATCTATTTTGGATGTCTATTTTTAAGCAAATCAAATAGCCTAGAGACTCCACTGTCTATATCAGATTATCATCAACTTTAAAGAGAGCTCAGGACAACTCTCTCAGCTCACAAAACTGTCCTAGTTTAAGCAGTCTAAGGGTACAGYACAGGGATTCAGAGGTTTAAGAGCCTGCTGAGTTTCTGAGCCACATTTTCTGCYGGGATAGAAATTGTATGGAGTTTTTTAAAACTAGATAGATTTTTGTGTTCACTGGGGATTACTCCAGAGTTTTTCTGCTCTGATGTTTAGAGATACTKTTTTTTTTCAGTTTACAAACTGCATTTATACATGGTTTGAGCATAATCAAATCCTTACGCAACTGTAGAGCGTGTCTATACTAAAGAGGATATTTTTTCCACAAACTCTGCAGAACTTCATGTAACCCACAGACTGCATTATTGCAAGGTACTAAATAACTATACGAAGAGGATGCAGCTTTCACTAACACTTCTTAAAACTTCTTTCMTTCAAGAGTCTTAAAAAGCTCTGCCTAAAACTATAACCTTATATTAATTCCTGAGATTAACAAAAGAACAATACAAAGAAAACTATCAGAATACAATTCCCATTACAATTCAACACACAGCCTTGGTTTCCTGTGCAGGCCAGAATTCATATCATTCCCCATCTCCAAGTTCTTAGGCTACCCCTCGTTTTCTCTCTTTCTCTCAAGGTTTTTCCAGAGTGGGCTGTATACCTTGGGCAATGCGTAGCTTCACTTCCAGGTCTACTGGTGTAGAGACAACAGACTTGGTGAGGACCAACACATTCTCTAGGCCAATCACTACAACCAAGTACGGAAATATCTCTCTAGAGGAAATAGAATCAGAATTTAAAATTAGGTCATTAATGAAAAAGAATGGAAGAACACAAATCAAGCAAAAAAACACACTCTAGAGTCAAGACCAGRAAACTGTTCATTGCTCTTAGCCACATCCCTTCTCATACAACAGTAACCTATGGTGAGGTGAGGGCTGTGCATCCCATCTGCTCTGGACAAATGTTAGTATTTCTGCAAAGCAGCATGTTTTTCTGACTAAAAGCCATTGCAGACCACCACTAAATCAGCTTTATGCTTCCCAGGACTGGGACAGTACCCCTCTAAGAGTCTCTACTGCATCTGCTACAAAGAGGTGCAGTCCTTCAAAAAGGAGGACTTTGAACACCATTGCAACACACTCAGTAATGATCAGGCAGCAAAGCAAGATCAGAACATGAAGGTAGCRATCAAGTCCAGGCACCACCAGTGAAAATCCTGCTAAGCTGCAGTGAAACATTACATTAAACAAAACATTTCCAAAAGTTTCTCAAGTGAAGAGCAGGGACAGTGTGCCTGGGTCAGATATCCAGCAGGCAAAAGTTACCACACACTGCAGCTGCTTCGGCAGAGTCAAACCAGCCCAAAACATCTGCAGTAAAACAMAGCCCAAAATGAAATGTGAATTCCTTTACCTACAGGCGAGTGCAACATATTTCAGACCGTGACTGATGCAGGAGGAAAGCTGAATGACTTGCCTCTACTGAACAGATAGTTTAAGGAGGGGTAGAGAACAAATAGAACCGAAAGCCCAGCAGAGCCTTGCCATTAAGACAGACTCTCTCCWTTGGAAGAAATCCCTGCTTCACTTGCTTAACATCACTTTTTAGTGAATGCAAAAATTCAAGGCTGTTACTTCATTRAAAATCAGACTAAAAAGAGGACTGTAACAAAAGCAGTTGCACAACTTTAAACAAGGTCTCAAGCAGCGAAGGAGATACATTTGAAGAAGCCTCTCAGCTGAAAGAAGAAAAATTAATCTGCACGGAGCTATATCCTCCAGTACACCCATTTGTTCAGAAACCCTGACACTGAAAACAGCATGCAACGTACCTATGCCCTATACATCAATAAASTAAATCCTGCTGAGGATAATTGCTACCCAAGACTCAAGAATACACACTGAAATGGAAATGCATTCCAGGACATTCCCAAGAAGAGTAAGAGTAGTCAAGGTCACCACTGTGACTTTATTCAACTCTATTTCTTGCCCCTAAACTTTTTTTCCTGTTTTGAAACACTTACAGTCCAGATCAGCAAGTAGAAAAAAAATGCTGGAAATTGCTCTGGCATGAAACAAGGATAGCAATTCTCTTGTTTTCCATCCAGCTAAACTTAGGCAAAAATAATCACCCTTTCTTTTCATGGGATAATGAATTTGTGCTGTGCTGGTCTGTACAGATCCATCAAGAGAGCATGTGTGCATGCATATATACWCACCCCTTGGCAAAACACTAACAGTAGAGAGAGTTAAATTAGAGAGCTCTAGAAACCCTCTTGTTTTCTGCCATAAGCCATGAGGACCACCTTCCCAACTGCTGCTTTTGAATACCTACAACCATCTAACATTGGCTTCAACAAAATTCGAACTCATGTAACTGTCATCAACCTGTATCATAAAAGCTCAGCTGGGGAAAAACACCTGTCTGGAATCACTGTTAACTCAGCTATTTCGATCCAATTGATTTCTTGAACAAACAGCAAGCTGGAATAGTAAGAGCTCTGTTCAAAAAAACAAATTACAGCCTTCCCACCCACCCTCCCAAAAAAGAAAAAAGAAAAAAGAAAAACAAACCTCACCCTTCCCCAGGCACAGCTGCCTGCTGGTTGCTCCCAGTAAAGAGGGGATGAGGACCACAACCAATGAAATCACTGAATTTAAGAGTGGTACGATTCAAATAGCTGTAACCCATTGGCCAGTGAACTGTGCCACAGTGCTCAGCCCAGACTCGGCGGAGCATGCCATGAGAGCAAGCAGCCCCTTCTGCCGCACGAAGGTCACTGCAGAGAATTCCCAGCAGCACCGGCCAGCGAGACAGCGCTGTCTGAGAAAGCAATACGATGATTTAACACTGCTAACAAACGGCGAGTCATTTCCTTAATGTTTCCCTCGTAGCAGAGCCACGCRTCCAGCTTGTGGAGGAAGTGTGGAGTATCCTTCTGCATGGCCCAGCTTCCCACCAYGACTAGCACTCCAACGAGGTTACACCAGAGACCGTCACGCTGTCCTAACCCACAAAGGAACACAAAGTCATGCCCACTACCTTTACGGCACACAAGTGCACTTGAAATCCAGTGGCACCACTCCTCAGATAAAATGCAGGTTTTACGGCATGGAAAGTGAAAAATAGCTCAGGAGTTGGTTGCATTCATTTTTGCWGAGAATTCTATTGTTTTATGCTGTCCTACTTTGTAATAATCTACAGATTTTTGTAGCAGGGGTATCGCTGGATCAAGAAAGCAGTCAGAGATGGCCAGGGATCACATCCCATCTTGTTGAGATGAGGGAATTATGATCTTTCACTCTTGGCAAGCAAATCTGGACAAAGAAGTAGCTAGAAGTGATCTGTGTGCAGTAACATTGTCCTTGGAAAGGGGATGGAACAGCTCATCCTGCATGTCACCTCTAAGCACGTGGAAGAAACGTGGTGATCAGGAGTAGCCAGCATGGATTCACCACAGGGAAATCCTGCTCAACCAATCTGATAGCCTGTATGACGGAACGACTGGCTGGGTAGACAAGGGGGGAGCAGCAGATGTTGACCACCTTGACTTCAGCAAAGCTTTTGATACTGTCTCCCATAACATCCGCATAGGCAAGCTCAGGAAGCRTGGGATAACAAGAGGACAGTGAGGTGGACTGAGAACCAGCTGAATGGCCGAGCTCAGAGGGTCGTCATCAGTGGTGCAGAGTCTAGTTGGAGGCCTAYAGCTAGCRGTGTCCCCCAKGGCTCAGGACTGGGTCCCATCCTGTTCAACTTCATCAGTGACCTGGATGAGGGGACAGAGTGCCTCCTCAGCAAGTTGGCTGATGACACCAAGCTGGCAGGAGTGGCTGATACACCAGAAGGTTGTGCTGCCACTCAGAGGGACCTGGACAGGYTGGAGAGMTGGGCGGAGAGGAACCTCMTGARGKTCAASAAAGGCAAGTGCAGAGTCCTGCACCTAGGGARAAATAACCCCAGGCACCAGTACAAGCTGGRGGCTGACCTGCTGGAGAGCAGATCTGCAGAGAAGGACCTGGGAGTGCTGGTGGATGACAAGTTGACCATGAGCCAGCAGCATGCCCTTGCGGCCAAGAAGGCCAATGGTATCCTGGTGTGCACTAGGAAGAGTGTTGCCAGCAGGTCAAGGGAGGTGATCCTGCCCCTCTACTCAGCCCTGGTGAAGTCATACCTGGAGTGCTATGTCCAGTTCTGGGCTCCCCAGGGCAAGAGAGACATGGAGCTACTGGAGAGAGTCCTGCAAAGGGCTACATAAACAATTAGGGGACTGGATAATCTCCTCTAAGATAAAAGGCTGCAAGAGCAGTGCCTGTTTAGCCTGGGAGAAAAGAACACCAAGATTTTATCAGCGTGTATAAGTATCCGAAGGGACAGTGTAAACAGGCTGGGGCCAGGCTCTCCAGTGCTGCCAAGYGATAGGACAAGAGGCAATAGGCACAAACTGAAACACAGTAAGTTCCACCTGAATATAAGGAAGAACTACTCCACTGTGAGRGTGACAGAGCCCTGGAACAGGTTGCCCAGAGAGGCTGTGGAGCCTCCTTCACTCCACAGGATCATATTCAGGCTCGTTTTGAACATCTCCAATATGCTTGAGTAGGAGGTTGGACTAGATGATCTCCAGAGGTCTCTTCCAACCTCAACCCTTCGGGGACTGTGAATACTCAAGTTCTGCAGCTCAGCCACTGCAGAATGAGCAGTGCACACCTCTTGGAGCTACTTTTACTGAGCGCCAGCAAATTTCACTGGCTCAGTTAAATTTAGTTTATGCTCTTTTTGGTTATCTGTATAAATACGAGTACTGCAGATATCTTTAAGAAAACTGAATGAGCACTTCGAGAGTGTGGATGCTGTGGATGGACGAGTGACTATGGTAAGTTCCATGAACCACAAGTAGCTCCAGTGCTACAGAGAAGAAAAAGAAAATACAAGAGCAGTGATAACAGAGTATTTGTTTTTCTTTTAATATAAATAACCTGAGCTACCACAGATCCTAAAATATATCTTCTAAAGTCATCCTGCACAGACTGTTCTAAAAGCCATAGATTTTTATCATASTGCAGCCCTGCTCATTCAGTTTTTAGTCTGAAAAAAATTGATCAGAGGAGATAAGTAAGTAATAGAGTAGAAGGAAAACCAAAAGGAAAAATCCTGCTGAAGAKTCAGTTGGAGTGCGAGAGATCTTTCCTTAGAACTTGTGTCCCCCACAGATCAATGCTGTATCCAGTCTTGTTCAATTTATTCATCGATGACCTGGATGAAAGGACAGAGTGCACCCTCAACAMRTTGGCTGATGATCCAAAACTGGGAGGGGTGGCTGATACACCAGAAGGTTGTGCTGCCATTCAGAGGGACCTGGACAGGYTGGAGAGATGGGCAGAGAGGAACCTCATGAAGCTCAACAAGGGCAAGTGCAGGGTGCTGTACCTAGGTAGAAATAACCCCATGCACCAGTACACGTTGGGGTTGGGGGCTGACCTGCTGGAGAGCAGGTCTGCAGAGAAGCACCTGGGAGTGCTGGTGGACAACAAGTTGACTATGAGCCAACAGCATGCCCTTGTGGCCAAGGCAGCCACTGGTATTTTGGGGGGCATGAGGCAGAGCATTAGCAGCAGGTCGAGGGAGCTGATTCTGCCCCCTGCTCAGCTGTAGTGAGGCCACACCTGGAGTGCTGGGTCCAGTTCTAGGGTCCCCARTACAAGAGAGATGTGGAGGTACTGGAACAAGTCCAGCAAAGAGCCACTAAGATGATGAAGGGTCTGAGTCTGTTCAGCCTGGAAAAGCAAAGGCTCAGGGGGATCTTACCAATGCATATAAATACCTTGAGGAAGTGAGCCAAGGGAATGGAGCCAGACTCTTTTCAGTGGTGCCCAGTGACAGGATGAGAGGTAATGGGCACAAACTGAAACACAGGAAGCTTCATCTGAACATATGGAAAAAYATCTTTACAGTGAGGATTTACAGCGAGGATGGAACAGGTTGCCCAGAGAGATAGTAGAGTTTCCATCCCTAGAGATGGTCAAAAGCCATCTGGATAGGTCTGGGGCAGTCTGCTCTAGGGGACYCTGCTTGAGCAGGGAGATTGGACTAGGTGATCTGTAAAGATTCCTTCCAAAATCAATTATTCTATAGTTTTGTGAATCACAGAGGATAAATCCCCTTCACATGTTAGTAAGACACTGTGGTTTGGTATGGGATATAAATTCAAGGTCCTAACCTTACATGTGCTGATGACTTGTGATTAAAGTTTCCCTACTATTCACTYAAGCCATCACATGAATGTTAGCTGTGGTATCCTAAGCAAAGTTTAGCTCTAACAAAGTGCAGCACACTACTCTCCTCATCTCATGCAGGTGTTGTGCAGAGGAASTGAATTTCTATAGTGAATAAAATAAAGAAATACATAGGACACTTACAGGCAGCTTTGTGCTCATGTCAAAAAATCCAAAATCTAGCAAGTACAACTCAGTTCTGCCTTTATCTAGTGCTATTTTCAGCACGYAACTTCTGTCTCACTCCTCCAAATAGTAATTCAGAGCAGAAGATCGATGTGAGAAAAGCCCTTTAGAATCCTTAGGGATGGAAATGGCTAAAGAAAGAGAATGTGACAAATATCAGGCACAGATGCAGTCTTCTAAAGTACATTAAAGTTTACTATCTAGCACCACTTCCAGATAAGCTTCAGTAAGCTTTCAGAAGGCAGTAGAAATAAGGAAAATAAAACCCATAATTCTCTCATCAACTATGTCCTACTTAACCAGTAGTTTCTACTGCAGAAGATAATTAACTAGTAGTCATAAGTTATGAGATTAAGTCATCTGAAGAGGCAGGTTTTTTTGTTTTTTTAAGTGACTATGAGACGAGTCTGTGCAGGACAAACACAARCTGCTCATCTCCTGCAAACAACTCAAAAACTTAAGTTCACTTGTCCACACTCAGGTTGAGGCAGATAGTATGAGATCTTTGYAATATTTTCTGCCATAATGAAACATTGAGAAAGGGCTTCAAATAGGAAGAGCAGCAAGGGCAGATGCCATGCTCATGTCCATCTACTGAAACATTTATACTTCACTCCCTACTTGAMTGTCAGCAGGTGTTGCATAACAGCACGATGCAGTATCCAACTGAGTCAAGAGAAACACTCTTGTTAACGTCCGTAGAGCCAAATCTTGTAAATATATATTTGTAAAGAGACACACAAACTTATGAAAGGTTTAAAGATTTATCTCATCAATTTCTATCATTTCAAATGTAAATGTTCACATTTGAGCTAGTCATTTTAAGTTTTTTTTTTTATGGTCAACAAGATCACAATTTTAAATTGTGATTGTCTGATCTTATCAAGATGCCAACTTGTTGGTGAGGTGACTTGTGCTCTAGAATGGTCTACAAATTTTCACAATCCATCAGGTCACAAGAATCCCACTTCTAATGCCAGTCATTCTTCCCAACTTCACTGTTTAGTCTTTCTTAAATCTTGGTTAGATCGTGTCCCCCCTCTTCACTTAGTTTTCTTTTCTGTAAAGACTAATGTATAATTCCATTATGTAATAACACACAATTAYATTATCTCTTATACTTATTTTATTTCATTAGTATTTGCAGTATGTTTTAAGATAAGTGAAAGCTATCAAAGAAAGATAGATGACGACTAATGACTCCGGTCTAGTCGACATATCATATCTATAGTACTCGAGTACTGATCTCCAAGTAACAAGTTTATTTTAGTACCTTACAAAAATCAGTGAGGGAAAAAAGGCTTATCATGAATAGAAGTACCATTAAAAGAAACACACCCACATGTAGAAAGCTCTGCTGTAAAATAAAAATTTTTAACAGGCAAATCAAAGTTTAACTAGACAAATCTGACACTGCAACCTGAATCTGGCCAAATCCTAGCATGCTGGGTACATGCTACACCAAGAACACTGTCCCCGTGTCTGGAAGAGTTCGGTATCAGATAACTAAAGACAATAYGCTTTGCCAGACATTAGGGAATCAGACAAAGTTCAAAGGATCTCTTGGGYACCTGCAATCCCAACTATTCTCTATACAGTTTGCTCACATATTAATACTATTTTCATTTCACTCAGGCTATGTATTTTTCAGCATGATCCCAAGGGTGAGAGTTGTTGAGGACAAACATGAGCTTTGAGGAAATAAAAAGGCAGGTCCCAGCACCTTTTGGATAATGGAGAGTTCTAGGTGCCTCACTTGCTCCCTCAGTGTCCTTATACAATACAGCACTTAAAGGAGCAAGATCCAAGCCTTGTGGGATCCTTCCATATGAGAGTCCTTGCATCAGAAAGAGTATCTACCACTATCACATTGTATTTGTCTAAAAGAGCAGAAATAACCTGCTAAAAAAGTGCTCCCTTGTCCAAACTCACCAGAAGTCAGAGACCTCACTTGCAGTAACATCAGATCCCAACCATCACAGAATCCAAGTGTCTTCCGCCTAATCAGACAGCATTTATAAGTATTGCAAGTATGAAGGTTTTATCCCAAAGGAAACTGTCAATGCGATCATTTTAAGGCATAGAAATTCTGCAGGAAAACTGCTTTTAGAAATAAGGACTGAATTTTCTTTTTTTTCCAGCAGCCTATAGGAAGAATAATTGGAGCGGTTTAGCCCTGTGTGATAAGGCTGATGCTACAGAGACCTTTGGTCACTGTATTAACCACCACCGTTCCTTTCAGTTCCCCGTATATCTGCATCCAAATATTGACTGCTTTCTTGCATCAAACCTGTCAGCTCCAAATGGACCCTGTTTTATTTGTACAGCTCGCAGCATAACATGGTCTTGATCCATAACTAAGGCTCACAGGCACCACAAAAAACAACCACAAATATTTTAGTTTTTGAATTCAATTGTTCATAGGCCTGCTTGGCTTCTAGAAGAGAAATTCCTCTGTCTAGTTCTGATTCCTGGTAAACTATTGCCACATTCAAGAGTCCCCCTCATCGGTCAGACATTTATTGTTTCTACAGTACATAGCTGGAGGGAGGAAGACGGGAAGAGAAATGAGGGATGCTTCCTTAACTATATAGGAAACGGGTCTGGGAAAAAAAAAAAAAAAAACAGGGATCAATCCTAAATTCAATTTAAGCATTGTGAAACGAATAGTGTGTGGAACTTGGTGGAGGAGAGGTGCTAGCTATGGCTTTCTCAGGGATTTTCTGCTTAACACAAACATAATGAATTGTAGTAACTACATCAAGAGTCACAAACACYAACTGTAACGTACACAGCAACCCCACAACCCCAGCCAAAAGAAGAGTTGACAAATACCAGCGATGAGTGCGAAGGCATCAAGCTAGCCTCTCAGGCACAACACCACAGGTCAGCTCTGCCACTTTCCAAGATCCGCCTCAGCAATATGTAATGAACCCCAGTCAGCCAGAGGAAAGATGATAACTCCTTTCAGATGCTGAGACACATCACTGAAGGAGGAAGGAATATGGAAGCCTACACAGCTGCCAGGAAATCTAGTTTATGAATAAAAGGTTGTCCCAACAATTCTTTCAGCTCTAGGCAGAGAGGGATTATTAAGCAATAACAAATCCCCAAAAAGCCTGTGGCCCAGTCAAGTCTATTCGCTAGCAAGCAGGGAAATACAATGCCTTTCAGCTCAGGAGGAATCTGACAATGAAACTTTGCATGGCATTATGGAAGTTTGTTTGAAAAATACTAGTTTTTAAACACTAGGCACTGAACAACTTTTTCAAGTTATTTTACCCCCATCTGTCCTTCTTTGGAAAAAAGTTCAGTTCTGGAAACATACCCTCCATTAAGAGTAGGAGTCAAGCCAAAAAGCGTGCACAGGCCAACTGACATAAGCAGAGAGCTGAGCACTGTCACGACCGCTGCCAGGGCCAAGCCCCATTTCGACTTCACCATGTCGATCTTCCCTGAAAAAGAGAAGACAAAGTCTCTATTACAAAAAAAAATAAAAATAAAAATAAAAATAAATAAATAAATAAAAATTAAAAAAAGGTGAAAATGAAAGGGATCTTCATCTCCCTTATTTCAGCAGATAGCTTATTATACTGCTGCCCAGAAATAATGGTAGTTCAGTCTCAATGTCTGAAATGTAGCTCCCAAACACTTTTGAGGTGACAGTACATTGCTAAAGAGATACTGTAGCAAGGACTAGGCCTCAGGATAACRCATTGTTTGTGGCTCCAACTAGTTCCATACACAGCATTGTTGAAGCATGAATGAAAGGAACTCAAATGTGGCTAGTAAGGACTAAAACCACAAGGTCAGAACAYGTACTTGATGTTTCTGAGCATGAACTTGTCTCTTCAAAGTGGAGAAAACATCATTACTATGGCACTTAAACATGCAGGAGACAGAAACCACCACAGAAGAAATCACAAGGAATAATACAGCACTTGCTGAAAAGAACAGATTAATTGAAATCAAATAAACAGGATTGTTGATTCCTYCCATGACAGTTTTCTATCATGGCAATATTTCAGCATCACCTTTCCTGCTGAAAGGGGAGGGAACCGCAGTACTATGGACTGAGCCCTTTCCCTTACAGGCAGCAGCAGAGACAACCCGCCCCTGAGTCCTTGCACATGTTCCACAAGCACGCACACAGATAGCTTATTAAGCTTGCTCTCCCCTTGAAGTGCTCCTCCCCACAAACCTACGTGTGGAGAAGTAGATGTAAGCAAAGAGTATAATATAGGTGGTGACAAGGGGAATCAGCTCAGCTATGCCAATCTCTTCCTTGAAGTGCACATGAATGATGTTCTCCTCTCGCAGTGTGCAGTTAGGACTGGGATGCAGCAGCTTGAGGCGAGAACGGAGGCTGCTGAGGAACCTGAGATGAAAAGCAAGTAGAAGGATATGACTTATGATATACCAAACAATCAGCATGCAATTCCAAGGAGGAGCTCAATGGGTATAGGACAACTAGCAAGATGTTCTGTGGATTTTTATAGACTTAAAAAACAGTTCTCTCTAAGGCCTGACTGCTAAGTCTGTTCTTCTCTGGCTTAAAATACATTCATCACATCTGTGACAATCTCACAGACCTGTATTTCCAAGAAGAATCAAYGATAAAAACTACAAAGACTCAGCAAAACTATTTAAAGCAAGAGCTCATCATCAAAAATTCTGGCTCTGGGGAACGAAACATGCTCAATGTGTAGCCTCTAAYATCCTCTAAGTTTTACATATGTACAGCTAATGAAAAGTGCTAYGTGACAGTCCTTGAGGCTGAAGGTTTCTTGCATGGGCAGCAGCAGAGCAAGTTTCAACTACTGTGCTACAAATTCATTCTAGGCATTCCTTGGGGAATTCCATGCAGCAAAGAGCAGAGCACTTACTCTTCAGACCCGTTCAATTCAAGCCAACTTTGCCAGCATTGCTAAAGGGGTTTCACAGTTGGTGCCAGCTGAATTAGTGCTTTCTGGAAAGGAAAACACTCAAACTCCATGCACCAGAAGCTGGGTCAGAACAGACCTACTGGGCTTTGCCTGTGGCTTTCAGTTATGACAGCTCTGTGGGCAGAAGAAGCCATGATCGGAGGAACTCCCACTAGCAGCTTTGAGTATTATATATACTTTTCTAAAAATAAATTGAGAATTGAGTAATATATCTTAATTAAACACAGTAAGTTTTCTCCCCAAAATAGCACTCTACTTTTCTATAGCAAAATATACTAAAACATAAAAAATGGATAATAAAGAAAAACATAGTAATTGGAGTAAAGAAAACAGCAAAATTTCGAAGAAGTGAAGAACAAACCCCTAACAAAAATACCACAGCTAAAGCTCCTTACCTAGAATCATAACGCTGGAGACCTAGTGTCACAGTGTATGACACCACTCGCTTCCTATTATAAAGGTTCACCCCACTGTACTTCCCAGGAAGTCCAAACAAGAGATCTGGAGGAAAAAAAAAAAAGAAACCCCACAGCATTAAGATAACAGACAAACAAACAAAGATAAGAAATAAAAGATGAGAAATGAGTGTTCACTGCTAAGAATGTTGCATGACTATTCTCATATGAAGCATTTTCACAGAACCACAGAACTGTTGCGTTTGGAAGAAAACAGCTCCGCAGAGAAGGAACTTGGGGTGCTGGTGGACAACAAGTTGACCATAAGTCAACGATGGGCCCTTGTGGCAAAGAAGGTCTATAGCATCCCAGATTGCTTTAGGAGAGCATTGCTAGCAGGTCAAGGGAGGTGATCTCTCCCTCTGCACAGCACTAGTGAGGCCACACTTGGATGTGTGGTGTCCAGTGCTGGGTTCCACAGTACAAAAACATCATGGGTACAGTGGACCAGGTCCAGTAAATGGCCACAGAGATGATCAAAGGATTGGAGCATCTCTCATATGAGGAGACTGAGAGTTGCAATTGCTCAGACTGCAGAGTAGAAGGCTCAGATAGAGTCTTATCAGTGCGTATAGATACCTGACRGCAGGAGTGTAAAGAAGACTGAGCCAGCCTCATCTCAGTGATATCTAGTGACACAATGTGAGGCAACAGGCACAAATCGAAACAAGAAATTCCGTTTAAATATTAGAAAAGCAGCTTTTTATTTTTTTCCTGTGAGGAT
This sequence comes from Rhea americana, assembly GCF_003343005.1. Taxonomy (NCBI): domain Eukaryota; kingdom Metazoa; phylum Chordata; class Aves; order Rheiformes; family Rheidae; genus Rhea; species Rhea americana. The sequence goes on from NW_028186655.1 coordinate 132,159, forward strand.
GGTCAAACATTGGAACAGGTTGCCCATAGAGGTCGTGGAGTTTCCAACCTTGGAGATGCTCAAAACCCAACTGGCCACAGCCCYGAGTAACCTGTGCTAGCTGACCCTGCTTTGAGAAGGAGGGTTGGACTAAATGACCTCCAGAGGTCACAGAATCACAAAATTAGAGAGTTTGGAAGGGGCCTCAGGATATCTTCCTTTGTCCAGTGAGCTAGTCATTCTTCCACAGAAGGCTACCAAGTCAGTCAGGCATGATGACTACTCTCAATCACCTTCTTGCCCTAAATATTTTTTTTTAATGGTCTCCAGAATTATTTGCTCCATTGCCTTCTCAACGGACTGCAGAGAAGGTGACCAGCCAGGCATTCTGTGAATCCTCCTTCTTGAAGACATGARGCTTTCTCCTGTTGTCTTAAGATGTCTGTCCTCCTCATCTCCTCCCTGATCAGGCAGTCTGTAGCAGACAYCCACCACAACATTGCCCACATTGCTCTGCCATGCTATGTGCATTTGTGCACAGCCACTTCAGATGGGCACTTAATTTGCCCTTCAGGAGATAAGCATTATCCTTAAGGACACATCCAAATAAATCCTCATACATGTGTTTTTGTGTATGTTTGTGTGTGATTTGAGACAGAGGTTCTGGGAAGACTTTGCGTTGCAAAGATTATTAAATGTTTTCTCTGTTAAACTYTTGCTCTTACATTAAGATGCAGACTTTAAAATCACGCATGATTAACAYTACCATCACTCTCAGGATTTTCTAGGATATTATGGACCTCTATCTTGTTTGTAAATGAGCTGTCAAAGAGACACCAGGTGCTGCAAACTACAGTCTGAACACAGTTTGGATGCTCAAAAAATAACCTTTAAAACAAACTCACTTTAAGGTTACAAAACCCTTTTTCAGACAGGTCGGATTCTAGGTTTCCCAAAATCCACAGGCTTCCTTTAAAAACAAAGRGACAATATTTTCCCCTGACACTATAGAACTACTAAACAACATGATGACAGATGCATTCAGACTTTTTTTTTTAAACCAAAAGACCAAAAATACTTTTATGAAATCTGGTGTCCACTTGCAGTATATGCAGGCAAGTATCAGTGAAAGCACAAAAGGGAGCAGGATGAATATTTGTTCATWTGTGACAACAAGACAGTTTGAACACCACAGCCAGTGCTGTTCTGAGAGCACCAGGGAAGGACAGAATAGAGTATGTATGCAGGGGAATAGGAACACAGAGACTTAGGCAAGTTATTATTTTTACATCTGCAGAATGGAGACTGATGGAACAGAATTATTGACTTTCTGCAACTTCAAATCTTAGTTCTAATAGTTACAAATGAGAGATTAAATATATTTTGTAGTTTCATCCTAGCTGTTGAGCAGCAAAATGCCACCCATCTTGGTAATGCTGGCAATCTAGACATTGGACATAACGAAGACAAAMCAGTAGAGCAATCTGCAGGTACATTTCTCACCACTTCAGTGGCACTTCAGCTTCCTACCTTTGAGAGTAGCTGATGTTTGCAATGTCTTTGGTTCATGCTGATGAATAGTTTTGATGATATCCGGGTCAGCGTTAAAGCGCTCTCGGTCATTCTGCCAGAAGTTCCCTGGAGACAGTAACAGACAGCCATGTTCAGGGAGCAGATTCCGCAGTTTCTTGAGGCCCGGCAGAAGATCTGTCACCTGAAGGCAAACCTCCTCCAAGCTTTTGACACCAGAACTGAAACRTAAGCAAAGATTAAACACTGTGGTGTCTGTTGCAACACTCAAAAACCAAAAAGGCAAAGCAGCTGAGATGAATACCCAAAGGGCTGCATCCCCATGTTACTGTTCTCACTCGCTATAATAGAGGCGCAAGCTCCASAATCCCACTATCACTCTGCACAGTGTCTGGCCACACAGCTTTCACCACTCACCAATCCTAGGTGCCACCATTAAGATACCTCCCGTCTGAGTCAGAGAAGCTGGCTCCACAAAATTCTTCTTAAAGAGACCTTTAACTCCTCTCTATCCCTCTTTCTACATATGCTGAACGGGATACTACACAGAAGTCCACATCAGCCTCCCTGTGGTGGTTTAGAAAGTTGTACAGAGTGCTCTAAAATATTTAAAGGATCTAGCAGAGACAAAATTGTTCAATACCTGCAACCATGCAAAATCTTTACAGAATTCCTCTGCATTGCATGGAAGAGAAAAYGCCTTACAGGCTCAGAAATTAACGGAGATGTAACACCAAAACTGGGTGTGAACTGGAACTTATGTTTCCAAACTTGTTATGTTTCCAATCTTCACCTTCACACACTTACATAATCTTTATCAACTAATAATTCAAGTAAGAGTCAACTTGGACTTACAACAGCATCCAGCTGTGAAGGCTTAGTGACAAAAAGTGGCAGTATGCCATTTGGCTAAACAGGAGCTGCTGATCCAAAAGAGAACATTTTCCTTAATGTGATAAGGATGACTGGTGCGATTTTGCATGGAAATGGTATATTTAACAAAGGGTAAGTTAAGATATAAGAGACCAGTTTTCTCTGGCTCCTCCCACAGATGACAGAAAGAGAAGGCAGATCCTCTAGAAGACAAGTCAGYTAGGGTCCTCTTTTGGAAAGCCTTCTCGACATTTTTTCCTTATAGTGACTGCAGAAAGAAAACACGGAACATGACCTACAATGATTTAAGTTAAGTCTTTGTGATCATTCCCTCCATAATCTATATTCTGTCACTATGTGGAGAGCTATGAGGAAAAATGGCAGCTCTCACTCCAGAAAATACTGTCTAGTGTTTATGAGCACAGACAGCTTTTTGAAATAGAATCTAGTGGAACTGATGCAGTGAGGCCTCTGATAACAGCTCCAGGAAGAGCAAGAACACTTGTTTTATATTTAGGCTTTAGCTAATTCTAAAAAGCAACAGTGACAACAGTTTACAACTGCAGATGAGCTTGTGTAAGTTCTGATTCATGAAGCAAATACATACAGCCAATGTGCTTACCAGCATTTTCCGGATGTAGAGAGGAATTAAAAAAGAGTAAGTGTGTGCTGCACTACTAAAAATGAAGTCTCACATCACTTCTGATTTTGTACAAAGATGACTGCTCAAAGTTTCAACGATTTTAGAGTTGATGAAAATATAATCACCTTGTTTCCTATGCAGTTGTCAAAAATCTTCAGCTATTTCTTTACTACTGTAGTATAAAAATATGCTTTAATATAAAAAAGCTGCACTTTTTACATCACACAAAAGTAAATAAAATTTGATATTGATAAAAGCAACTTACAACAAAGAAATACATAATGACTTTGAGGTCATTTATGAATTAATCTCAAAGCTAGATTGTCCCCAAATTATCCAAGCCTGCCACTGAAACGGGAGCCATTTTTCTGAGGTTTAGGTCTAAATGCATACACGACTACAGAGCCAACAGAAGCAAAGGACTTTCGCTTCTACCCAGTGTAACACATTAAGGGCAACATACCAAAGGGAGTTAATGAGAAARCAACATATCTACCAGAAGGAAGCCGTTTCTAGCTTGTAATTACATATATGACTAAAGGAGCAAATAAGCCGAAAACACTGTAGAAAGGATGTCAGTGCCAAGGCTTCATGAGTTGGTAGGAAGGCGCTCCATATTTAACTGCATGAATGGCACTACTAAAAGGTGACCAGGAAGAGAGCAGACAGCTAGTTTATAAGGAACGATCAAAATGACAAATCCAAATCATCATGTAGAGTAGTAAAGCAAATATCCTCAAAAATGAAGCAATGGAGAATGCTGTCAAGGACATATGAACAAATAGTAAATGTTCCCTAGCCATGTAAATTAGAGGTCAAGGAATGAAGAAGGTAGCTCACTAAAAACCTACTAGATGATTAAAAACTCCGATCTCACAGCTTTTCTCCATGTTTGGCCACAGCTCTCATCATCATTATTCTCACTGAGCATAGGAAGAAAATTCTCACTGGGCATACAGAAGCCTTATTGTGTTTAGAAAGTAAAGTGAGCCAAGAACTTRACAGCAGATTAAAATCTGGAACCAGAAGGAAAACACATTTAAGAACAAAGGCAAAGTATGTGTATAAAATGCACTCTTCATTTACAAAGGTAGAATATGCCAGACTAATCTGATTGCTCTTTTAAAATATCTGACTTCCTGGACAAAGAAAGCACAACAGCTCTCATTTCTTTGGACTATGGAAAGCATTTGATGTAGTACTCCATAGAAAATGTCTTGCTTAATTCAAGACAGGAGTTGATACAAAAACTAGCAAGGCTGTAAAGAACTAGCTAACAGGAAGCTGACTACAGGGCTGCTGAAAGAGGAACCACTACACTAGAAGTGGAACTCCTCATGGATAGGTAGGAGAAACAAGATTTTTTTTTCCTCCCATCTGTAACTTTGGAATAAGACATAGGGACACCTGCTAATCACACACACACACACACACACACACACACACACACACAGAGAGAGAGAGAGAGAGAGAGAGAGAGAGAGAGAGAGAGAGAGAGAGAGAGAAACATTGTTAATACAGAAATGGAACAGAGTATCTGAAATGGATGATGTAAGGACTAGAATTAACTTAATCTCATTTATATTAACAGTACAAAGTGCAAGCTCATGCACTTGAAGAGCTCAGAAAAGGTGGGAGCTCACCAGCTGGAAATAAGAGAAGGAGAGAGACCTGAAAACATTAATCAGTTATTTGACAAGTATGCGATATTGATATGAGTGACTATAAAGAAAGGATCAGCAATCCAACTAAATTGCAGGAAAGGCATTGCCAGGGAGAATAAGGCASAAATGAGATTTCACTTTGAACACTGCTTACAATTCTAATCTCTCGTATTCAGGAAAGATATAGGAAAAAGAATAGTGCAGAGAAGACCAACCAGGATGACAACCTGAATACAAAGCCTGCCTTATCAAAGTTAAGAGCTTAATAAACAACAGTKTGGGGAGGGGAGCATGAGTTTTCCCTGTAAACACCTGGAGACAGAGGAGAGCTATTTTTACAGAGACTCTGTGTTAGTACGCAGACAAGCAGGTATCAACTGGTTATACACATAGTCAAAGTGAAAACTCAGGAGAAGGATCCTGACCATCTGAAATTCTAGAAGGTCTTAACAATAGGCATGGTGGGGTCAAATAAACAAACCTGTTTTAACACAAAGCTTGCATGTTTATGAAAGCATTATACAACACATAACAGGTATAACCTGGAAGGATCTGCCCAGACCTCTCTGCCCAGACCTCTCTGCCTAAGCCTTTGACTACAAGGTTCCTGACAACTGTCAGTGACTAAATAAGAGGCAAGTTCTCCAACACAAAAGCTGAATTACTCTATGTGCATTATTTATCAACAACTGTCTTTCATTTGCCTTTAAACTGTAAAACTCCTAGAATTTCAAGGCTAACAATGAGACTTACTAAGAACATGGGTGCACGCGATGGTGGGTCAGTCCACCTTCCACACAAACTTTAATGAACAGTAACTACCTGTCTCTCAGGACATGGTTTCTGATCTCCTCCACTAGCTGGAAGACACGGGACAGCGGTGAACGAAATACATCAACAGCAAGGAAGTTCTTCTGCCAGGGGGAGACGATAGCTTTCACAAAGATCTGCTGGATGTAGGCCACTGGAGCACCAACATACTGTTGGGAAAACAAAAGGGAGAATGAAGACACATGGTGAGTAGGAAGCTGTTTAGCAGAATTAGAGTACAGCCTGGCAACTTTTCAGGGAGCGGTTTACCAGAATATWTTTTTCTTTCCCAAATTAGAGGTGAAACATGACAGTAGTAACCTAGCAAGAACAGAAGGCATCTGTTTCTCAAAGGGCTAAAATGCCACTGACCATTTCATTATCAGTATATTGCACTTCTGTGTGAGGCAGAGACTCTCAACACCTGCTGAATGTGGTCCTGGAACGGAAGGCAGGAACAGGGAATCACTGCCTCTCCTAGACACCTCTCAGTGCTGTGGTTCCCCCAACTTGTGCTGGCTCTGCTGTGTGCCATTTAAACCTTCTTGGTCCCWGTGCCGTAGGTTGCTGGCCTCTGCTCTAGGAACTGCAGCACTGACACACAGTGACAGGCAGAACCTCTGTGCTTTAGCAGCTGAACTAGGCAAAGTGCAAGGGACAATTTAATTAGCCAGCAMCACCTTGAGTTAATAGCAGAGTGCACAAAGTTCTCAGTTACGCTAGGGAGGGTAGAAGGCAGTAGAAAGTGATTTCAATTAGTGAGAAGAGCACACACAAAAAGAGTAAAGAGCTGACGGTATCAAAAACATTAACCCAACAGGCTACTTTGCTTAAGAAAGACCCTGGGATGAAGAACAATGCAGGAAATAAAGGATGATTTTATAATTGTTTCTTGATGTCCTAGACAAYGTTATCAGCCTTCTTGGAAAGCACCAGGATTCCAGTTTGGTTATGCAAAAGAAAATTAACCTCTTACTCTGAACATGAGGATAAGTCTAGTTTACCTTCACAATATTTACCAGTCAATAAAATAAATAAATAAATAAAAACCCTTTAAACTACACTCAATTCATTAGGTTTTTCAAACATTCCTACAATCTCTAGACCACACTGTAGCAGCTAGCTATACAGCTAGGATCTGTGGCTGCCTCAATTCAAATTCAAATGAAACTCTTGATTGAGACCTTAAGAAGTAAGCCTAGACTAACTACACTATCAGAAAAAAAGCCTGCTAGTTGTACTGTCATTTTTGTACTGACATTTTAAAGATTCTTTCTAGAGCCAAAGGAGAGAAAACTGTAAGGCTTAAGGAACCAGATGCCCTGTCTGCTACCTCCAAATCACAAGTCTAATCATAACTCAGGCTAAAATGACTGTTAGTTTCTATTCTGATAGCTAGTTAGCAATCTCCGAAGTATAAAGCTGGCTATTTGGTCAGAATCTAGGTTTTTAAACAGTATTTTAATTCTTGCAAGTGCCTAGTATCATTTTTTTTCTGACAGAGTAAGGCTAAAACAGGAAATATTACTGGCAACATTGCCTAAGCTAAGCAGTCAGACAAATTAACAAGTGACTAGAAGTGTTCTCAGTTCACTACAGTAAAGCATAGGTAGTACAAAAGAGATGTTTCAATACCTCATCTTGCCCCGTCCCTCACATTCACCCAGCACACCCACCAACCCCTAATGCAGGGGACCTACCCAATCGGGACGCTCACTGAGATCCCCTTGATGGAGGCCTGGGTCTGGAGAAGGTGGGAAGTAATCCTTCACGGAGGTGCTGTACTCCACAGGTCCTGTTCCAGGTAATGGCAGCTTAAGCAGTGGGTAACTAAGACAAAGACATAAGTGAGAAAAATTGCACTTCTTTTTTTAAACCAGGCTTTTAGGCAGTTTCCCTGGAAGAGCTCAAAGAATGAATGGGCCATGCAGGGTGTACCCACTCCATCTTAACCAGCCTTTGCAGGACAGGAGGCACAGCTGCAATATAACAGGACTTGAGATCTCATAGAAACTGTTTTATCAAGTTCCCCTAGGTAACAGTTATTTGGTATTTCACCCTTGGAAAGAGACAACTAAAAAAAATCCCAGGAGAAGAAGGAAAGTTCTTCACAGCAGAACTTGGCTCAATAACCTTCCATCACCTAAAAGTTAATCTCTGTCTTAGAGCACTACTTAGTAGCACTCTCTCCATTATTCATAGCCTTCACAAAAATGATATTGCTGCATTCAGATTGCTAGTTTCCCAACCTGTGCTCCGTACTAACCACCTAACTTTCCTCATTGAGAGTCAAGCAACTTCCAACATTTGACAAACTTCACCAGTCCCCAAAGCACTTTTACTAGTAGCAATGAGATACCAAAGTAAGTATGAAATGCTCATCTTTTTGCTACTTTTCTACCACAATCTTCAGGTGCTTGTAGCAGCTATCCCACAATAAACACAGCATTACAGATCAATGCTTCATACTATTTGAAAAGTTGATATACTGAAGTTTTCTCTGAAGTCACTACAAATCACATCAGAATCGAACTGGGGGAAAAAGCAAGACTGCTGTTACAGAGCTATTTGACCAACAGGATGGAACTGCCAGAGCCAAAGCAAACTAGAGACTGCATTTTTCTACCCTTTCTAATGATATAACTTATGTCTTTTGCCTCTCTGATGCTTCACAATCCATCAGACCTTAAACTTCTGATGTATTTTTCAGTTCAACTCCTCTTTTCCGGCAATATTCTCTGAATAGATGTAAAGGCCTTGGAAACGTTTTCACGCAGTACTCTGCCCACTTCACTGATCTGTTGGGTGTATAAAAATAATGCAGTTTCTGTAGCTTGAATCATCAAAGGCCAGGGTGACAACACACAATAGTTAAGATGAAGTTTCAGATTGAACATCAAAAGGCTATAAAGAAGAATGAAAGCAAAAGCAAGACACATCATATTTACAACTTTATTAGTTTGATAAAAATCCAGCATCATAATGATACTCAGTTGATTGTGCAGTGGGAGAGAAGAGAAAAAAAAAATAAAAAACATGTCATGATACATCAGAGGTGAAAGTATTCAACAAGGATTACAATCTGGAGAAACAGTACAGCCTTTCTTCTCTAGCAAGCAGCTGCTTTAACCCTAAAAGGCACATAGCACCTGCTTGTCACAAATTATTTCATGAGAATAACAAAARAAAGACATCGATGTCTGATTGAAACTTAGACAAACAAATTTAAAAAASATCAATAAGGTGATAAAGCAGAACGAGTTGAGCAGCTGACTGAAGACAAAATTTTTTCACTACATGATTTTGACATTGATACCTGACACTGACATAACATTTGGTCCAGCTCCAGAAAACTAATAAATCTTTGATTCATACTGCATGTTTATCCAGATGTAGATTTCCCTGTGCAATCACCTCTAAGTTTTAAGAAGTCAGAACAAAAATCTTTTAAAGAACTTMACATATTTAAAAATAAAGGCACTGAACCTAAAACAGTCAACAGATTTATAAGAATAGTAGTGGGGTGTATTGGTTTTGCCTCATAAGCAACTGCAGAGGTGCAGCAGGTGTTTCAAAAGTGATCTTGCTGCTTTTCTAGTTGAAGCTTTGCTGTGTAGGACCAGGACATTATCAGATAACCCAAAGCAAATCGTCACCAGTGCTGCAGCTGAACAGGAAGCCTCCATATACAGCAGAGCTGAAGGAAATGACGACAGCCATCTAGCAGACTATCACATCCACACAGTCAGTTTTGAAGACTTGACCACCACCAGAGCTCACAGTTACAGCACTAAGTAAAGGGTGACAGAAACGCTGAACACTTTGGGATGCTAAACATTTCACAAGTTTCCCCTTCCCGGTTCAGCAAAATTCAGCTAGCCCTGCACGCAACCCCACACCTGAACGAGTGTTCCAACCAGTTCCTGTCTTTCAGAGCAAAAATGCCACAAATCCTGGCAGAGGGCCCACTTGCATGTGGCATTTTTCCACCTCCTAAAGCCCTACTGAGATGCAAGGATCTTGCCTTCTTATTAGTTGCTACGGAGAGGAAGACTATTTTCACTAGCCATAGAAGAAAGAAATTGAAGTGGGTGAAACAAGCTCAGCTGACAGAAGCAACAAGTTGCTGCCTCCTAGGAATACAACCGCATCCCTCCCTTCCTGCCATTGATCCATGCCTTGCTCAGGGAGCAGGTAGCCATCCTTTTTCATCCTGCTTATTCAGTGTAGGACCCAGTTCTTATTTAAGACACATACACCTCTAAAACTAGCCTGAATATCAAGCTGCACATCCTGGCCTTGCAACAGCGATCTTGCCTACAGAATCTCAGGCCTTGCAAATGTTAATCAAGTCTGTCTCTCTCTCCTCTTCCCCCATCACCACTGCACATTACACATGTTTACAATGTACACAACCTGCAGCAAGGAAAATTCCAGTTAACTGCAAGGAAAACATTCTTCACAGCAGGAACAGTCAAACACTGTAAGAGAACCCAGAGAGTTTGTGGACTCTCAACCTTCAGAGATATTCTAAAGTCAGGGCTCTAAGTCTAACTATGAAGTTAGCACTGCCTTGAGCAGGGGGGCAGCACCATATGGCTGCCAGGCATCACAGAATTATCAGAGTTAGGAAAAGACCTCCAGAGGGCTCTAGTGCAAACCCTGCTTGGATCAGGCCCAACGAGACCAGTTTGTTCCAGGTCAYGTCCAGGTAAGTTCTGAATATCTTCAAGCACTGAAGTTCCACAGCCTCTCTGGGCATTTGTTCTAATATTTGACTCCTCATAGTGAACATTTTTTTCCTCSCATCTACTCAGAAGCTTCCATGTTGCAACTTGTATCCTTCTACTACACACCTCTAAGAGGAGTCAGGCTCCACCTTCTCTACAYCCTCCCATTAAGCAGCTGCAGACCAGCAGTAAGATCTCCCCAGGCCTATGTAAGGCCAGGCAAACTCAGTTCCCTCAGCCTYTRCTCACTCACTAGGTGCTCCAGCCCACAATCACTTTGATGTACTGGAACAAGTGCAGCAGAGAGCTACCACTGTCTTTCTTGTAGTGCAGCAAACCGGACACAGGACTCCAGGTGCAGTCTCAAAAAGGCCAAACATATAGGAAGAATCCCTTCCTTCCCCCCGCTGCTTATGCTCTTGCAAATACAGCCCAGGATGCCGTTGGCCGCCTTTGCTGCAAGGGCGCAGTACTGACTCGTGTCCAGCTTGTCCACCAAGGCTCCCAGGTCCTTGGCCGTAAAGCTGCTTTCCAGCCTGTCCTGCTGCAGGGGCTCCATCCTGCAGTCCCAGATGCAGGACTTGGCATTTGCCTTTTTGTTTCTGTTGAACTGCAGGAGGCTCCTCCCAGCCTGTCAGTCTCTGACCAGCACCCTTGCCTTCCACCATATTGACCGCCCTCCCCTTTTGATACTGATTTGGTATCATCAGCAGACTTGGTGAGAGTGCGCTCTGTCCCACTACACAGGTCATTAATAGCGATGTTGACCAGGCCTGGTCCCAGTATCCGTCCCTGGCAGATGCCACTAATACTCAACCGCCAGTTGGACCCTGTACCATTGATCACCTCCCTTCTGAATCTGTGATCCAGCCAATTTTCCACCCACCTTATCATCCCCTTATCCAGTCCGTATCTTACCAATTCAGCTATAGGAAATCATGTCAAAGGCCTCATTAAACTCAAAGTATACAAGATCCTCTGCTCTTCCCCTTGTCCACAGCACCAGTCATCTCATCACAGCAGATGATCAGGTTAGTCCGGCATAATTTGCCATTGGTAAATCCATACCGGCTGTTCCCAAAAACATTCTTTTCCTTCATGCACTTGGAACCAGCTTCCAGGAAGGTGCGGCAAGGCTGACCAGCCCGTAGACCCTCTCCCAATTTCCATGACCTTTTAAAGACGAGAGAGCAGCCTTGCAATGAGCAATTGGCCTGCTCCTGCAGCACTGAGGCATCCTTTCTGGTTTCATGGATTTGCATATGTTTAATTGATTTACATGCTCTCTAACTGTATCCCTGTCTATGCTCCATTCCCACAGACTCTGCTAATAGACTCAGGGACTTCAAGTGCCAGAACTTCTCACTTTTCATTGATGAGTGGGAGGAAGGGGGGAAGTAGCATCTCTTTTTCTGCATCCATAGATCCCCTGCCCCACCAAGCAGTGAACCTACATTTTCCTTAGCCTTCCCTTTCTTAGGGGAAGCTAATACGTATACAAGCCTTTTTTGTTACTGTTCACATCCCTCACTAGTTTCAACTCCAGCTAAGCTCCGAGTTTTCTAACTCCATCTTGCATGTTCAGACAATGTCTCTATTCCTCCTAGGTAGTCTGTCCCTGCTTCCATCTTCCAGGTACTTATTTTTTGAATTTGAGCTTAGTTTGTGGCTCCCTATTTATCCATGCTGGCCTTCTGCCATGCATGCTCAGCTTTCTGCACATTGGAACGCATCAGATTTGTGCTTTAAGGAGGCTGCCTTGATGACTAACCAGCCATCCTGGACCCCTTCACCATCCAAGGGGGTTTCCCTTTAGATCCTGCCATGAGGAGGACTGAATGGGCCAAAATTTGTTCTCCTGAACTCCAGGTTGGTCCCCTCTGTTACTCTATGGCTTTAATTTACAGAATGACAAAGATGAATCCCATACAGTCATTTTGGATTTTCTTCTTCCTCAAMAATAAACCAGTTTTAGTCAAATATATACGCACACACTCTCATTTGGATTTGGATGAAGGGACCAAATCTGAAAAACATTAATGCAAGGGTGAAAACAGTTTTCAAATCTAAGAGTGCAGACCACATAAATAAAAGAGAAAGAAGTAGAGAGATACTAGGAAAGTGTACCATACTTGCTCTCCTACAACAGGAATTCACAATCTACAGACCTGTGATGAAAGAGTTCAGAAAGCTTACAGTCCAGCCAGATATTCTACAGTATAAGCAATGAACACGCACCTACTGCCTACCCAGTATTTGCAAAATATAARCCTCTAGAGAGAGCTGAAGTTCCTGCTGCAAGTCAAACTTAAATGATCAGCCTGTTCCTGTAATTAACATTGGTCAGACTGCTGGAAAACAGTTTTCTTTGCTTTACATGCTCTTTCTCCTGTCCCTGCTAATTCCATAGACTCTTGACTATTCTCATATTTTGTCCCATGCTGCAGGTGACTGAACTCCAAAACTCGATGTTTAGTAGCAGAGTATGACTAAAAACTTGAAGATTCAAATAGTGCTACTCTGGCTCCAAGTATATGATCTGTACAAAAAAATAGGACACTTCGGCATAACACTTTGGGACAACTGATTCAGGCCCAAGAATATTTCTGAAAGTTTCTTCTTCCCTGTAGCAAGCTGCCCTCTCTGAAAGGCATSACAATTTCTATTTCCAGACAGAAGTACAAGAAAAAAAATAGTGATTTAATAATCAGGATGACGATTCTAGAAATTGCTGCCTGCAAGCACAGAATGACAAATATATTCCCAATTCTTCCAAAATAGGGCTTGCCCCAAACCACTTGGGCAAGCTCCACTGCATCTTGCTCTGCAGACCTACCCTGACTGGAATTAGAGGTGCAGTTGGAGAAGAAAAGCAGCTATACAAGACTGTCAGTCTATGGCATGGTTAGAGATGACAAAATTTTAGAAGTGACCTGAAACTGAACTGTTAAAATCATCCTTATGTTCAACAGAGCACCTTCACTCTTCCCTCCTCTGCCCATTATACAAGGGGAGCTCATTTTCTGTTTAGAATTAGCACCATAGGCCAACACGAGTTTGATGAGCACATCTCCCTAATGGAGCAGACAGCACTCTGAGGAACCTACTCTTAATTAGGACTCCGTCTTCCTGTACATCTCTATGCACTTCAGTAGAGCATTAACCAAACAGAAGGAAAGGAAAAATACATTAGATGCTCAATTCCATTCCCAGTAATGGTAGAATTGCAAGCTGTGTCTGTGTGCAGGTTATATCCTCTCTACCCTAAATTGCTTGTTCTGTAAAAAGAATTAATCTTAAGTTCAATATAATACACATATCTTCAAGATAGTATGCAGAGAAGCTACACTTATTATGCAAAATGTTAACAAGCAATAGCACCAAGCTTAAAATAAGTGGACAATATATTGTAAAGCCTTTTGCAGCTCAGATATTGCAAGGTAGCCTGTCCAAGCTGGCATCATTCCTCTGGCAGCAATTACTGCCCCTGAACTGTCAGTAGAAAAGACCTAAATATAATTAACCACTCTATTTTGCCTAAAGTAGATTAGGGAGTGTTCACACAAACTACTGGGAAAGTTGTGGGAGCCTCCAATACATGGCCAGGAGAACAGCTGGGAAAGGTTAGTGACCTAAATTTACACAGCTGTCTGCAAATGACAACCTGGCCATAATCACAGATGTTTTGCCAGGATTTAGCATGTCACATCAAGTAGTTCTGGATTCAGTTGTACCCTTTCTCTGCTTGAGAGCATGAAGAAGGGCCTTAACATGCTAGCTAACATACCACAGAAACTTACTAAAATACACATTTCTATAGTTTTTTTTTTTTAAAAAAAAAAGTCTCTGGAGATAGCTCTCAGATGCTTCACCATGTTGGTTCTTAACCACCAGCATATTTATGTCTGAATAATATCATTTCTTCTCCAAAGAGGACGCCTGTTGCCAGATCCTGGAGCGGATGTGTGGCCTAACTCCTTTACTACTGAAAATTTTCTTACTACACACTTATCTGCTGTTCACAATAGCTCTGCCTTTTGCTATGGAAGTTGTACAACAAACTGGAAATGAATAAAGTTCAACTAAAGAAAGCAATCAGACATTATCACCAGCAAGAACGGAAAAAGAAGAAAAACTAAAATATGACTGTGGCTAGGAGTCCTGTTGCAGCTGACTGCAATGATGAGTAAAGTATTAAGTCACTCAGAAGGCCCCAAAAAATAGGCAAGTAGTGCAAAAACAGTGACTCAGTGATTAAGCCATGGAGTTGCTCATGACCGACTTCACATAGACTTATTCCAGAAGGGGTATGCACCACTGATGATTGCTTCTTTATGTGTGATGAGTTGAACTAATCTTTTTTAAGCAGCATGGCTAATATTCCTCATCTTGGGGAAAAAGAAAAATGAAACAACAATTGCAGGGGATGCAATGGATGTAAATAGAAGCATGAACAGCATAGACAGGGAAGATAAGAATGAACTGTTGGCTATCTTTTCGAATAGCTAGGGGTCATCAAACAAACCTAATAGGAGACAGGTTCACAGCAACTCCTTGCTGAAGGAGGCTAAGAAGCTCACACAGGAGCCAACAGACTACTTCAGAGAAGATAAATCCCCACTGGATTTCTAAATGCACAGAAACTACATCATCATATCTCCATTAGGGACCGCAGATTAAAGTGTACTGCAAACTAAGAAGATCAAATATTCAAACTGAGATAAAATGACTGGCAAGACAAAACAAGACAATGGTCAAAATAAGAGAGAAGAGTGATGTGGCAGCAGAGACATTAGGGCAGGTGGCAATGAGGAAGAGGAATCACACCTGACCATCTGCTCTGACCCAACATGGCAGCTGTATACAACTTCCAGCTGGGTAAGGTTAACACAAGGGCTCAGGCAAAGACACAAGATATGACGAGCTACTCCACCTTCACTAACACGAAAGAGATCAGTTGAGAATCCAGCATTTGTTTTTTTTTTGTTTGTTTGTTTTGTTTTAAAAAGAGTTGGGGGAGGGGGGGAAGGTTAACTCTCTGTAGAGGGGAAGAAGCAACCACTCGCATCCTAAAGTGCCAACACATTCATGAATGAAAATCAGCCACTTCCCAAAATACCAGGCATTTTAGCACAGCAACTCATGGCTCCTTAACAGCTGTTCCTGAATGAGCAGGGGAGAGGGGTTCCCCCCTTCATTTTTGGATTTCAAACAGTTGTCCAAGAAGTTCAAAAGCACATGCACATACAATGCAGGAAAGAGTTAATGGCATTTTGTTGAAACTATCAAAGAGAAAGAGGGGAAGAGTAAGAGGAAAGTTCTTGATAGAAGAAAAAAATCAGAGATTTGTGAGCACTGCTAAGGACTATACCCTACTGTGGCTGTCAGTGTAACCAAGGTAACCAAGATTCCTATTCCTATCCATCCTCTTCAGCCCTGCACTCAGTCTAGACCTGTTGACATCCAAATCAACTTCTGCATTTCCCTTCAATTCTATTGCTTAAATCATGAATATGGAACAGGATTAATGCTGCATAGAGAGATCTACATGCTCCCTCCAGTATGTACTTTGAATCTATCACTGCACTAGACAAGGAAGAAGAAACCAGCATCTAATACTGCAGGTTACTCAGAAAATCCACTTTTTCCTCACTTGATACTAAATAGCATTAGATATTTTCCTACTTAGTCTACAGTTTTATGCAGTCACACTGATGTGCTCCTTCAGCTGCCTTTACTCTTCCAGGCTGCTAAATCAATGAAAGCCATACTGCCAAGATTAAACACAATTCTCTTCATTTTCCTACTTGCTTATGCATATTAATTTTCATACTGATCATTGTTAAAAGCAAGATGTACCAAGTCTCAGTTAACAGCCAGGATCAATCTTGTTCATGAAGCCAGTACTGCAGTGCAAGTATCTACCGTGTGAGCATGGCAGCACTCTCATAGGTAATATCTTCACTGGGAGCGAGAGCTTTTGTCTTTGCTGATATTCCCTGTATGTTCTGCTGAAACTACAAATGCTGCAGACAGCTGTGGCATTAGATTAGACATTAGCATGCGTCCATAAGGAGCAGTACTTCCTAGCAGGTTGTCTGGCATACCAAAAAGCTGCAACAATTTATTACAATCCACCTTTTCAGCAACCACCTTCAGGGGAAAGGCCACACAGGAAATTCACTTTAACCTCTATCTTAAAATAGACTGTTCTGCAGTTGTGATAAGGACTATAGGAGCTAAATATAGGTGTATAAGACAACATGATCTAAATACAGTTCATATTGCTTGTGCTATTGTCTTGCAGCAGAGCTCAGGAACAAGACTTATTCTTGGGAATCTTAACAGAAACTCCCTGATCTTGAGCCAACTACAACATAAATATATGTCCAAGTAAGAGAAAGGAGACAGTCTACTTACATCACAGGACTCATGTTTATGAAAAGTTTTAAGAATGTCTGATGGAAGAACACAAAGTACACATTCTACTATTCATTTGTTCTAAACTACTTCCAGTAAAATGCTAAAACATTAGCTCTTGAATTTATTTAGCCTTATGCAGGCAGACAATAATGACTCATCTAGTCATTGATAACTAAGACAGACTGAGAGCAAGAATGGGAAAAAAAAAAGGAGTGAGAAAACCCAATGATATTGAGAAATTCACTAGATCTACTGCTTCAGACAGCAATGTTAGGGCACCTTTAAGAGATACTTAAAGAACAAACCGAGAGCTGCTTGCTGAGTTGTCAGAAGCTTCCTAGCTCCCCACAGGAGCTAGACGTTGCAAGGACTGAGACGTGGCAAGACAGGCTCATTTTTAAGTGCACTTCTATCAAGTATGGAGAATTACTCCATACTGAGTTGCAGGAAAGGACAATTAAAAATGAATGATAGAAACCACTTTTCTTTTTGTTACAGATTTTTTTTTTTTTTTTGACAAAGAAAGTTCTTTAACACTAGAAGGGAAAGGCGAGAAGAAAAGTAGGATCTAAAACAGTAACAGGAAAGTCCAAAAAGAAAATTTGGTTTTGAAAATGAATTCTTTTCAGACAGTCAGCGCATCCTGACATCCTTCTGCAAACTCAAAAATGAGGAAAATTTGATCATCTACAAGTTATTATTGCTGAATTCAAGCAAGAGCACATTTTTCTTATCAAACATGACATGGGTTCAAGCAAAAATGTTCAACCAACTAGTTTACATATTTTCAAGACAGCTTAGATGGCCAAGATGGAGGACTGCCAGGTCAGCCTGAGGCAGCTGGCAATCCAACAGGACTGCAAATCCTGAAATTGCATATTCCTCGTTCAAATGTAGAATCAAAGCAGAGATCTCCAGTGTCCCAGAAGAGTCCTCTACTGGTGAACACAGAGGAAAGTAGAGAGCTGCCGGATCTTAGATAACAGGGCGGGTAGTGATACATTACCTTAAAATAGGTACCACCTTCATTTTGCACACTTTAGAAGAAGCTTTTAGCCCATTTCCAGCCAAAGTTAAATATCACAACCTGCAAACTCACTGCTAATAAGATATTCAAAATTTGATGAAAAGAGTCTTTTTTGTTCTGCAGCACAAGGAAGTAATACAGCAATTCTACTTTGCAGTTCACTTCATTAATTTTCCCATGAAATTTAGGTAGTACTTAAGGAGAAAGCAAGATGCATTTTGTGTTTAGTTTCCACTTAACAGAGCTTTTTTTTTTTGAGTAACTGCCAGTGGGTAGAGAAGGCCAGATACTTGGCAGCGACAATTCACTGTTTAGTCTTACTAAGTGCATAAACAATACCTGTTTCTGAATAAATGATGCGTTCGCATTGCACTGTTTCCTGTGGACAGGACCTTCAAAAATTTGCATTGCAAAAGTAAAGATTCTTCCCCCCACTCTGTGCTGCCAGTTTCCTTTTGCTAAAAAGCAGAATTGAGGTCTCATCACACAGAACTTGCTTGCATCTAGTTTCATCATTCATTCCCACAGGAGACCATTCTCTATGCATTTGGAACATGAAGAGGCTGACAGAAACACAGCTCCTTTGGTTCACACAAGATACACAAGCCTGCAAGATAGCAAAATGTTTTTAGAAAAAAATATACAATACACACACACAAACATATGTAAGGGCCTCTGGTTCCAGACAGCTCTAAAACTCTTCAGAAGCAGAACCTAATGTGTCAATCAAAGAATGAACACTCAGAGACTCATCCTGTTAACGCTCCCAAACCTGCTTCATAAAGTCAACTGTTGGATTTTTAACTCCTCCTTTAAATAAAAAATATTCCTCAGAACTATAAAACAATTTCAAATTTATCCCGATTGTTGATTTATAAATATGTACCCACTTTTGTTCTTCTCAGAGTTGGGAAGGAGGGACTACTTATCAGATACAGTATTTTACTATTTTCCAGTAAAAAGAGACTGCCTCTAAAGCCTAATAGGTTTGTCCCTGCAAAGAACAGGAATGTTTCTTAACAAAAAATCTATTTAAATGAGATGATCAAAATGAATGCCACCCACAACAGAATGTATAGTAAAACAAGTAGTTCACTAGCAAGGCCTGTCAGCACCTAGTTCAGCAGAAAACTTTCACTCTCAAGTAAGAGCCAACACAACTGAAATCTGATAATCCAGGTTAAGACTGTAGAGTAAGAATCATAGGCACTTTCTGCTTTTAGTTGGAATATTAACTCATTAATAAAAACAGATAAATTACATCTATAGGTGACATTAAAAACTGTCTACATAGAACAATTAAAAGTTAAGGACAGGATGTAAATACATTCAGATAACCTATAACTGATGCTTTGGAGATATTCAGTAGCAAGAGAGTTACTGCAAAGCTGGCTGTGCTACCTGGTCCTTCAGTGCTGAGTATCTACACACAAAAACAGTCCTGTTATACTGAGGAGTCTGGTGGGAGGGGGGGCGGGAATGAACTGAGTTAACTTCTTTTGTAGTAAGGTTTTACAAGCTTTCCTTGAATCTAGGTGTGTATATATTCCGAGAATCTGGATGTCTCTTTCTCTCTCCATTTCAGGATTCAGAATCTACCCTCCCAGGAGCTATCATCTGCTTGCTTTAACCATAGGCTACATTTGTTAACCACACATGGGACTGAAGAATACAGAACGCTTCGCTTTTGCTCTACCATCTTTTCTTACTGCACTTTTGTTCAGGGCCAGGGACTAATGTTTTAACAAGACAGAGGATACAGCTCCTTCCTTGTTAATAATAGTCATTTAGAAACCACTGGGTCACATCACTTGCCTATCTTCTTTCCTTATTAGAATGACTTGTAGTTCCTACTGTTTCATTAGCCCTGTTTGATTCAGACACTGATCTGCATTACTATCCAACCAGAGCTGAAGGTCTCTTCTACCATTTGCCTTGGACAGAAACACTGCCTAAATCAAGTTCTGTCTTGAAACTGGGCCTTGTTTTTCTCCATCAGCCCCTTTCTCCAAATTTTAGCACACTTCCCTCTTTTCACAGGTGGATGAGATGAATCAGTAAGATTTGTCCTAAGAAACTGGAACACTTCTAAAGAGCAGAAAACAAATGAAATTCCAGCATTAAGTTGGCGTCAAAGATCATTATTCAGAGTCCTCACCATATGACTGAAGAAAAAAGGCAGACAGCACCTCGTGCCCATCGCCAAGTTTCCCCCTGCACCCAATGATTCCCATAACTATTACAGCGGCTCTTGCAGACAGTATCCAGTCCACACGGCACCATACTGAACATGCCCACAGCTGCCATTTCTGCATTCTAGGATAATAGTCAGGTTGGCAGAGTTTTAAAACAGCTCTATTTAGAGCTAGCTGAGCTGGGTCAGACCAATGGTCCATCTGGTCCAATAGCCTGTTTCGTACTGTGGCTGATAGCAGATGCCTCAAAAAGTAGGAGAACATGGCAAGTATGTAATGGATAAATGAACTCGAACAGACACAGTTCCAAGACTGAACTCCAGCCTAAAGCAAGTTAACACATTAGCCTAAAACTCATTCTACTGATTATCACAATACTTCAAAGTTTCCTGCCTCACCTCTTAGATTAACAGTCACTTCAATGACTGCAGGCAATCACATCTGTCTTCCTGTTATGCTATTTTATATATTCAATCATCCTGACTTAAAAAAAATAAAGCCTTTTTTCTGGCCTTGGCACCCCCCTCTCCCAAGCTATAAAGCTCTACTGTAAATGAGAAAAAGACTTACACACTTGAAAGATTCTAGTGCAATATAGTACGAAGTTAYCAGATATCTTGCTTCAAGTCTATACTGCCATAACCCCTATGCATTTATTACAAGATTAGCTTCCAACAGCCATAGCTATGCTAGCCACAGAGGTAATACAACCRCATGCTGCCACACACCACAGATATCAGACTACTCTACACAAAGCAGACATCTCAGACTTGTAAGGATAYTCATAACTGCAGAGAGTACCCCCTGAATTTGAGCTCTGGCAAGAAAATATCCAAATTCTGGCACGAGTCAAGGAACCTGAAATACAACATAGTTGACAATACAGCTTCATTGTACTGTACCTGCATACAGTGAGTTTTATTTTCTGTTTTAAAAGCAGAAACAATGTAAGGACTGCAACTGCAAAACTATGCAGACTCAAGAAAACAGAAGTTATTCTCAAATTAATTGATATCAAGGATGCGTGTTCCCAATAGCATCGCTCCTTAGAGTTTCAGCCTGAGAAAAAATAGAAGCAGATTTATCAGGAAGGAAGTGGGGTGGAAGGGAGGAACACTCCTAACACCTTAATAAAACACCAGAAACAACAGCTTACATTAGAGAAAGTAGAAAAGGACTGCGAACTAGCTTAAAAACATCTTTTCAAAATAATTTACATTCCAGTTTATAAGCTTCATAGACAGACTAAAGAGCATACAGACTTCAACCCCAAACCAGATTTCTAAGAAGTAATTTTTGGCCAGAAACCATTCTGAAGAATGTCTAGGATAATCTGGCATTTAGAGGCAAGTTCTATTTATTAGCCAATATGCACACCSTTCCTGTGATTATTTAATCTGGATAAAAAAACCCACGGATCAACTGCATTTACTCAGAGTGAGCCAAGCAGCCTCTGCAGCAATAGCAGCCAAACTTCATTACTGGACCACTTTTACGGTGTCACTGACACAAGACGGTCTTTTCCAAATGCAAGGCTGTGCCCACGCACACCAACCTCTCCCTTCTCCCACCAAAATGCAACAGCAGCAGCTGAACTCCAACAGCCACTGCCTGGTCTACCCAGCAGGGAGGYAGCAGGTTGAATGGAGTATCCCAAGGCAACCAGTCTGAAAACATCTCAGAGTATCCCATGTATATATCCTAGAAGGGTCCAGTTTTACCACACTGAAATGCTCAAGCGTAGAAGGGTTGCACTCCAGAATAGTTCTGCCCTAATTAGTACTGCTACTTCTCAAGCTAGAATTAGCACCTAGTTAACACCAGTTAATACAGAGCAGATGGGAACAGGAAGTGAAACATTCAAAAAATAACTTCTAAAGAGGGAGAACTTTAGCCATGTTGGTTATAGCACTTCAGCTTTTGCCAAGGTACTCCTGCTCGCAGAAGATGTCACAGTATTTTAAAAATCCTTTCCCTCCTAGAGCCATTATTTGTTTTGCTAATGAGGTACTGGAGCTCATCAGAAAAACAAACTATTCACTTTATGAAGGTAACTGTATGTTTGACCGTGTTTTAGACTCCCTTCAGCAGTTTAAAGCTACCCAATAATTGCAGAATCCTCAAATGCCAGCACTGAGTAATGCAGGCACCTCCACAAACACACAGTTACAAGTAGCTAATCTGCCAAGGAAAACCTACTCTGAAGCCTCAGGAACTTAGTGAGAGACCTTAATTCACATTTCTCCAAACATAAGATCAAAATACAGGATAGGTACCAATTCAGACCTAGTGGGCATAAGGTTCCCAACAAGGAGGGCACCAGCTCTCCATTCTAAATCAGATTCCCTCCTATTGTCAGGGAAACCCTCAATTTAGGAAGGGCAGTAAACATGAATTACTTTGATCCCTCCTGAACTGCAACATATGTATTGATAAACATTTTAAACCAAAGTAGTTGTCTTGCATTCCTGCAATTAACCCCAGCAACAGCACTTAATTCTGAGGAGGTACAAAGCTGAATATCTTAGTAAAACAAGTTTTTCTGGAAGCTCTGAAGAAGTAGTTAACAAGCAAGAGCACTGTGGCCTGGTGATTAAGGACTCATAGTGAAACTGCACTTTGGCTAGTGCAGGCTTGACATGTGAAAGTAGCATCCAGCAAGAGCCAAAGTCAAAGAGATACAGCTGCTACTTGTAACCACATCAGCCTAGATAAAGAGAACTTATACACATTTGCTTGGACCTTACAGAAACTTCCTATTTCTCTAGAACATAAGATCTGAAAACAAAACTATTAATAATTTTTAGATGGAATCATACACAGCTGTGCAAAATCAGGAGAACAATGCTTCTATTCCTGCTTACAGCCTTCAAGAGTCATATGCATGAGAAGCGATCTCACGGATTTCCAACATTGCATCTTTTACCACACATATGAAGAAAGAAGTGTCTTACAAACATAAAAATTTCTTTGAGCATCACTCAAGGTATCTATTCCAACATTATTAGAGCTCCTCTAAAAGCACAGGAGTATATCAGAGCATGTTTTATTTTGACCAAATAAGACATAGACTTAAAACCCTGAAGACAGAACCTGCAGGCACACAGGTATGCAAGTGTCTGCACACAAATCTGAACACAAAAGCTTTCACAATTCCACTAGTAATAATGTCTCACTGGAAATAATTAAGAGGACCAAGTAACATTTCTGACTGTAACAATAATACGCATACAAGTTGGAGATGAATGCAGAGTCCATAAGGAGAATCAGTAGAGAATGCACACCAAGGCAAGGGCTCAAAAAGAGGAGTATAAGCTTCAGGGAGAACAGAATATGCAAGAATGGAGAGAAAGATTAACTTTCCTCCTCCCCATATTTAATTTATGGTTTTGGAGTTCACCATTAGGTGGCTGGGGATTACTTATTTTACTTATTGTTTTACTTATTTCACTTATTTATTTTTTACTGAATAAACTGTATCAAGATACTTCATCCCTGTCCTTCCTTTTGTCCCACACAAAAGGATGACAACCACCTACCCTGTCAAAAAATGGTATCTTCTGGGATAGCACACTCAGTGAAACCTGAGTACATTTGTGTTGCTAAGACAGCTTAGAAGCCAATAACAACCTGGGAAAACGAGTACTTAGCAGGACTTACCAGCAGGCCAAGATACAGAGACCAGTGAAGAGGATGATTGGAATGGGGTAGGAAGCACACAGCAGTCCGTGGTTATAGAACGCCCGCGATATCCTCTCGCGCAGTTTTTCAGTCAGGGTCATCCTCAACAGTCACCTAGCTGCCATCCCGGAACGCATCAGGGGATTAGGCGATTCCAGCATGCGCAATGCTTCAGCAAGGCACTGTATCCAGCTAGAAGTGGGGGGAAAAAAAAAGTTAATAAGGAAAAAAAAAAAAGGAAAATAAGCACTGCCAACTTGTTTTACTAAGACATTCAGCTTTGCACCTCCTCAGAAAGACCAAAAAGACACCACGTACATAGCACTTGTCCTAAACCAACAGGCAATGTGATCACTTTTTTTTTTAAGCACATGCATGCACCTAGGAGCGGGAAAGGACAAAACATAACCAAACATAATGAACACCAGCTGAACAGACATCAGGCACTGCTGCCATGAGCTGCTGGTCAGAGAAAACACACAAGAATGGAGCTAAGAACCAAATTGTCTGAAAGGAAGGAAGCAAAGGAGCTTAGCACTAAAAGAATTAAGCTGTACTCTGAGGAGATGCCAAAATGCCAATTAGTGAAGAGGGCTTGAGCTTAGCTGTCAGCAATGCAGTCTTAAGGGAAGTGCTCTTGGACACTGACGGAAGCACATTCACTTTGAGGGCTTTAACTATTAGCAACACAGCAGTAACAACGGAAAGAGATTAGAATAGGCTTTACAGCTCAATCTAAAGAAAGTTATTTTTGCCTGGGGAATGAGGGAGGGAATATAAGTAGCCATAGTTCAGAAAACTAAGCCAGAGTACACTACACAGTAAAAATAAGCTAACACAGATGCTCGTTGTCCAAATGTATTTTGACTTGACTGTAAGATTAGGCAGGTTATCAAGTGCAAACTGAAAAGCGGATGTTGGAATTGGTCTGCTTAAACTTGCCATTTGGTTTTACAAAACATAACAAATATAAAAAGTCCATA
Organism: Rhea americana; assembly: GCF_003343005.1. Classification (NCBI taxonomy): domain Eukaryota; kingdom Metazoa; phylum Chordata; class Aves; order Rheiformes; family Rheidae; genus Rhea; species Rhea americana. The sequence goes on from NW_028186655.1 coordinate 156,697, forward strand.
CAAATGGTTACATTAATGAATGAAAATGCAGTGAAAACCAGATTGCTGGGAAAGATGGGCAGAAGAAACCTTTTTCTAAAAGAAAAAAAACAACACACTCAGGCCAAACACAAGTGGTTTACAACAGTGTGCTAAGAAGCAAAAGACTTGAATGCAAGACGATTTTTCACAGCTACTATTATCCAAGATTTTTACCTGAGGGGAAATAAAGAGATTTCTCCTGACTAGTTTAGAATAGGAGTAGGACAAATAAGAGACCCAAAGCATACAAAAAAGCTACTTTATCTGCAGGAAGCTGCCATTAATGACTGCTCCAGAAAATTAAATACAAGACCTACACATAGGTTAAAACCAGCTACTCATTTAATGTTTTGAACCCCTCACCCTCTTGCACAGGAGGGATACTAGAAGAGAAAGTTGGACAGGTTCCCAGGCAAGAAATACATTAATGGTTATTAATACGTATCTAGCTTAAGATCTCTGTAGCCTCAAATATTTAGAGGAGGAGGGAAGTATCACTTTTATTCTTTTTTTGAACATCCACTTTCAGCTTGAGAGAGAGAGAATACTGGGGGAGACAAACCCTTAGTACAGCCACTATGCTTTTAACTTCAGGTTAAACTCTATTCAATGGCCAAAGAACTATTTACGATGATCTATTTTTTTCATACTGGCCAGACTAAGCAAGCAGAATGCAAAAGAGAAAATATGCTTCCCATCAGCCAAATTGACATTAGCAATAAAGTTTATGAAGATTAAAAATACAAGAAACATAATTATGAGAAAAGTTTCAAGGAGTAAACAGTCACAGAAATTTTGGGGGGAAAGCAAAAAAAATCAAAAATTCAAGGGCATATACGTAACACATGCAACATAAATCACACAGCACCGTGAAGATACATTCTCAGCAGTAAGAGACAGCATTGCTACAGCAACATTCAAAACAAACAAAGTCTGGATGGGCACAGTGCTGGAGCTGGGCCACCACTGCTCCTCCGGCGGCCGCCTTCTACAGGCGGCTGGCCTCCGGCCCTCCAGTCGGATCTCCAGAGCCAGTTTCCTCACGCTGCACGCRAAGAATGCCCTGCTGCTTCATTCCCACAGTTCAGACAAGGTGTTTGATTTCCCCACCTCTATGTTAAGATGTAAACAAACTACGACTACTTCTGATGAATATGGGTCTCCAGGGCAACAGTTCCCTCCTGTAATTAATTGCTGAACTACCTTATCCATAAAAATATGGGTGCTGCAGTCAAGAAAGACATGACAGAACAAAATCCGATGTTGCTTTAGGGCTGGGTGTCAGGATTGGACTGTCCTTTCCAATCCTTACTCTGTGACTAACTTGGGAATAACACATATATTCTACTTCTGTGACAAAGAAGTCATGACTATGTTTTTGACCAGTCTCATCTAACAGTGATTTTGGTTATTGACTGGGAACATTTTCTACTAATTGCAAAGAGGGAAACTTAGTACGTACTTGCTTCACATGATGTGAAACATCAGCATTCGTTAAGAAAAAAAAAAAGTTAGCTTCGGAACACTTACACTTGCTTAGTTTTGAGCAGGTCACATGTTTAAACCTGAACTCTTCATTAGCTTTATTGTGCTACAGTGCACATGAAAGTTAGAAGTAGGAGCAGGTCATTTGCAAAGTTACATTTCCAAACAAAGGTTACAGAGCTCAAAACAAAACCTCTGATTTTAGGACAACTGTTAAAGTAGAACCCATTCAGAGTATTCCTTTGTGCCAATAAGGATTTTACTGTCCTGGATTACCAGTCTTGAAAGAAGTTTGGCTGGAAGTAAGCAGGCAATAGGATGTTTCTTTATAACTCTGCAACAGTGTGTTCTTTCTCTGGAGCATATACATTAAAGAAGCTATTACAACAGAGATGTGTACTGAAATCATAGCAAGATAAGACACCCAGTCCACTTCAGCTATAAAAGGCAGATATACAGTGAAGTTCATGAATATAGCACAGGAAATAAAAGCAAACAGCAGGCTTGAAAGAGCAAAGTTCGGCTTTAAGGTTTCTTAACCTCCAAATTAAAGTACACATTAAGCAGTTATTTAGACTTTCCTGCCGCTCCTTCCATTTAGGGACGTCTAAGACATCACTATTACTAGGATTACACAAATTCAACTACACATCAGTATGATTTCACTTAAGATGCCTCCCCCCCCTTACACATCTCCAATTCTGATGCTGAATTAGCTGGTAATTCTTCCCATGGTAAATGTAATCTGGGGGCTAGTTGGGACAGAGTTTTTTGGGGGTGGGAGAGGAGGCCCAGGAGCATGCGGCAAGCGTGCACACCTGGGAAGACCACCCTGCACTGTGGTTACCCACGCACGCCTTGGCGAATGGATTCTTCAGAGCAGTATTGACAAAGATCTCCGAAGAGCCAGTACAACGCTAAGGCTACTTATTTGTCACAAACCGAAAATTCAACGTTGCAGCAGTTTTGCAGACGGAAAAGGGACTTCTGATTATAGCCAATCCACAACACCTGGATAGCTACAGAAGAGTGAATTAATCCACATTGTAAACAAAATCTTTTTCCCCATTTTCATGTTACAAAGAGCAGAAAAAGCAGTTGCCAAAACAATCAGATTGCCATCATCTAATCAGTAGTTTGCTGCAAAATAATGCAGATTACATTATATAACAGAATGGAATACATTTACTTCACAATCAGTGTGTAGCAGATGTGTATACGTAAGCAGCACCATAGCTCAGCTGGTGAGACACACTGAATGTAATCATGAAAATCTTGCTAGTTTGTGACTGCTTCTTTTAGTAGCAGGGGACCACAACACAGCTACGTTGTCACAGAGCAGCCCAGCATAAGTCACTAGGTCCGATGAAGAGAAAAAAAACATTTAGCAAATTTTAAAGTTTTGCAAATTTTACACCAGCCCATGACACTCACCTAGCAGCACTGGAGACTGGAAATGCTCAGTGCCTGAACCAGGTGGACACAGAGATGCCAGAGCCAGCTTCCCCCACTGCCTAGTGGTATTCCTCATCCCCATGTCCACCAGAAGTATTCTAACTTCTCCAGGGAGTTTTCAGATAGCCTTGCTCTTAGATCATAGAATTGGTTGGGTTGGTAAGGTTGGAAGGGACCTCTGGAGATCATCTAGTCCAACCACTACGCCGAGGTGTAGCCCATGCGGGGATTGAACCTTGGCATTAGTCGGTTAGTGTGGTGCTGCTGAGCTAATCCTGCTCCCATGTAGTTTAAAAAACTACAAAGTTTCCCTCTGAAGCCCATTCCCTAAGCCACAGACAGGAACAGAAATATAGCTAAAGAAAGTGAAACTTTTCAGACACTATGTCATCACACTTTTTTTGGCGTACAAGCGCACCTCTGCCACACATACAGACACACACTTGCGAAGGAGTTTCCCAAGGGTACAAAAAAAGTTCTCGTACATAATAATACAAGCCTAGAAGGAGGGCTTCTATCATCTCATCAAGAACAAGAGCGAACATTTACTTTCTGCTCATTCACAATGCAACACAGGCAAGGAGAACATTGAGTGCCCACACTCTTATAACCCCAAGGCCCTCCTTTTCCAGCTGATCATTATCCTGATTAGAAAGCGTGTTACATTATAACACTTGAATTATAAGTAATTCAAGTGTTATAAGTATGAATTATAAGTAATTCAAGTATTACTTCATAATGCTTGAATTTTGAAGCAGATGTATCTATAATAGCATGTGCTGAATTGTTTCCTCAGCTGCAACTCCAGTACAGAGCAGAAATGACAATAGCTAAACCGCCTGTTCATAGACCCATAAAAAAAAGTTAAAGTTTATTCCATTTTAGAAATGCAAGCAGGTCTGGAGGTGTTCTTTAGAGGTTAGTCCCCCTGCATCTCGTAGAAAGACAGCAGATAGCACGAGTTGCACCAGCACTCCACAGGCTCAGTGGTGCTCAGTAAGCACACATCTAATTAGCTTTAATATGACACTTTGTTAGGCCTTTACATGGTCTTATGGGTGTCACTAAGGCTTAAGTTTAAAAATACAGCATAAGGCCTCCACATACAGACAGTAGCTTTCTCCTCCCTACCTCTGCTGGCACGAGACTTGAAATACTCATCTACTAAAGAAATATTGTTCTGCATGTGTGTGTGAGTATCTGGCCAAAAAGAGTCCAAATCATGCTAATATAAAACTGTGGTTCAAACACAAGAAGAAAGAATTTGCTACTCCATAATATTCTGCATGCTTGGCATGGTTACACTTTCTTGAAATGCTCCTACTATTTCTGTAGTTCACTGGCTCTACTGAAAATACTTACCAAAAAAAACCCAAGACTGACCAGGAAAGTAAGAGATGCAAGGTTTCTTCTTACAGAAGGAATAAACTAATAATAGTAGATACTGAATGATAATACTTCTCCAGAGGCAAAAGCCTCTGTCTCCCTTAAAAGTAGTTTTATATCCCAAATTCTTTACAGTTCCAATTGAAACTTTTTTTATAGCCTTCATAAAAGGCCTCCCTTTAGCAATGAAATGTAGGGGAATGCAAAAATCTTGTATGTAGATAACAGCAGCTCAAACTATGCTAGCCTACGGTAAACTTAGGGACAACGCTATTCAAGTTCAGGAAAGTTTTTTCTTTATTATAAACAATAACGCGGTTATTTTTAAAAGCACATTCTCCAGCCAGGTTTTCTATAAAGCTTTCTTGAATTAGTCTTATTAAATAGCCGTAAGAACAAAACACACTACTGCTAGTGGGGTGAGGGGAGGCGGGAAATCACTATTCTGTAGTATCTTTTCTCTCACTTCAATATGTAAAGTAATTTGCTCAATCTTGTTGCCTAAAGCAGTCCTATACCTAAACATGAATTTTAACTGAGCAATTTCCATGTAAAATACTGTGGGGAGGGGGAAAAAAGGAAAAGTAAGGGCTTACTAAAAAGATTAAGATTTACAAAGGTCACTCAGTTCTCTACTGCTGCTGAGAAAGCAAATGAAGGTGACTGCTGTACTCTCAACACTCAAGGGCAAGGAAGGCATACAGACTATTAGCAATAATTTTTCACCCCATGTATTTATCAACTCAGTATGGGCTTCCCAAGCAGCTTCCACCCCCAGATATCAGCAAGAATCAGACCATTATACAAAAACAAGATACAAGTAAAGATAGCAGGACAGACACTGCTCAAGATAAAATTAGCCAGACCACTTCAAAATTGCACTGCCAAATTAAATTGGAGTCCAAATCAAAACCTTATTTTACTACCTTGATCCACAGAATAGAGGTTCTATAGAGGACAAGACCTCCTTCCTATTCTTATGCTACTTCCTTCACATGCTAGAATTTATGTGGCATTTCCACATCCCAAAGGGACACGTTCATACCTGCTTGTTGCTTATAGCTACAGGCATTCCATATCCTGGGCTATATATACCCTAGGAACACAGAGCAGAAAAACAGGAGCATTCACTGTTATCAAGCCTACTAACAGATTTTCAGTCTCCTTGATCTCTCTTCAGTCCTCACTATGGAAATGGTTTTACCATAACAATGTCAGAAATTGGCACCGTAAGTGTCCCCCTGAAAACAAGCAACATCAAAAGAATTCCCTGTCTCCTGCTGCCAAGAGAGATACAGGAAATGGCCAAACTCTAGATCATTCACACATCAGAGACGTGAAAGCAGATTTTCTTGCCTTTTGTTGGTCTGTAGAGGTGGCTCACATCCTTGATATGCTAGATGCTGACACCATCCTGACCCCTTCAATAAAACATCCTTGAGAATCAGTGATCTCAGCTGTGGCAGGAGCTCTCATATCCCAGCCTGAACAACATTCCAGTAGCAGCAACAGGGAGAAGGGGAAAGAAGGGAGGAATAGATCATGGGAACCCAAATCTCCCTTTCTTCAGCAAGTCTGGCTGAACCAAGCTTAAATTCTCCTCCAATGAGGGCCTGAGTGGGAAGTAGAAGCATTCTTCTGAATACTTCAGAGATGGGGAGAAAAAAAAAAAAAAAAAAAAAAAAAAAAGGGCTCAAGACTAATTTCCCTTCACAGGCCTGCTACACAGTCAGCTCTAACACCAAGTTGCTATTCTCCAATTACATTCCCATGGAAAGAATAGTCTTTTGTACTGCGAGAGGACACAAAGGTCAAAGGCAAGCGAATACTTCCTATGGGAAAATCCTGACCAATACACTAACCTTGTGGAGGCCAGTGTGTCAAATAGGTTAATCCTGAGTAAGCTCTCTGAGAAACAAGGCTCCAGAGCACCCTGTATGTTCTGACTCACGTGTTCTTTACAGAAGGCTACATTTCATACCCAAATTTAAAAGTCATCAGTTAATCAAATTTCAAATTACATCCCCTCCATTCCAGACATATGACAAATAGAGAAAAAATTTAATTGAGTGCTTAAACCAGACTTCAACACACAAAACGTGCATCTAACCCAAGACGATTAGGTACATCCCCAGTTCAAATCCCACCTTCCTCCAGTAGGACTTGTAGTCAGAAACAAGCTGGTTTCAACAGCAGTAAAACCTTCAAGTTCCCAGAAGTACCATATCGTATTTCATAGCGAATAAAGATTCACAGCAAGCTGAACTAGTGCGCTTACCATTTTTGATCACCTGGTAGATCTCCTTGTGCTATAAGGAGTAAATGTTTCCAGTACACCTTCGCCATCTTGTTTTCCTTCTCTGAAAATGCCTCACAGCTCTTCCTGCCAGTCTAATGTTTGGAACTCATGCTCTAAACTCGCTTGTCAAGCCATTTTCCTCCACCAAATAAAACACAAATAAGAGTCAGGAACATAAGACAGTATACAAAGATCAAGGAGTTGCACATATCTTGATAAAACATCCTGTATGCATTCAGGGCTACCTACTCATTCCATTCTCATCCTTTTGCCCGTTCCCTCTCCCTACAGTCTTCATTTATGTCTTGACAGTTTAAAAATCCAGAAGTTATCTGAAAAAAAGACCCCATTCTGCAAGTGATTTTTCACTCATTTTACAAATTATTCATCATGTCTCAAAATGCTTGAGTAGTAACAAACGGAACATCCAGGAGAAAGTGTGCCATAAAGGCTCAAAAAAAGCACTTAGACAAATCATCTTAACATCTGGTAGATAACCTAATCTGCTATCAAAAAGGATCAGCATTCAAAACAAGCTCCCAAACACATTTTCAGTACATGCTTTAGATCTTYATGTTACAAGAGAAGAGTCTCAACTAAGTCCTGCTTAAGAAGAGTAATTCATCAAGTCTAGTTTATGAAATGTCCCTTTCCTTCAAAAAGGAAAAAAAATTAAAAAAAACAAAGAATATTGCAAACAGCACTAATCAAGAGCTTGTTGGTATGCATGAAATGGTAGAGCCATGAAGTTTGGGTTAGTTACAAAAATACGAAGTCTCAAAATTTAGAAAAAACCCACAACTCCATTCCAAGTTTACTTCTCATTTTGCATTGAGCTAAAGGAAATTTAATAAGATTAATTATTTATTAAATTTAATTATTAAATTCAATAAGATTAGATTACCAAACACAAGAACACATTTTCCAATCTTTTCTTCCTCACCACTAAGTTCTTGCCTAAACCAGTTCTTGTTAGCAATGCCACAGTCTCTACTATTAATTCACTATATAGAAAGAAACATCATCATGTAAAATAACATCACTCTTAGATTATGGTTCTAGTTTGCTTTAGCATCATTTACTACAATTTCAGATATATTACTACTATCCTTTTCATTGAATACAACAGATGGAGATGTATGATAGGAAAAAAATGCAAAATTAATTTGGAAAAGGTCAAATTTAGAGAAGAAAGTATGCAGGATACATATTACTGAAATAGAGAGTGTCACAGAATATAAAAGGCACAGAGAGAACCAAAAAGGCACAGAGAGAACCAAAAATTCAATTTTGGGAAGACAAGGTTGCACAGCAGATTTCAGACAGAGGGTTTACTTTTTCAGACTCATTTCTCCCTCACCTGTTAAAGGAAAGTGAATTACACTGACTCCATTTTGAAAAGGACTATGAAACAAAGACAGCACAATACAAAAACTGGTTACTGTAAATATTAAGGAACTATACAATGAGCTATCACATAGCTTTTACTTCCTTCAGTTTCACCAGAATATGTCTTTGTAATGAGCATGTCAAGTAGTTCTCAGTCAGATAAAGTCTGCTAGCCCTCCAGAAATCAGTTGTTTTGTCTGTCAGTGAACTATTCAGAGGATTTCCAGGTATTTTTCCACATTTCCAATGTATCAGCTACTTATAAATTTTAGAATTACAACTATATTATATTTTTGCAGTCTTTGCCTCACTGGACAACTGAAGTTACATCCTTCCAGAAGCCAAGTCCAAAATAAAAAGTCACTATTTTTCATAACTGGGAAGGAAAAAAAAAAAAAGAAAATCATATGTGCGTGGGAGAACTACCTATTAAAGAGACTGTGTGTTTAAAAGAAACCTTAATGGGAACTGGAAGAGCAAAATGTTTGCATATGACAGAGACCATTTAAAGTTATTACACTGTAAGCTCAGGGAAACACCCAGCATTTACCAAAAGGCTGTCAAAGAGCTGAACTTGTGTCCAATGAAGAAAACGAGGAGAATTAAATTCTTGCACACTGTAAGAACATTATAAAGCAGGTCAAAAAGAAGTCTGAGGAACAACTGGAAAACACCATAAGAACTAATACTAAATCCTAATTCAGATTCCAGGAGCAGGATGTCTGCCAGAGGGTCTGTAGGGCCAACAGATGAGCAGGATATATATATATTTAAAAAAATAAAATAAAATTTGTATTCATCTTTACTAAGTAGAGAGGAGAAGTTAGGGATGAAGTAAACTTCCATGCTGAAATCCTCTGTTATGCGGACATAAGGATCCATCACAGATTGACCTGTTAATAGAAGAGGCTACAGAAGAAAATGTTACAGTAACTGGAGTCCATGACCAGAGGGCGTTACTCCACGCACAGAAACTCAAACATGAAATAGCTAAACTATAACAACTAACTTCTAGTCCCAACACAACTGCTGAAAAGTGGGAGGTATTCTGCCAATTTTTACTAGGGAGTATCTGGGAAACTACAGATCATTAACATAGATATTTTAAAGAAAGCAGCAGAAACTACTCTAACAAACTGAATTTCTGGATATATGGATAGCTATGGCACATTGAGGAAGCAGCAACTTCATGAATCTGTCAGGCTTTTCTGAAGGAGAAGCATATAGATGAGAGATACAGTTTAGAAAGTGGATCAATATTTTCAAAAATGTTTGCAACAAACCCCCTTATCAGGGATGTTTAAAGAAGCTAAGCTGTCATGCAGTAAGGCGGGGGGGGAAGGGCCTTCATATAGATAAAAGTTAGTTACACAAGAGTTTAAAAATAAAATATCAGAAAGAATGTCTGGTTCTTTTAATAGAGAGCAAAGTGATCAATAGAGTCCCACAGGGAACTGTACTGTTTCACATATTCATAAATTACCTGGAAAAAGAAGAAGAAAAAAAAGGTATAATACTAACATAATAGCCAAATGAAAGTGTTATTTATTCAAGGTAGCAAAGATCAGGCTGACTGAAGAGTTGGCAGAAATATTCTCCAGTCACTGGGTATGGAGTTAAAATAAAATTCAATGCCAATGAATGTGAAATGATGCACACAGGAAAAATAATTTTCAATACACAGGAATGCATTCTAAACTAGCTATTGCCATTCATGAACATGATCTGGGCTTCTAATCATTAATTCTCTGAAAACATTAGCTCAGTGCAGTCAAAAAAGCATATCATATTAGAAAGTATTAAGCACTGACTAGAGAATAAACCAGAAATCATTACATTAATATCTATGCTATGCACACATTAAGAGCTATACACAGTTCTGGTCATTTTTCCTCTTCCCCCTCTCCTCAAAAAGCACATACAGTAGAATGAGGATGGGTACAGAGAAGTTCAGCAAGGATGATCAAAGATATGGAGCAGCTTCCATGAAAGAAACAAAAGAAATACGTTAAAAAAAAAAAAAAAAAAAAGTTTAAGTCTGGGAAGGTTTTTATCAACACATAACAGATTTCTAAAATCAGAGATTATCTGAGGAAACCAAACAGGGAAGGACTGCTGCTTCCAGTGCAAGAACAATGCAAAAATCAAAGGCAACCACAAAGTATCATGATGAATTAAAATTGTTTAGGAGCAGCTTCCATGAAAGAAAAAAAAAAAAAAAACGTAAAAAAAAAAAAAAAAAAAAGTTTAAGTCTGGGAAGGTTTTTATCAACACATAACAGATTTCTAAAATCAGAGATTATCTGAGGAAACCAAACAGGGAAGGACTGCTGCTTCCAGTGCAAGAACAATGCAAAAATCAAAGGCAACCACAAAGAGGCAGTTCAAAATAAACACACAGCTAAGCTGTGGAAGTCCTTGTCCCAGGACACTGTTGGTGTCACACAGGTTAAAAAAGCAACTGGACAAATTTAAGAGGAGCAAGCAATGAAGAACTAAACGCAAAGCCAGTGCATTTCCCCAGCCTGAAAAGCCCCTGAGCCACAAGGCACTTTCCCAGACACTGTACTAGCTGCCAGTATCTCCACGCATTTGTCGTTGTCTTACACTCTTCCCCTATATCCGAATACTGCTCACGATCAGAAACAAGATACCAACCCAAAGAGACCTTTAGTCTGACCCAGTGGCTGCTCTTATGCAAYGCATATCACATGGCCACTTTTGGAATAATCAGCTTCTTTTTGTTTATCAATGCAGCCGCTTTACAGCGAGCAGCTAGGGAATTACTTTCTCTTAAAAATATCAAAAGAATGATGCAACATCCACATGCAATTACCTATCAGTGTTTTACACATTAAATGTGTAAACATTAACATTAAATGTGGCTACACTGAGAATTCACTGGAGAAWAGGAACCCGGGCCATCTCTCCCTCTGACTGCGGATGTACAGGCCTGTTTCAGTATGTTCTTCCTACTCAGTGGCCARGTGCAAAGCAAACAGAGGCATTCAATCAACTTTCACTGGAGGCAAGGGAGAGAAAGTTCCTGACCCCAACTAAAGAAGAGTTATTTGAGGGCTGCAAACAACAACCAACAAAGAGAATCCCTGATCTCGTCTAGGATATACCTCATTTACAGAGATGCACTGATCAGGCACTTTAAACCCATATTTAAAACTTCTAAAGGTTGGAGAAAAATCATTTCCATAGAAATATTTTAATTAACACTTCAAGTCAATATGAGCRTTGTTTAGCTTCTTGTAGACCTTAACCAAGCTCTGTAGAATAAAGCAGTTGTGCATACATTTGTATTTCTTTTTGAATACATCATCATCTGCTCAGCTCTTTCCATAACAAGCGATCACTCCAGTCCACATATCACTGTAGCTTTATATAACACTCCCAGAGAGGGTAAACAAGCAGCTCACCCAGCACACGCAGCACGGACCTGCAGTAAGTTTGTCTTTGTACTATAATGCTGTTTTCTAACACGCCTCTACAAGATGAAGTTTAACATCTTAGCTGGCAAAGCCTAGGCCTTCCATTCATTATATTTCTTTCATTATTTGAAAGATCTAGAACACTTCTGGATTCCATTGCATAAATTGGTAATTTTGTCAAGATTCACCCTCAATGTCATTTATCAAAAGTTTCAAAATAGTAAATACATCGTGGACTAGCAGGGGAGGGGGGTAACTCCCAAATACAGCCCTCACCCCACTGATGCATGCTAACTGCAAAAATCAAGATATACATTTTAGTATAACAGTAACAGATTTCTATTAAATACTTGAGGCCATAAGATAGTTTTGCATGAAAGGATAGAATCTTTTTTTTCTGGGTCAAGTGCCTCATGACTCATTCTGTTTGCAATAAAATGAACTAACTGAAAGGAAGCGTGCTGTTCACCTATTCAGTATATACTGCCTGATTCATGACTGGTTAAGTGATAAGAGTCTCGCAGTGCAGCTAGAGCAAGACAGGCCACCCAAGCAGTTACAACAGACAAATAGGGCTAAAGAGACTTGGAGGGGGCCTAATTCATGAACCTTACTCAAAGCCTATCAGTTAGGCCCAGATTATCCCCAGCAGATGTTCATCCAACTTGTTCTTAAACAGCTGGTTGGAGACTCTTCAACCAACCCAAGCAACCATTTCCAATAATCAGCTTTAGATAGCTTTTCACAACTTCTTATCTGTGTCCCTTCCTCCTATGCAAACCACTAACTTCTGTGCTGTTTGCAGTGGGTGTGGAAAACAGCGTACTTCCTTCCTCTCTGCAGCAATGCGTGCAAGAATAAATTCCTTAAGTCTCCCCCCMGTCTTCTCTGCTCCAAACCTCAGTGCATGTAGTTTTCCTCCACCGTGCTTTCCAAAGTCTGACTGCTCCCCTTTGGGGTCTCTCCAAGTGGTTCACATCATTTTTCAAGTATCATACCAAACAGGTCACAAGGTGCCCAAAGGAAGCTTTACTGGCACTGGGTGGAACGGAAGGATTACATCATAACCTGCAGTTTATTTTCCGGTTTTTAAATCAAAAAATAATAATAATAAAAAAAATGCCTCCCCTACTCCTTTACCCATAGATGATTGTTCACCAGTTCAGTATGGGCCTTTTATACTGGCTTATTACCTAATCAATTAYTCTGATCCCTGCAGCTGATTATTTTTGCTTAAATACAAAAACCTTGTGTTTGTTCTTTTTGGACTGCATCGTATTTTTCAGGCAAGACTGAAATCAAAGACATTTCTCAGTTTTTAATCCTGTCCCATTGCATATTTATAGTCCTTCCCAGCTTCAAGCCATGTACAACTTTAATACATACAGTGTATTCTCTCACTGAAACCATAAAGGAAAACATGTAGCACCCACAGGAATCCCTCAGTACCACCATCCGCTTCAAAGATTACGTTTCTATTGGTACTTTTCATATGTATATTTAACCAGTTTGTATCCATTATACAGTGGGAATATCTTAAGCTTTCCTTTTTTAAAAAAGAAAAATATCCACCTACTTGAGAATCTTATTAAGGAAAAAAAAAAGAAAGAAAAAGAAAATCAAAATCATTACTGAATGCTAGATACACCACAGCTTTTGCTTCTGTATCCAGAAGCAGGCCTGCCATCAGGGAAAGAAGTAAACTCGCATTGTCAAGAGAATACACGTTGCTAACCAGTTGGCTGTTACTTGCTCTTCGTAATGTTTTAGGTGCTATCAAATCACTTGGTTATTTGTTCCAGAATTTTAGATGAGTATCTGTTCTCCACTCTCCTCTTCTACCTATATAAACTGTGTGCTCTTTTCTAGTGTTTCAAATCATCACCTATTTGCCATTTCTCAAAAGATGCTTGCTAAAGAATTCAAGTTTTTCTTAGTCAGTACTTTATGTACATAGATAAAAATCTCTAACTTGGATGACTGTTTGCTAACCTGTTCTTTTTTTATTCTGATTTGTCCCTAGCATTAGTTGCTAGCCAGCTGGTTGCTTTGGTCTTCGAAGAGTCAACCACAGAAAATAGCACACACTTCAGCCTAGRCATCACTGAACAGCAAGTTTTCTTCTCTGTTCTTCTCTCCGTATCTTCTTACTATTAACACATTTATAGAATAATTTTTTGTATCTCTTAAGAAGCATTAAGATATTAATCAAAACCAACCAGCAAGGGTTATTATGTGATTTTGCTCTTTAAGTGAAAGATGAAAACACCTCTAGTTTTGAACAACCCACATATCGCAGAAGTGACGAAAGCAGCATTCATGTCTAGCACTAGAAAGGCAAGAATGGGATTTCTATTTAGCTCCAGCCTTGCTTTTGAAAAATGTTCATGTAAGTGAGAAATACCTACAGCAGTCATTTACTATCAAACACACCCATCAATTTCACTCATTTTTTCCTCTACACCTCTCCAGTTGCAAATATTCATTTATCTTGTGAAATGAATATCTGAAACCAGCACAAATTCTACCCTGCTTCTGTACCTATAGTTGGGATTCCTTTCAATGCAAAGATAATTTTCCTGATTCAACAGGACACAAGTCAGAATTAATATTTATTGATCATATTAAAAAGAGGAAAAAAATCAGAACTTAATTCAAGCTCATAAATTCAAAATGTATGTTTTTCAGTTCTATTTCTCAAAAAGTCTTGTCTGCATTTCTGAATACCACCTCCTACTGCAACAACTTTGTTAAGAAATTCCTCCAAAATAAATGCTTAACATCCTTACTTCAGCCATTTTTTTTTTGAAGATATGGAAAGTTAAAGTGTACATTTAAAAAAAGAAAAAGCAGCATACATAACAGGCAAATAAACTACATTTCCTTCCGTAAAATGTATTTAGTAGCCCACTGCGTTATTGTTTATGTTTGGGCCACTAGTTCAGTTTTGGGTGCTACACATACAGTGAGTTTCTGAAACCATTCCCAGGTAAATCACATCTATATGAATACATCTAGCAGACTCCTAGATTTTCCACATACTGCACCACTCCATCACCCAAAAGTACAGTCTCTTCCCACATAGATGCAGAGGGTGCCTCCGATATTTTCTGCAGCTACAAGCTTGGGCAGAAGATTAATGTTTTTTAAACAGGACCACCACAGTCATTTTTCTAGACGAGCAAGATATTTGTTACAAGCAGAAAATTCACATATCTTCACCAGATCTACTGGTGAAGTTAGTTAAGCGCTACTTCTGCTTCAGAGACAGAAGTTCAAGGATGCACAAGAACTTAAAAAAAAAAAAAAGTGTGATGGGTTATAAAGTGATTAATTCAAAAACAATACTTCTCTGGCAAAGGATAAAAACATGTGAAACAGGCGGTACTAGGACATGACGACGGCTTACATTGGTAATTTCATGAATCTAGACATTCAGAAACTGGTTCTGGCTGTGATTTCAATAGAGACAGGGCAGAACAGCATTTTGGGGTACCCTCCTTCTGAAGCAGTCTTCTGCTGAAGTTTGCATTGTCAGTATACAGGTTTCAAGCACCTTTTGCATCRCCAACCTTTTCACCATTGCTCCTGCAGTCCTTTACATTTAATTCAGCAACTAGCTTTGATTAGCTTTTAGTTTACCAAGACTATAGCTCCAACTGCGTGGTTTTCCTCCTAGAAGAAAGTTTCCAAAAGACTTAAAAGTATTTTGAATAAGCCAGCCTAGATTAGCATCAGACACATTAAAAACACACCCCTACCCCAAAAATACAGCTATCCCTGTTAGAAGTTTCCTGACCAGCTGTAATCAGAACTGGATCAGATTAGTTAAGGCTCTATCTTTTCCTCAAGAATAAATCATTCTGTGGAAATATTTTATATATATATATATATATATATATATATATATATATATAAAGTAGTTTGCCTGTTTCAGAATA